>NC_134583.1:66647544-66966115 GCF_037038515.1 Microtus pennsylvanicus | reverse complement strand
TTTGCTGGGAACATACTCTGTCTACTGCTTGGGACTAAGCTAAGGCTTGGTCTGTCGCGGCTGACAATCCTATCCTAAATCTGCTAGATGAGAAGTTTCTTTTTCCTTTTTTGTGGTATCCGATGAAACCCAGGGCCTTGCACACTGTCTCATTAAGCCATGTCCCAGCCCCAATCCTAAACCCAAATGGGCAGCAGAAAGCAGTAGTGTCTGTCTGCAATCTGGAAGGACCCTGATGATGACATGACAGGATCCGAGGCGCCAAAGCCTCCTCCTGTGTGGCGTCAGCTACACAGCTCAGTGTTTAGAAGCTGCCCTCACATCTGCATCAGTGGTTACTAACACGAGAAACAAGAATGGACAAGGGCAAATACAAGCACTGCCTTTCTTCCAGTGAACCTGCTTCAGCTGTTGCTGATTGGACAAGGGCTGGACACCTGACCTAAACCCACCAATCAGGCCCCCAGAGACTCTGGAACTGGCTGCAGGGCCCAGAGCCAGCACTCAGTCACTCAGGCCGGAGAGGCCTTTGGCTGCCTGTGAACAAACTAGTGAAGAAAATGAGGCTTGGTGGACTTGCGAGGAGAACCAAGGGGTCAGAGAGAAGATGCCAGTAGCCTTTAGCATCAGAGTACCCCGACTTCTCCGCCTGCTCCTCTTCACTGCTCACAGTGAAGGCTGATGGGACCTCATCTACCTGTGACCAAGGAACCTCACTTCCAGAATGTAGATGACATAATAGTAAAATCTGATTCCCTACTGAGCCACGCTGAGGACAGTGGTGGACTCACCATGGTGAGGGTGGAGCTCTCAAGCCACTGTGAGCTTACTCACTCCACTAGCATCTTGGTGGATTCAGCCAGTACACTTCCTGGAGGCCCAGGCATACAGGCTTTGGCACTGGGTGATGGGTAATAACACAATTTCTAAACAACTTTCCTCATTAGCAAAACCAGCTAACAAGTATTAAATCTCAAGGGTCCGATTCTTAATGTGTCGCTGAGCCAAGCAGGGAAATGCCTGGCAAGAAGCTAAAGTGAGACCGAGGCCTCTGAACTTGGACAGTTGGACTGTTGCCTGTCACCAAGAACTCCCTGCAGCTCCGTCTGTTTAGAGCCTGGCTGACCATTCAGTGAGCACTGGCAGCTATGCTAATCAGCCCCAGGAGTACTGGCTCCAAGCAAGGACGGTATGGCTGATCTACGGTCAAATGCTATACTAGCCCTACTGGCTGTGAGAAAGGAAAACCCAGGAAAGTTACTTAAACTTCACTTTTTAAGTGAGTTTTAAGTAAGATGGGGCTGTCAAGAGGGTTCAGAATCATTAAGTTTGGACCAGACCTTGGCAAAGACCAAGCATGCATGGATCCAGGCCCTGCAGCTGCTAGTCACCACTGCCCCGCCCCATAGCATGTCACCTGAGCCAGGCTTTCACACTCAGAAGGCTTCGCTTTCTGTCTATATTGTGTCCTTTAGTGTGTGTATAATTGTGTGTGCATGTGGGTGCATGTAATATACATAGATTTGCATGCTTGAGGAGGCTGGAGGACAACCCTTGGTGACCATCTTCAGGGAATGTCCACCTCCATTGAGACAAGGTCTCTCACTAGCCTGCATATTTATTTGGCTAGACTGGCTGGCTAACAAGGGATCCTACGGCCTCTACCTCCCCAGAGCTGGGATTAGGTGAGTCTAAGGATCCAATTCAGATCCTCGAGTATGTTACCTACTAGCCCCCACACACTCCTGACCATTTTAATGTGTTTCTTGAGGCAGGGTCCTTCTGTGTAGCAGAGGCTAGTCTAGAGCTGGTAATACTCCTTCCTTAGTGCCCTGAGTGTAGTGGTTCCAGGCTTGGTTCCACCACACCCCTTTGAAGTTTTCCTAATCTCTTTGCTCATTCTCAGAGTCTAGAGAGAGGTGGGCAGCAGCAAAGACGCAGAGGGCAGCGGTGGTTGGGTGGGTTAGCCTGAGAGATGTGCTCTGCATCTCATGTGCCACATGAGGGACCAAGCAGACACTCGCTGATACAGCGAATAGAGATGATTCACTAAGGGAGCGCAGAGGTTCCTGTGGCCACAGCAACAAGAGGCAGAATCAGAGTACGGTGACGCAGGCTAGGGAAGGGGTAGCAGGAACAGCGACCATCTGCTGGTGCATACCTCTCTGCCAGGGACCTGCCAGACACAGCCCACAAATCTCAAGTGACATCTAGAATCTCTGTGGCACAGTTCGTATCCGTTACAGCGAGGAAAGGGACACTTTGTAGAGACTGTGGGAAGAGGGTGAGAGGAGTCAAGACTGAGGCTCAGCAGTCTGTGGGGTAGTAGGCGACACAAGCTGATGTCTCACTCAGGACTTGTCCAACACTCCCCAGGTGCCAGCTTTGTTGCATCACTGAAGGCCCTGTCTTGTTTGTCCCTCACATCTCGAACAAAGGTGTGTCATATCCTACCTTACAGATGGTGAACAGAGAGCCAGAAAATAGCCAGATTTATTCAGATGGCTTCACTATAAGGCACTCCACATCACAGGGGCAAGTCCAAGTCACTCTGGTGCCCTCTTATACAGATGGACACAGAATCTCCTCCTTACTCAGGATGGACATGCGGACAACACCATAAGCCCACTTATACATTCAGGATGTCCTTACAGATAACCCACTGCAAAAACTATGATGGTCTCAACCTAACTCTGCCAACAGATGAAGCTTCTGTTTTGTTTTCAATACTGGGTTGAGTTCAGGCCTTGCATCACTGAGCTATATTTTGAGTCCTTCTACCTCTTCGGAGTTTTGTTGTTGTTGTTGTTGTACTTTTTGGTTTGGTTTTGGTTTGGTTTTTGGTTTTTTGAGACAGGACTTCCTCTGTGTACAGCCATAGCTGCCCTGGAACTAGCTCTGTAGACCAGGCTGACCTCAAACTTACAGAGATCCGCCTGCCTCTGCCTCCCAAGTACTGGGATTAAAGGTGTGCACCACTACTGCCTGGCTACCTCTTTGTTTTGAGACAAGGTATTACTGAGTTGACCAGGCTGGCCTTGAACTTACTCTATAGCCTAGGCAGGTCTTGAACTTATAATTCTTCTGCCTTATCCTCTGGAGTAGCTGGGATTACAGGTTCGAGCCATGAAACCTGATAATTTCTTTCTGACACACACTGTTATCAGTTGCTAACACTGTAAAACAAGACTTCTCCATATTCCAGTTTGTACCAACAAAAGAAAGAGACTGGCACAGTAGTCATGCACTCCCGAAGGCCAGCAACAAGACTGTGGAGTGATGGCTGCCTCCTTCCAATGGCCTTGGACCCTCTTAGCCACCGCCCTACACCATCTGGAGGTTCTTTCTATACTCGGGCTAGTGCCAGCTGTGTTCAGCATCATCCTGGGGTTGTCTTCTAACAGAGTCAGGGAAGTTACTAGGGACTAATGTCTTTATCAAAGATGAAGAACGAAGTCCATTTGAAAAAACCATGTACGGCAAGAAAAATGGGCCAAGGGACAGGTTCTGGCGCCAGTGACAATCACAACTAGGAGTTTAACATGCAGAGTGCCCAGTTATCCCTCATTTGTCCCACTCCTCCAGCTGGGACAGTAGATTTGTGACTCCTACTTGAGAAAAGCCCCCTTGTTTTATAGATAACGAAACCAGGGCCAGGGAGACAAATGGCTCCATGTCAACTGAGGCTTCTCGAAGCTTACCTTTGCTGGCTGGCTGGTCATCACCATGGCTACCACTGGCATCCTTCTTCAGGGCCCTCCTCCCACTAGCAGGGCGATCCCTGTTGGGAGGCTGGCTAAAGATGTCTAAGTCGTCACCACAGGCTTTAGATGATGCCCTCTGGGGTCTCTCTTCAGTGATGACATTCCAGCTGCTAGTCCTCCCTTGCTCACGGCGAGGGCCTTTTTCCCTGGCCTCCAGCTCTCCAGAAGCATCACCAATGACATCATCCAACAGAAGCCTGTTCTTCTGTTCCAGATCCTTTTCAGGACTGAGCCACAGGGGTTTGGGCTTCCTGCCTGCCTGTTTCTTGCCCATCCCTGCCAGAGAAGGCTGTAACCAGTGTGGGGTTTTCCCAGAGGGTTCAGGGATTCTTTTGCCTTTGAGGTTTTCCAGCTGTTGGATCAAAGAGGGCTCCTCTTCCAGAGGAGGACATTTCCCAGGAGAGGAAGAAGAAGGGATACTGGGCCCATCTCCCATTGAGGCAGAGGCTGCCAACAATCTTACATCTTCCTGTGACTTGGACAAACTGTCCTTCGGGCAATGAGTAGAATTCACCCTTTCACTAAGGAAATCTCCCTGTGAGGAAACCGTCATCTCCACCAAAGCTTCAGCTGGCTGTGAGCAGCTGTGCCCGAGCTGCTCGTCCCCATTCATGCTGGCCATAAGGGCACTTTTGCTTCCTTCCCAGTCAGCACGCAGGGCCTTCTCTGGGCTCTCAATCTTCTCACTCTGGAGGTCAACAGGGATGGTACAATCAAAAGGGGCCTTGCCTCCGCCTTTGTCTAGCACACCATCAAAGATGAGGCTTTTGTTGACATAGAGTTTCACATTCTTGGCACCAATATCGAGATCCTGAATGCAAAAAATGGAACAAAGGAAAGCGTGTGTCAAATTGTGGAAGTGAAGATGCCCCCAAACAGAAAGGTAAAGTGCCAGAAATGTGAGCACGCTACAGCTGAGCCAGCAGCTGTGAAACGGACTCCCCTTTTCTCTCTCTAGGAATCAAAGAACTTTCTCAAGGCGGCAGCCTCGGTGCTGTCTCGGCTTTCATCGCCTCCTGTCAGGACACTGGTAATGGCCCACTAATTGGTCTCGCTGCTTCAACCTGATTCACATTGCCACAGGAGTTCATCTCCTCCAGGAGCAGAGATGCCCCATCACTCCCTTGTGACACTCTTCACGGCTTTCACAGCCTGTAGCAGCGTTCTTCAAGGACTGACTCCAGCTGGGTGCAGTGGTATATGCCTGCTATCCAAGCACTCTCGAGGTCCAGGGCATAGTGAGTTTGAGGCTAGCATGCACTACAAAGTGAGACTCTGTCTCAAAAACAAACAAAAAAAGCAAAAACAAAACACAAAATGAAAAAACCCACACACACTCACACAAAAAAGTCAATATGTATATGTGAAGTAGATGGAAATGAAGGGTGGCTCCTGCAGCAAGGGGACCTGCTGCTCAAGTCACTGCTGCCTCCTGGGACTCCTTGAGGATCTTGAAGGCAGAGCCTGAGACAAGGACTTGAGACAGGAAGTGGGGGAAATAAGACGGGGTAGGAAGAAGACCCAAGAGTGTCAGAGCTCTTCATTACAGGGGCAGTTGAGGGTCCATCCTGTTGGGACTCTACAATGAATCCAAGGCACAAACCTTGGAAGTGTCCCCCAAAGATAGAATCTAATCCATTTGTGCACTGCTTGCTAAAGGTGGCCCTGGGTAACAGGGTCCTCAGACATCACAAGCTGGGCATGTTTCCATAGCACATAGCCCAGCAAAGCAACTTAGGTGCAGCAGGGCCAGCACTCCAGGGACCCGCCCACTTCAGCGGCAGTTGCAGTCAGGGAGAGACCCAGGGGATGTGGGGCAGGTGTACCACGGCCACAGCCTCGATAATGGCAGTTTCTAGGGAATCTTTGCCCTACTACCAAATTTTCTGGATGTTTCAATTGCACAAGGATGTGGAGAATGAAGGCCAGCATGACATATAGTGACCTTCAAAGAAAAGTCCCTGTCCCCTCATAACCTAAACATATGCCTGCATCTGATGCTTATCTATTCATGTTAAAATAACACCACCCCTCCTTCAGCTACTGGTTACTTCCCCCTCTCCGTGGTACAGCTCTGCCCAGGCTTTACTGCGGAATATAATGCATACATCAAACAGTAAACACCTCTTTTCAGCTGCTCGGTGAGTCTTAACACGTACATCTCCCTGGAACAATCTTCACGCTTAGGCTCAGACGCCCATCACCCCAAGTTTCTTTTCACACTTTGAAATTCCTCTCCCTTCCCCAGACAATCACCCACCTGCTCACCATCACTACAGATTTTTACATGTGTGTGTGTGTGTGTGTGTGTGTGTGTGTGTGTGTGTGTGTACACCTGTTGTTAGAGGACAACTTAGGGGAGACAGTTCTCTCCTTCCACTATGTGTATCAGGTCATCAGTCTTGACAGCAAGTGTTTATATCCATGAGCCATCTCAACAGGCCCCTTTTATAAACTGACACTCACATTTTCTAGAATTTTGACATGTAGCTTTTTCAATGGCACCCCTTTCTATCTGGCTTCTTTCATTTAGCGTAATTACTCTGAGATGCGTCGGGATGGAGAGAGGCTATGGTTTTCTTCCTTTTGATTGCTGCGTATTGTAGTCTACAGAGGTGCCCCACAAGTTGCTGTCATCCCTACAGTGAATCAGTTACTGCCACTCCCCATCAGGTTCCTATCGCAACTCAATACAGAATCTGCTGTGCCAAGGTGCCCACAGCCAGAGCAATGGCTTACCCCTGCTGTCTGGGTGATCACAGCAGAGCCCTTCTCTCAGCTATGAGAGTTATTTACAGGACTGGCTCATGGCCAAAGTCATGGGATCTCTTGCTCCCCTGTCGTGGCTGGCTCAGCAGCATGAATAGGCAGCTATTCCTCCTCCTTCATAATCTCCTTGGCTGGGCTTCCAGTGATGATATGCCCGTGTTATTTGGCATCTTCCTAGCTGGCTACTCCCCTGCCCAGCCTCCTTGGCTTGTCTCTGCTCCTGCAATCCCCACCAGCTCAGCTGGGCCTCAGTGACTTGGCTGCCCTAGGTTCAAGGCTATCTTTCTGAGTATCTTGTACTCACCACAGCCCGAGGCTCTGAGTGCCTCTCTGATTTGAGGATGTCCATGCTCTACTCTGTAATCCTGACCTCTCCATTGGCCCTTAAGGGATGGATGCCCCTTCCGCTTCTCTCCTCTTGGGAATCTCAACCTTTATGTGCCTCAGATCCATTAAATACTTTTTAAAAACAAAACCAATAACAAATAAGGAAAACACATACTATATAGCCCAGGTTAGCCTTGAATGTGGATTCTTTTGGCCCCTGGCTCCTAGGTGCTGTAGTTACAGTTCCCAACAGAGCTCTACATCACTTTCCCTCAGCCAAATCTCTCCCCTACTCAGTCAGCTTCCCAAACCCTAGGCAGCCCCTCTGATGACCTTGTCCCTGTCCCCACCACATCCAACCTGTCAGGAGTGCCTTGTTTCTCTCCTCTCCAACCCGACTTCATCTTTCACAGACACTGCTGCCCCAGTGCAGGCCACTGCCATCTCTCCAGAGACATCAGAATCAGCTAATTGGTCTCTCTGCTCCTACTCTGCACTGTCACCTGGCACACACACTTCATTTCCCACATAGCAGCCAGACTCACTTAAAAACAACTTCAGTCAGAGCTCAGCAGCCTCCTGTGTAACCATCCAGCAACTCCAAGCTGTCAATCCCAGCTACTCTTAACAGTCCCAGATCCTGGCTTGCTGGCCTCATATACTGCTCCTTGATGCAATGGCCCACATCCTTCTTGCCTCCAGAGACTCCCCAACACCAGGCTCTGAAGAACACCCCACCCATTCCCCTCTATACCCTGATGCTCTGGAGTTCTTCCATCTCAGAAATGGTTTCTCTCATCAGCATTTCTGGAGGGTTAGGGACAGATGTTTGTTATGTTTGTTTGGAGAGAGGGTCTCCCTATGTAGCCTTGGCTACTATTGATCTGCTCGCTATGGAGACCAGGCCAGCATCAAGCTTATAGAAATCTGTCTGCCTCTGCCTCCCCAGTAAGGGATTAAAGATATGCTCCACCATAGCTGACTAAGGGGGCTTATTATTTTAGACAGGGTCCCAGACTCGAGATCTAGCATTACAAGCACTGAGATTGCAGGCCTGTACCTCCATGCCTGCTTGGCTGCTAGTTTGTCTCTCCTAACCAAAGTGAATCTCTAAGTCAGCAGGGATCCTCCACAATTGTCCGAGAATACAGCACATAGTAGGATCACAGCCATCATGAGGGAACTGACACGCAACTAGCCTAGACAGTCTTCTAAGACCAAAGAGCAAGAAAGGTGGTTTGTGGCTTTTCTTCCCAGGCCACTCCTGCCCAGCTTTGACTTCTGATCTATGGTTAGCAGTATGGGCTCTGAGGACCCAGAGCTATCAACCTACCCTCATTCTCCATGCCTTAGCCTCCCTGCAAACTAACTCTGCATGCTCTAACTAAATTCCCAGATCACTGTGGACAGGTTTCAGAGCAATGCAGAGTGCCATCACACCCGTATCCCACCGCAGGAACTCGGCGTCAATCATCCAATTGTGAGATGGCAGGCTACTATTTGCTGGCTGTCAGAGAGTCGATGTTCAAAGTGTGCTTTTACATGTTTATATGGATGTGTGCTCTGTTTAGTGGAGGCACAGAGCAAGCGTGTGCTGTGAATTAATCAGAACACAGCTTGTGGAGGGAATGGCATGGGCAGCCTTCAATGAGCTGTTCTGGAGATTACCACCATGGAAACATCCAGCAGACAGAAACACTCATTTAAAGAGATGGTAGGGTGTAGATGGGGACCCTTCCAGACAGTGGTGAATGAGTAACCTAGCTTTTCTAATGGGATGTCTGGCCACCGAAACATGTCTTACATGGACAGTCGAGAGCCCCACCTAACTATTGATGTCTACTGCTCAAGAATTATAACTGTGGCAAAAGAAGGCAGGTAAGGGACATAAGCCAGGTAAAGAAAGAGGGGGCGTGGTGATCATGAGCTAGTCATGGCCATGGGGAGTGAGGCCCCTGCCTGGTCTGCAGCTTGCATCTCAGATATTTCCAGCACACACTACTGTGCCCGTGGCAGGTTTGGTGTGGGATATCTGGATAGGAAACAGAAACAAAAGTCTGTACTGCCCCACAGTCCCAGACACCCTGCAAGAAGCATCAGAACTTTCCTTCCTCCCTGTGTCTAGCTAGAGTTCAGTTCTGGTTAGGGCCAGCACAGACTGAACTACCTGTGTGGGCAGAACTCTGGGTCCCCAGTTTCCTAAGTAAGCCCCCACATACCATCTCCTGCTTCCTAAAGGTAATGGTCCTGGCACCTTGCAGTGGGTGTGCAAATGCATACACATCCTTCCAGATTTTGTTCTACCTACAGCCACCACTGAGCATCTGTGGGAGATTTATTGTAGGGTCCCCGTGGATACCAGCATTGTCTCCTGCCGCAGTCCTGTGTATAAAATATCACAAATTTGCATATAACCTCCGTACACCCTCCTGCTTCCTCCAAACCATCTCTAAGTGACTTATAAAGCCTAATACAATGTAAATGCTATGGAAATTGTTACGCCACATTGTTTATGGAAGAATAAGAAAAAATATATGTTCAAAAGAGATCTTTTCCTGGATATTTTTTATGCTACTGGTTGAATTCTGGGATGGGAACCTGCAGGTAGGCAAGGCTGTTGTTATGTAGGTAGCCATATAAACATCAGCAGACCTCAAGGGTTTTACTAGGAAGCTTTATAGGGGTCCACACCTGTACCACAGAGCCCTAGGGCAGAGTCTTGCAGGTAGGCACCCCTCAGCAAAACTCTAGAAGAAAGATACCTTTTCCTGTTGTAAGACCTAGCCTCTACCCCATGTCCAGTTACCAGTGCTTTACCTGAGGCTCTTCCTTCTTTACCCCAGAATCCAGTATGTTCAGAAATCCCATCCTTCTGACTGCATCACCTAGAACCATCTCTGAGTGTACACTTATGTGCAAGTATACTCTCCCGCTTCCCTTTGTTTAATGAGAGCTATGGTGGTACTTGTGTTGATGCTGCCTCAAGTGACGCTCTGAAGCCCCATGGCTGCTATATGGTCCCTTTCCCAGCTCTCATTTCCCTTTCATGCTCTTTCTCTCTAACTCCTAAGAACCAGACACACTGAGATGATAATTCATGTTTAACACATTATAAGTATTATTGCAGCCAAGGTAACTGAATTAGCTTGCCAAGGCCACTTTCCTCCCTAGCCTGGCATGGAAACTGCCCCGCCCCTTCCAATCAACACACCTACTATTGAGCAAAGGGGAGTAGTCATGTGACTTCCCTGAGGCAGAAATTGTGGGTGCAGGGCTCTAAAGTCACTGTCCCCAGAGGTGACTACCAGCTCCAGCAAGGCCAGCCTCTCCAGCAAAGCATCTGGACACAGCATTGGTTGAGTCCAATCAGGGTGGATCTGGGAAAGCAAACTGTGCCTTGAGTGACCACTCAGCCACAGTGAACTTCATCTGTGCCAGCCTGAAGGTATCCATATACCAAACCCACTGCACAGAGAATATGAACCAATCTCCTCTCTCTCTGCACTCAAAGGAGGTCCTAGAGGGGGAAGCAACTGAGGCTCTGGGATACTTGGCTGGAGCGAGGGGTCTGCCTCCTCTACTGCTGCTTTCACTTGGTTTTACCAGGCCTGAGACTCTGAAGAGCAGGCTGTTGTGTCCAGAGAGTGCTCTCAGAACAGGCTCAGCACAGCCTCCTCCAGGAAGGCCCTAGCCCTTCTGACTTCTGTCTCTCCTCTTGATGCCAGTTGTTGAGGGCTTTGCTCTCAGACTTGCTACTTGGCTTCCTGCCCCGCTGCTAACCATCTGTGTACTCCTGTGCCTACCAGGATGTGGGGCCTCAGTCCTGAGGCCTGCATTTGCTCAAGCTACTGTACATGAGCTGCCAGGGCTCTGGCTCTATCAGGAAGTAACTCGGGAGGGTGACCAAAGCTATGCAACTTTGTCATGTGAACACTTACTTTTCTCAAGGGAGAGGGAGACAGTGGGATAGCAGACAGGAGAGGAAGGAACTAATGGAAAAGGAGACAAGCTTCAGAAATGGTTAGAACTGCAGCTGGGGTGACCATAGAGGGACAAAGGGACTGGACCAGGACAGGATGGGGGAGGCAGCATTAGAAGAGAGGCCAAGATGCTGTGGGTGGTGAAATTTTTTGTGGCCCAATAAATCTCTCCAATGACACAATAATCCAAATCAGACCAAATCAAATGGAATTAGAGAAAGCCCAGGTTTAATGAATACCGGCACTCCCGGGTGGCCTTTCATCACCTCAGAGAGAAAACGGGGAAGAAAGACCAGAAAACCACATGTTTATTCTCTGGGTTGCTGTTTAACTACCCTGTGGGAGTGGTCATGAGCATCTCTGGAGAAGGTCAGCATTTGGTGAACTTTTTTGGATTTGGAGCCTGGACTGAGACAACTCCCAAAGGAGTAGGCTTGGGATGGAACTTTCACCCAAACATTCCAGACTTTTTAGATATATGGATACCAGGAGCTAAGGTGAAGTCTTAACCCAAACATTTCAGACTCTTTGGGTATATGAATGCCAGGGGTTGGGGTGCTGTTTCCACCCAAACGGGTGGTGAGCAGGCAGGCCTGTACTTGGGTAGGCTGAGCTGGGGCATAGATCATTCAGGGAATGAGGGGTGGGAAAGAAAACAACCCGGAAGGACTAAGGCCTGAGTCAGTAACTGCCACGCAGCTGTTCTGCCACTCAGCTGTCCTGACACGCTGTCCTGCTGTGGAGGCCCAAAAATGTGAGCCTATTTTCACCTTGTCTGATGATCAGAGAGTTTGAAAGTGGCTCAAAATTGTTGACAACAAGTATAGCTATACATCCCGACTCAAGATGTGGTTACTTGGTTCTTTTGACATTAAGATAGCTCATACAAGTAGGTCCATTCCATCCTGACAGATGGTCAAGTTATACAAGTGTACATCTGCTCCTTCTTTTATAATGTGAAGTAACCTGGAGAGTGGCTGCCGTCAGAATACTTGGTCTAGGGTATGTTCACTGCCTAAACAACAGAATGCTAATGACTTGATGTCTCAACATGTTAAAGCAATTAACTGTTCAAGCTGCCCTTTGTATCATGTTAAAGGAGTCTTTTGTTGCCTTCTTCCCCCTTTTGTATTGGGGTATAAAAGCATATGGAAAATTAAACACGGGTGATTTCAATATTCACTGGAACTCCCTCTTGGTACTATTCTATGCTTTCTGCTTTATTATTTTCACATCTTTGTACTCTTTACTTACATTTCTCATCCTCATGCCCCTACCTCTGGCAAGAGGTGTCTTGTCAAGCCTAGTCCCCAATAACCTGCACACAGCTGTCCTGCCACACAGCTGTTCTGCCACACTGCTGTCCTGAACACAGCTGTCCTGCCACACAGCTGTCCTGTCACACTGCTGTCCTGAACACAGCTGTCCTGCCACACAGCTGTCCTGTCACACAGCTGTCCTGCTATACTGCTGTCCTGCCACTCAGCTGTCCTGCTACACTGCTGTCCTGCCACTCAGCTGTCCTGCTACACTGCTGTCCTGCCACTCAGCTGTCCTGCCACTCAGCTGTCCTGTCACACAGCTGTCCTGTCACACAGCTGTCCTGTCACACAGCTGTCCTGTCACACAGCTGTCCTGTCACACAGCTGTCCTGTCACACAGCTGTCCTGACACACTGCTGTCCTGTCACACAGCTGTCCTGTCACACTGCTGTCCTGTCACACAGCTGTCCTGTCATACAGCTGTCCTGTCACTCAGCTGTCCTGTCACACTGCTGTCCTGTCACACAGCTGTCCTGTCACACAGCTGTCCTGTCACACTGCTGTCCTGTCACACAGCTGTCCTGTCACACAGCTGTCCTGTCACACAGCTGTCCTGTCACACAGCTGTCCTGTCACACAGCTGTCCTGTCACACTGCTGTCCTGTCACACAGCTGTCCTGTCACACAGCTGTCCTGTCACTCAGCTGTCCTGTCACACTGCTGTCCTGTCACACAGCTGTCCTGTCACACAGCTGTCCTGTCACACAGCTGTCCTGTCACACAGCTGTCCTGCCACTCAGCTGTCCTGTCACACAGCTGTCCAGTCACACAGCTGTCCTGTCACACAGCTGTCCTGTCACTCAGCTGTCCTGTCACACAGCTGTCCTGTCACACAGCTGTCCTGTCACACAGCTGTCCTGTCACACTGCTGTCCTGTCACACAGCTGTCCTGTCACACAGCTGTCCTGTCACACAGCTGTCCTGACACAGCTGTCCTGTCACACAGCTGTCCTGTCACACAGCTGTCCTGTCACACAGCTGTCCTGTCACACTGCTGTCCTGACACAGCTGTCCTGTCACACTGCTGTCCTGTCACACAGCTGTCCTGTCACACTGCTGTCCTGTCACACAGCTGTCCTGTCACTCAGCTGTCCTGTCACACAGCTGTCCTGTCACACAGCTGTCCTGTCACACAGCTGTCCTGTCACACAGCTGTCCTGTCACACAGCTGTCCTGTCACACAGCTGTCCTGTCACACAGCTGTCCTGTCACACAGCTGTCCTGTCACTCAGCTGTCCTGCCTAGCACACCTTGCTCTTGGTTAAGAACATGGAGCCTCAGCTGCCATCCTGAGTTTGTATCTGCCCTGCTAGGAAAGCTTGGCCTAGGCCTAACCTTTGAGGTCAACATCTCAGCCTTATGCTAATGACCAGTCCCCTACCAAATACTTTGCTTAATGCTACCAGGTCACCTACCTCATCTGACTAAATGTTTGCTGTGATCAGAATCCAAACCAAATGTTAAAAAAACAAAAAAATCATGTTGAGATGATTTGAGCTGTTTAAATATGGAATGGTGATTAAATCAAAACAATAATTGCTGTCAGGCCCCATGACGTTAGCAACTGGGGTTATAACAGAGACACGCAAACTTGAGTGTCCAGAGGCACTGAAGTGTTTATGAACGAAAGGGGCCATAGCTAGGGCTCACATTCAAATGCTCTGCGATAGAACAGGAGTAGGGGCAGGGGAATGCTCTTAGGTCAACACTCAACAGTTCCTTCCAGAAAAGCAGCTGCCAATGCATCTGTTATCATGGGATGAACAGGTACACCCAAGCATGGCTGCCCATGCCCAAGCCATGATGTCCCTAACTAGGCTGGGTCCCCCTGCCCTCAGCATCCCTCAGAGAGCAGCTGTGATGGCCTTTTAGGGTCTGTAAGGAAAAGGGGCCAGCCAAAGAAACACACCCTGGCCCTAAAACCAGAACCAGTGAAAGAAACACACCCTGGCTCTGAGACCCAAGCCAGTGAAAGAAATACTTTAGCCCTGAACACAGTACAAAAGAAATACACCCTGACTCTAAAACCAGAGCCAAAGAAACACACTTCAGTGCTAGAAACAGAGCCAGTGAAATTATATCCCTAGCCCTGAAATTAGAGCCAAATTTGCCGCTGACCAACTAAGCAGAAAACCAACCAATCCCTGAGCACAAGATGTAGCTAATCTGAGCTCAAGGGACTGAAATCTGACCCATTCCACTCTGAAAATTGTCTCCTTGGGAAAACTCCACCCCTAAGAAGCCCTATATAAGCCCTGCACCTATTCAATTTACTGCTGCTCTTCCTCCACCCTAGCTGAGGCAGCCACTCTCCCGGTTCTTCCCTCCCAATAAATCTCTTGAATGAGGTTTGGGTGAAGACCTTTTTCATCAGGGCAGACACTGAGCCTGGGCAGAGCAGAGCTGTAATACTTTTGCTGGGGAAGCCAGAGACAGAGAAGAGTGGGGCTGTAACACTTTTGCTGGGGAAACTTTCCCCTAGCAGAGCTGAGTTGTTCCACTCCGGAGCGCCAGAGCTGAGCTGCAACAACTGGGGAAGCCCTCTCCTGCCAGAGCAGAGCTGTTACATTGGGAAAGCCTTTCCTTAGAGCAGGTCTGTAAGCTGCTACACTTGCTGTGACCTTGGCATTCCTTAGCTCCCCACTACCAGGATCCCTTTCCATCTGAGCTGCAATGTTTACGGGGTCTGAGTTATGGCTGGGCTAATTAATCTTCATGGTTCTGCCTCTGGTGACCTACTCCCTTCAGCCAGGTCTCTCTTCTTAAAGGGTTCACCAGTCCCTAATACCTATCCTCCACAATGGGAAATGGGCATTCAGGACACGTACCTACAGGTGACCTTCCAGATTCAAAGCACTCCAGGAAGTATCCTAATGGCTTCCTAACAGATGAAGCCTATTTCCAAACCACAGCAAGACAGACAATCATCTATTATAGAGACTACCAGTCCCTTCCCTGCCATGACGGTCACTATGTTAAGGAAAACCACGTGGCTTTCCTGCTCCCCAGCCAGTCCAATCCTTTATACCTTCCAGCTGGGTAAGTCTTCCATGTGTACAAACATAAAAAGGTGTAGCAGACATGTTATCCTATTCTTCTCCTGCCCTAAGCAGACATTGCCAGTCAATCCCAGTGAACCCTGATGAAGCAGAGGGAAGGTTCTCAGGGTAGCACTCCAGGCACCCACTTCCAATCAGCTGACCAAAGACACCCCGTCCGTCTGTTGTGTGGGGTCCCACTCTTCCAGACTCAGCTTCCTCAACATCAAGTCAGGGAGTATTGTCACCAAGATGGTTGGAGGCCAGGTAGGCTGCTTCCCACATTCAGTTACTCATTCCTACACATGCATGCTTCTCACAGGCCTGACTCCTGGAGTTGTGGGCAAACGACAGCTGCCACAGCAGACACGGCTGTGCGCTCCTCTGTGTGCTGTGAAGGGTGGCCTCCAAGTCCCTCTTCTCAGGGTAGCTCACACTCAGTGCAACCTACCGAGGGAAAGGAGCTTGGAACTGTTACCCTGAGGATGTGGCAGGCAGCACATTCCAATCAGAGTGAAGCCCGTTTCTCTAGGACGCTCCTCTATTCCAAGTACACCTTGCTCTCCCAGTTAACTTTCCTTGCTCAGACTCCCATACACAAAACACCGCATTAACAAGCCGTGTCTGCAGGCCAACCTATACTCCCTATAAACTCTCATTTTATCTCCTCCAAAACACAGCAATAGAGTTCTCTGGAGAATATGAAATCGACCAAGCCACAGCTGGATTTGTTTGTGTTTTTCTGCCCCTGGTAAATTCCGACAGCAGATGGTTGCGTGTCATGTAAGCAGTTTCTGCGGTGCCCTCCGTGCTCCACCCTGGGTGCCAGAACCCACACTTCCCACCCACAGCAAGCCTCCGACGCGCCCCTGACTCAGAGGGCCCTGAGCCATTTTACTATTCTGTATGTCCCAGGACGGCCAAGCACAGGTAAATAAGGGCTTGTCTTGGCTGAGGCACGCAGTTTCTCAGTGTTGTGGTACAATGTGTAAAATGTGCCCAAGATTCATGCTTAGTGACCATGCTGAGCCACAGGGCACTGGCTTAGGCAGGCAGCAGCATCTTACTTCCATTCTAGAACAAGGTAAGGGGAACACTTGCAGGGAAGCGCCAGCAAACCTGAGATCCTGAAGCAGGGATGGGTGCTCTGAGCACGTAAGAGATGGCCAAGGCGGGAAGGAACTCACAGGTCAAGGTCCATTCCAGATATTTGTTTTTCTCAAATTTAAACTTTAGGAATTTACTAAGAAAGAGAGAGAGACTTCAAAAGGCAGAAACCAAGGGGAGTTGCAGTAGGGCTCATGAATAGAGCCAGAGGGATTGCGACCTTATGGGTCTCGGGCCTGTGATGCCTGCTAGCAGTTGGTGGGTGCCGGCTGTGAGAAGAACTAGAGGAGAGAAGAACAAGGGTGAGGGATGGTAAGAAAGGAGGGGCAGAAGAAAGGGAGAAGGTGTTAAGGGCTCTTCTGGAGGGGAGCTTTGCTTCAGCTCTCTTACCCTCGGGCCCTCTCACCTGGGTGTAAGAAAGGCCAGTGGAGCTGATCCTGGACTACAGGAATGTGAGCTGATCCTGGACTACAGAAATGTGAGCTGATCCTGGACCACAGGAATGTGAGCTGATCCTGGACCACAGGAGTGTGAGCTGATCCTGGACCACAGGAGTATGAGCTGATCCTGGACCACAGGAGTATGAGCTGATCCTGGACCACAGGAGTGTGAGCTGATCCTGGACCACAGGAATGTGAGCTGATCCTGGACTATAGGAATGTGAGTTGATCCTGGACAACAGGAATGTGAGCTGATCCTGGACTACAGGAATGTGAGCTGATCCTGGACTACAGGAATGTGAACTGATCCTGGACTACAGGAATGTGAGCTCACCCACGGTTTTCACTCACTCACCTATGGCCTGTTCATCTCCTTCCAGAGTGAACAGAGACCTCTGGCCCTACTGCCTTGGAGCCCAAAGCCTATTGAGGAGGATCAGGAAATCCCTAGAGAAAGCACCGCTGAGTCTGAAGCTGAGTGGATAGGGAGGTGGGCAGGGACATGGGTGTGGCCACAGCAGCCAGCGCTCAGGAGGCTGGCATGAGTGAGGGGAGGCAGAGACTGCACAAGAACATTAGGAAGCTCAGATGTCACACCAGCTGCTTGACTTTGATCCTCTGGGTCAAAGGGTTTGAAGCAGCAAAAAGTATGACAGCTCTCCCTAGAGGCTGCTGGAGACAGACTGGAGGGCTAAGGCAGGAGGATTAAGAGTTCAAGGACAGATTTGGCTACAGCTAAATTCTAGGCCATCCTGGATTATAGAAGAAGGCTCTGTCTCACTAAGTAAACAAGCAAATAAATGAAGGAACCAACAAAACCATCCCCACACCAGTTCCCAAGCTCAGGGGAACTGTTAGAAGTGCCAACATGGCCTGGGGCTCCTCCATGGAGGCTGTTCACAGAAGCTGTGCCTTCCCTCTGGCTACAGGTTTACATATGGCCACAGACCCCACAGCTCCCCAGTGTCTTTCTAGCTAGATGGAGGCTGGGGTCAGCTCCCACCCACCATCTCCTGTGTTATGTCCCTCATGGCTTACATGAGGCATGGCCATTCTTGATCCCACATGTACTGAGAAGGAAAAAAAGACAATAACGCCAGTACCCCTGCCCTTTCTCACTTACTCTGTGCCTGTGGGGGTTCCCTGGCACCACCACATGAGATACACCATGCCTGCTTCACCTTGCTCAGGGCATCAGCACACTGCATGATTTGTCTACATCTTGTCTGTCAGCATCTCAGCAAGGTAGCCTCCAGGGCAGTTGGTGCCTTTTGCATTTGTCTCCTCAGAACATATCAAGAGATTGACAGCACCTGGTGTGCCCATATGGGTTAGGAACTAAAGCAAGTCAACTCATGAAAAACAGGCTAGAGAAGGAAGGATGAGGGCAGGAGGACAGTGTAAGTGACAGAGCAAGGACTTGGGAACCAGATGGGTTCACAGTCACAGTGAAAGCGGCCATGTAGAGCTAGCTCTATACCCCCGAGAGCCTGGTCTGGCACACAGAATTCCTGTCCCACCTACCAAACTACCAAATAAGAATCCACTTTCTGCCATGCATGGCAGTACATGCCTTTAGTCCAGAACTCAGGAGGCAGAGGCAGGTGGATCTCTATGAGTTTGAGGCCAGTCTGGTTTATAGAGTTCTAGGACAGCCAGTGCTACATAGAGAGACCATCTTTAAAAAAAAAAAAAACAGAAAAAGGTCTGCTTCCTAGCAACTCTCCAAGCTCGGTCCCTGCAGATTAGCACCTAGCGGCAGTGGCTAAATGGATGGAGAGGCTGGAGGCCGAGTACACAGGCTCTTCTCAGACAGACTTGATAGAGAGCGTTACCACTGCCACTTCCTAAGCCTCGGGAGTTGTAAGTTCTGCTCCTCGTGGCTCTCATGGAGGCAGGAACCTGTTGGACTCATAAACTCAGGAACCAGGCCACTGGCACACTGCCAAGTGTCTGCACCACCAAGTGAGCTGTGAGGACGCCAGGCCTGCCACTTACCCCATCTGCTGTCCAGTAATTCCGAACCTTGATCTTGGCCAGACCGAAGTCACGAAGCTGCCGCATGTTATGGATAATAAAATAGAGCTGAAGTGGTGGGTGGAAGGGGCAGGTCCACACTGGGGGGTCCTTCTTGCTCTGAAAGGCCAAAAGATGGGAAATGTAAGGCACATTTCTGCCTGTCTCTAGGGCAAAAGGCCAGTGACTCTGGCTAATTAAAACCAGCAGACATGCAAGGGCTGGGCGGGGCCACCTCATCTCCATCCTGAGTGCTGCCCTCTGCTCTCACCCCTCCAGCTGCGCTTCATAGCGCCAATAGCCCTGTCCCTGCAAAAAGCTGCCAGCCAGATGGAACTCAAAATGCAGTGGGCTTTATTTTAATCAGCTTAATGGGCTTTGAGGAGGGCACTGGGGGTGGGGAAGGGGTGCCAGGAGGCCTAGAGAGAGCCTCTGCTGGCACTGTTTGATTAACCTGGCAGGCAGAGCCTCTGATTTTCTTTTGTCAAACCCTGTGGAATTTTTCAAATTTGAGAATAGAGGAGAAAAGGAAATTTCGGAGCCATGTGCTGGAACAGGGCCACAGCATGGAGCTGGCTGCTCCTTTCCGGGTGTCCAAGTGCAGGGGCTTCTGTTTGTATTCCTCCGTGAGGCAGCAGGCAGCCAGGGTGTTGCCAAGACTGCCCTTGAAGACACAGGGCACCAGAGACAGGCCTTTGCCGGAATCTGCGCCCTCACCAGTACCATTTCCCAAGGAAGAGCTTTGGTGGCAGGTGGGTAAAGCCAAATCAGGGGACTTTCTGCTCCAGTCACTTCCTACGGCAGTTCTATATTCTAGGGGAGCAAAGGCTGCAGCTGGGCCAGCAAGATGGCTCAGTAAGGTAAAAACACTTGTTGGCAAGGCTAACAACCTGAGCCTGATTCCTGGGACCCACAAGGTGGAAGGAGAAAACCAACTCTTAAAAAGAATGGTTTCTCTGATATACACACACAAAGAATGTAATTAAAGCAGAAGAAAAAAATTAAGCCAGCGTTGTTCCTGAATACACACCACTGGCAGTTGGCTGGGCACTGCCTGGATGCAGGTAGGCCTCTGCCCCCACCATGCTTCCTGCCCTTTTCATCCGGGCAAGTTCAACAATGTCATGTGGTTCCTCATCCCCATCCTCCCGTGACCCTGCCTCTCCTCCAGGCAGCTTTGACTTCCTGTGGTACCAAGAGTGAGTGTGGTCTGTCTCTGTGTCCTGTCATAAAAGTTCAGCATGCTCTTAAGAGGAACCCCTAGTCTTACCCACTCCTGAATCCCAGCACTGGGTACAGCTCCTTGGCTCAGGACTGGCCTAGTGACTAAGAGACACTGGTCTCCCGGCATATATGCTAGGGTTGCAGCTTTACAGAAGAGACCACCTTGCATATAATTAAAAGTCATCTGTTTGCTTCAGATGTCGGAAAGCACCAGCTCATTTCAGAAAAATGGGGCGGCTTACCCCTCAGGGCCTGGTTTCTGGACTCTCCACCTACTTAGACTGCTTGGCACTTAGGGCTCCACAGTCGGGCTTGGAGCCCGGTACTGCCTGAAGCTAGGCTGCCACTCTTCCACTTCAGTCCCTACTAACCACCAGTCTGCCTCACCCTCACATTCCTCCTCCGTCCTGCCTGGCCACGCAGCTAGCTTGGCTTTGGAATATATTTTACTCTAAACAAGTATCACCTGGTATCTGAGAGTATCTTAATGATTCTTGCCACCAAGAACATGCCTACTGCCTGCATCAGGGGAGGCAGGCTGGTGACGCTGGGGTTCATGAAACCTGGATCCAGCTGCAAGAACAGATGGGGCTTGTCCTCTGACAATAGTGGGTGCTTTCAGCAGTCTTCACCGGGAATGTGGGTTTAAGGGATGCTGACTTACTCTGGAAGCACCTCGGCTATGCTAGAATTCGGTGTTCCTAGCAGCTGTGTCAGGTTGAGAGAACTCATCTCAAAATCCCGAGGGTAAGCTCACCCCTCTCTCTGTGGTGGCCTGACACTGGCGGAGAGGGGACAGGAATTGATTTCCCTTCTCATTTCTGTCAGTGGGAGTAATGGCAAGAGAACTAAGGGGGCACTGTGTCATTTGAAACCCGAGTGCATTAACCTGAGGATAACTCATGGGCTCATTAGTGGCCAGGCCCTCTGGTGTTTCCTGTTCAGAGAGGGTCTATGTGAGGACCTGGTGGGAAGCCAGGGACTGACCGGCACATCCTGGATACACCCCAGAGCCAGGCCAGCAAGCAGAGCAGCTGTAGCATCCTCCCCACAACACAGGCAGAAAGAAAGGGGCAGGACAAGGATCATGGCAGCTCCCTGCTGCTGCTATGGTACTTTGTTGGGTGTTTTGGAAACTTAGGGCAAGTGGACCTCTGGGCCTCCTTATGGATAGAAGAGCAAGGTGCAGCTTGGCCTCTGGTCTGCCTTGGGATGTCCACAGCCCATGGGGTGGAGTGAGGGTTTGGTCTCTGATTATCGTAAGCATTTACGGACCAGATACCTCTACTTCAACTCAGTCTTCTAGTAGCAGACCCTGAGGCAAAAAGCCCTGGGCAAGCGGCAGACAGTGTTAGAAACCTAGGTAGGGAGGGGAGGCAGACTACTCACGAAGAGGACACGAGTAATCCCTGCAGGAACCTAGAGTAAAAGACCACCAGGAAAAATGGGAGCCAGTGTGGACATATCTTGGAAAGATTCTAACCACGGAGCACCCTGACCCCCACACCAGCATAGGCTGAAGGCTGCTTTCAGGGGCTTCAATACCCCTCTCCAACTTGGGCTGAACACATGGAGGCCCAGAAAATCTATGTAGTGACTACAAAACCCAAAGGTGCTTTTCTATCCCAGCATTGATTAAACACAGATCCAAGCACAGGCAGAGAAATGTCAGCTGCCTTAGAACTAAAGCCATGTCAGGGAACCCTTATTGCTCTTAGAGCAGATAAGGGAGGGTGACTTGATTGGGGGAGGGGGAGGGAAATGGGAGGCGGTTGCGGGGAGGAGGCAGAAATCCTTAATAAATAAATAAATTAAAAAAAAAACCAAAAAAAAGAACTAAAGCCATGTTAATAAACTAGTAGTTTTCAAAGGAATAGGCTATTAAGAACAAAATACCCAACATTTTGGAAGGCGGTTGAAGATACTCTGCTTGGGAACCAGTCAACCTCCAAACGTGTTCAGACTGTATTGTGTTTACACGCCATTTGGACAGCTTTTCAGTGTTTGTTGGTGCTGGGGATCGCCTCACACATGCTAGACAGACTAGACAAACTATCTGCCACTGAGCTGGGTTACCAATCCCTTCACAGTCTAGAGATGAGAGCAGACAAAGTGGCTCCAGGTGCTAGAGACGGGCGGGGGGGAAGTTGTGCTGTATCTTCATGTGTGGGTAATCCCATAAAGTTCCACATGACGAAATGCCATAGAAACACACACACACACACACACACACACACACACACACACACACACCACTATATGAGGATTGTCTATGAGTACAGTGACAGTTTCTCTTATCTTTGGGGGGAAGTGGACAACAATACAGGACATCTCTGTGTATCCTGTTTGCTTTGAGATATAACTCCTATACTACAAAATTCACCATTCTCAAGTGTGTAATCTATGATTTCCCAGCCTATTCACAGGCTACAGCCTGTACCACCATCTTCGCCCAGCACGTTTCACTCCCACTGAAGAAGCTCTGCACCCCCTGGTCACCCACTCCCATGTTCCTGTATCTGTTTTTGCTTGGACTCTATTTCCTAGAAACGGAGTCATTCGCTATGTGGCCTTCTCATACTTAGCTTTCAAGGTTCATCCATCATGACGCAGCCTGTACCAACGCTTCATTCCTTTCATGGCTGGGAATCAGTCTATTGTAGGGCTACACCACCTTTTCATTCTTTGTCCGTCAGTCTGTGTTTTCGGGTTGTTTTCATCCTCTGTTGAGTTTTCACTATGTTTTGTTGTTGTTTGTGATGAGCACATCTCTTGGTTGTACAGCCAAGGGTGGAACTTTCTGAAGAATTGCATGCTGTTTCCCACGGTGGCTGGTCTATTGGCTTTCAGCAGGACTGTCAGTTCTTCTGGTCATCCCAGGAGGTATGAGTGGGTCCCACAGTGGCCTTCATTTGAGATTTCAAAAAGTAAGTCTTGTGTACTGGTATGTAGTTTTCTGTTCCATTGTTTTGCTTTGTTTCAGCAATATGGCCTTAGAAGTCCATGGGGACCCAGTCCTTCCTCTTCTACATTTTATGAGATTGAAGGAACTGTCAAAGGTTCATTCTTTAACTATCTGCCAGGATTCACCAGTGGCACCATCTCACTCCAGGCTTCCCTTGTGGGGTTTTTGATAATCAGTTCAGTTTCTTTCTTTTCTTGGGATTGGTTTGTTTAGATTTTTCATTTCGTCTTGAGTCAGCTTTGGTAATTTGCTCTCCCTGGCATTTATACAGTTCGTGTAGGTTATCTTATTTGTTGGTATACAGTCTTATAACCCTCATTTCTGTAAGGTCAGTAGTGCTATCCCCTTCATTCCCCTTATAGTCATTGAAATCTTTGCTTCCTGCTTTATTAATCTAACTTAAGGCTTTCGGTTTTGTTGAAATCAAAAGATTTCAGAGAACCAGCTTTGGCACCATTGATTTCTTCTGTGTCATTTTCACAGCTTCTGTGGGTCTCTAATGTCTCCAAGGGAGAAGTTTAAAACCTATGCAGCACATAGGTTTAGATATTGGGGTATGGTGAGACCAAGAACAGACAAACGCCTGCCAGATACAGGAGTGTTTATTCTAGAGAGACAGACTCTGAGGAGAATAATAATGACACATCAGTGGTTAGACAGGAGGGGACAGGGCTCTCCACACTGTGGGCAAGGAAGCCATGAGGAGAAAGGGATACCTGGGCTGCAATCCAAATGCAGATGACCGGGATCAGTGTGCCCAGAGATATGGGGATGATGGAGGCAGACTATGGAGAAGGAAGTTGGCGGCGGGGGGGGAGGGGGGAACACAGGGTACTGAGGGCCCTATTCACCCAGCTGCCCAGGTGACAAGAGGCAACTGTTATTTGTTGGGCTTTTTCCTATGAGGGTACTTCCAGGAAGGATTAGCTAAAGGGAAAGCCCTCCCAAAGTGGGGACCCAGCTACAATGAGATCTGAGAAAAGAACATCCTACCCACTACCTCGATTAGCTCCCTACTGCTCTTGCATATTCTGAAGCTGCCTCCAGCCTTCACTGAATACAGATCCTGCAGCCCTCCAACTGACTGAAGGGAGACCTGTGGTCCTCCAGGAATTCTTGGAGCCTTCAGTACCCAACTGGGACTACTGTAGTATCCAGCTGCATGGGCCAAGCAGCTATTGGGGTCTTTGCCTCTCTAGTGCCATTAGCCACTGCTGGACTCCCTGACCCATTGTTTAACTCAATCTAACAAATCCCTTTCTAATATACATTCTGTGGGTTCTGTTCCCCTAGAAAGCCTTGTCGCACAGAGAATGGAGATAAGGAAGAGAAGATATGAAAGGAAGCCCACTTCACAGGCTTTGGGACCTGAGAAGGACTGGGGAGATGAAGAAGGGTCAATGTTAGATCCACTGGGAAGCAAAGACACAAGATTCCTGGGAGAGCTTGAAAGCAGCTAGCTGAGAGAGTGACCCTTAGGATCAAAAAAGTATGCACTACCTAGTTCTTAACTTTTTAAGGAACATAAATGGAAAATAAATTTACTGGGAATAACTATTGACTTGGGAAATTCCTAATTTCAAAGGCTGGAAGCACTGGGCGAGGGCAGCCTAATAGGTAGAGATACCATTTGCTAAGCAAAGGAGTTCTTGAGGGAACAATACACAAGGTGAGAACAGTCGGTAGGAAAGATCAAGCATCTGGGGGCTGTGTGTGTGTGTGTGTGTGTGTGTATATATATATATATATATATATATATATATATATATATATATATATACATATATATGGAGAGAGAGACACCATGGGTCAGGGACTGAGAGGGTAGACACAGAAGGGATAGGGATGGAAAGAGGGGACACAGAAGGCACAAAATGGAGGGTGGGCACAGAATGAAGGGGCCAGGGATAGAGAGGATGGACACAGAAGGAAGGATTGTTCTTCCCTTTTCTTCTGTTTCTTTTTCTTGTGTGTGTGTGTGTGTGTGTGTGTGTGTGTGTGTGTGTGTGTGTGTATACATAGAGGTCAGAGGATAAACTGTGGGAGTCATTCTCTTTCTACTATGTGTGTGCCCATTCATGTGTGTGTATATGTGTGTGTGTACATGGAGGTCAGAGAATAAACTGTGGGAGTCATTCTCTTTCTACTATATGTGTGCCCATTCATGTGTGTGTATATGTGTGTGTACATGGAGGTCAGAGAATAAACTGTGGGAGTCATTCTCTTTCTACTATATGTGTGTGTGTACGTCAGAGATCAACATCAGATGCCTTCCTTACTTGCTGTCCACCTTATATTTTGTGACAGAGTTTTGCTGACCCTAGAGCTCACTAATTTGGCCCTGCTAGCAAGCCAGGGAGCTCCAAAGACCAACCTATCTCTGCCTCCCTAGAGCTGGTACTGGACACATGCTGCTGTGCTCAGGCCCCATCCTGCTCCTGCCCTTGCCCTGGTACTGAGAATATAAATTCAGGTTCTTCATGCTTGTAGCAAGCATTTACCACGTTCAGTTCATGTGGGTGTTTAAGACAGGGTCTTTCTATGTAGCCCAGGCTGGCATCCGACTCGTAGCTCTCCTGCTTCTGAATGCTGAGATAACAGACAGGTATCCTCACCACTCCCGTCCTAAAAAGGGGGGTTTGCCTGCAGACTGGATATTCCAAATCTACCAGCATACCCCAATTCCCTATAATGAAGCAACTTCTCCTTTCGAATCCACTCTTTTTAAAGGTACTTCTCTGCTCGGCTGTCAGTGATACCCTAATAGCCACTACTGTGTGGTAAGGGCAGGTCCCTCAAAACCCTGAGGTCTGTTTTGCTCCTTGGTGAAATGAGGACAGTCTGGGCAAGGTTCACATGAAGGTCAACTGAGACAAAATATCAGTCTGTGGCCCGTACAAGCCAGTGCAATTGGATGAGTATGAGACAGGGCATTCTAGCTGCCTGGTCCTGGCAGACAGGCTATGGGGGAAGTGAGGGGGTCCACCCACCAGCATGAGCATCTTGAGATCTATCTAGCAGTCCAGGGTGACACAGCTGCATTGTGTCCCAACTTCAGTCCCTGCTCCCAAAGAAAACCAAACCTATAAAGCCACCCATTAGCAAGCCCCAGGAAGCAGAGAAAGGCATATCCACTGTCAGAATTATCCCTGGGGAGCCCAGCGATGTTTTCTATTGTTCATGGATGCTCTGCTGGTTTGATTTTCGGTACTTTAAAGAACAATATTAATTTTGGGTGGATGGCCTAGTTAGGTTTCTGTTGCTATGATACAACACTGACCAAACCTAAGTCGGGGGAGAAAGGGTGTATTTGGCTTACAAGTCCTGATCACAGTCCATCTTTATGGAAAGCCAGAGCAGGATCTCAACACAGGAACTTTGAGGCAGGAATTGGAACAGAGACCATGGAGGTAATGCTGCTTATCAGTGTGTTTCATGGCCTCTTTAGCATGCTTTCTTATACAGCCTAGGACTACTTGCCCAGGTGAGGATCCAGCTCTGCCACATTAACCCTTGATCAAGAAGATGCTGCACAGAATTGCCTACAGACTTGCCAATCTGATGGAGGCATTTTTCTCAATTGAGCTTCTATTCCTCTTTCCAGATAACCCAAGCTCATGGTGACAAACGACCAGCCAACACAGTGAGCACATCATCCAGGGATGTGGCAGACACAGAGGAGCACCTGATTCCTGCCTGTCCCCTGCTCTCCTCTTGGTTCTCTAGGCTCTTCCAAGGCAATCAGAATGGTGCCAGGCACAGCACAGGAAAACCATGTGGCTGGCTCTTCTGCTCAGTGCAGCTAACTTGAACATGATGGGAGGAAGCAAGGCATGGAGGCATGTACCTACAGCACCAGAACCAGGAAACCAGAGGGAGGAGGACTGTGTTACTCTAGGCTCTGGGGTGAGGTGAGTGGTAAAAGCCTGTCTCAAAAAAATAAAAATAAAAAAATAAAAACCAGCAAAAAGATGGTAACAAGGGAAAATATAATTGCTTATAAAACTAAACTTTATTAACTATTTAACTATATTTAAAAAATATTCGGTGCCTGTTGGGTGTGAACACATGGCCTCAAGAAGCAGCACCCTGAGGTGGTGTGGGGACAGTGTGTGGGTCAGGCTCATGAACTTGGTCCCACTACTTTCCTCTGTGTGACCTTGGCCATATGTATGCCCACCTCCAAGCCTTACTTTTTTCATCTACAAAATGACGGCAATGGCCTCAGTGACCCCTAGTGGTCCATGTTTAGTGGTCACACAGAGGAACCATTTAGGGAGGGACAGGCTGGGGTCCTCAGAGGGTACCATCCCCACAGGCATCTTCTCACTTGGCTGCAGAGAATGACTAGGGTTGATGACAGCATGCTTCCCCAGCCTGAGAGTGCATCCTCATTGTGGTGAGAACACACACCAAGCCCAGGCCCCTTCACTTACCACTAGGTCCCTGTTGACAAGGCAGCCCAGCTTGCCTGGCAGCACTGCGTTCCGGATGTCCACATCATGAGGTGAGACATACAGCTTTATGTCGTTCAGGTCAAAGAACTGGACTTCTGTCAGACCCACCCATGATGCATTGCCCCAGTTAGACAGGATTTCCATGGTCACATAGATGGCATCTTCAATCTCATCTGCCCTCGCTCTCCACTTTTCCTGAAGAGAAAAATACCAAAGGGCAGTAAGTCTGAACTTAGTGCTGCCATTGTTCCAGCCCCCATCCCCCCCCACCTTTGCCCTCTGCTCCCGGATTTCATACAGCATTCGGCCCCATGGTGCTTCAGTCATCTGCAGCTAATCATAGCACCTGACCATTGCAGCGATTATGAGGCGAGCAAGGGCTCCTGTGTGTAATGTACCTAAAACATATGGAGCGAACTGGAAAGATGGTTCAGTGGATAAAGGTACTTGCTGCCAAATTTGACCCTCAGAACCCATGGTGGAAAGGGAGAACTGACTCTACAAGTTATTTTCTAACCTACACACACTCTCTGGCACACATGTGCACACATACACACACACACTAGTAATATTAGTAATAAAACATAAAAACTTTAAAGTAATAACTAAAACACAGTGATTTGGTTGGGCGTGGCTCAGTGGTAAAGCACTTGCCCAGCCTGCATAAGACCCCGAGTTCTAGCTCTAGCACAGAAAAATAGATATAGATCTATACAGCAACTGTACCTCCAGCACCTACTAAATAGCACACTGAAGGCTTCAGGTGAAAGCCATTGTAAAAGCCTGGATTCTGCCTGAGCACACCCTTCTCGCCCCGCAGCAGTGTTCATAGCCCAGGAGCAGTCTGCAACATCTGAAGACAGCAGGTGGCCTGAGCTGTGCTGGAGTCCCCTAAACCCATCATCCCAGGATGTGACTGTTTGCCGTCAGAGCCTTTAAGAGGTGATTAAATCAAATGAGGCCGCTGGGGAGGGCCACCTTCTCATCTGCCTGGAGGCCTTAGAAAAGGAGGAAATCTGGAGCCACAGGGATTAACACCAGGTACACACAGGGCAAAAGACCTGGCCTGTGAGCCCAGTGTGGAAGCTAGCACTTGCACGGCAAGGAGAAATCCACCAGCTGCACCTTGACCTTGGACTGCCGTCTTTGCAGCTATGAAAAAGACCAGTCTGTTGTTTAGACTTCCAGAGTATGCACTGAGTGTAACCTGACAGCATGGACCAAAATCTCCGTCTTGGCCAGTCATTTGACATTCCCAGCCTGGCAGGGAAAGCAGGATGCCACCATCTATGGGAAGGTCCTAATCTGGAGGTTAAGCAAGACTTCCCCCCACACAAATACACATCCTCACCCCCTCCCACCACACCCATGTGTGATCAGGGTGAAATAGCTCGGTTCCCTAGTTCTCCTTCACTGATTTGCAAGCCTCCCTCCTTCCTGGGAAGACTGTCTGGTCTGGGAGTGTGTGTGAATGCCATCAATAAACAGCCTTAGGGCCCAACTGCAGCGCTGGTCACCACGGATCAGGCACTCACGAAATGGCGCGTTTCCCTGTGTGCACGTGCCCTCTCTTAATTAGTATCAGTATCTGCAACAGTTCTGTGAGCAGGAGCCGAGGAAATGAACAGCAACTGTTCCCCACTTATTTTTTTAATTAATAGCCAGTGAGACATGTGAGTGCTCCCAGCATGGGTTTGGACAGGCTGATTGCAACAGATGAGAATGGGGATGGAGATGGGGGTGGCAGTGTGAGGACAGGTCAGCTCAGAGCTCCTGGCAGGAGCGCAGCACCAGCTTGGATTAGCTGAACTGTAAGAATGCAGAGTCCCCTTGTCCTTCTCTAAAATGTTGGCCCTGGCCAGGTCCTTCGCTGCCCTGGGCCTGAGTCCCAGGTTCGTAGGAGTGGCCTGCCTGACTCTGAGGTTGGCAGGCTTCTGACCCCAATGCATGCGGGGGACCAGGTAAGTTTGTTGGTGGGAGGGAGGAAGTTGGATAAGAGTAAAACTGTCTTCAAAGGACTGGGGACCTCCTGCCCAATGCAATCTTAAATACATGATTCCTGAATGGAGATATGAACACAGAGGCCACAGTATGAACTGAGAAGTGTCACCATGTGTCCGTATCCCAGCTGAGAGAGTACTGACTGGAAAGGACTAGTCCCTGGTGCTCACTGCCCCTCTCACTGAGACCACTTGGTGTCCTCTAGCTTAGCCACCTACTACTTATTCTTCCTCTGTCATAAGGTTATGGTATAGTAGACTGGCCCTTCTCAAGCACTCAGTGTGTACTGTGCCCTGAGCCACCAGGAAGGAGGGCCTTGTTGACTAAGCTCAGGCTAGTGCAGGCATGCTCACAGACAGTGTGAGAAGCTTCTGCAACTGTTAGGGACCCCAGGAAAGAGCAGAGGTGGGGCCAGCACTGGGATGGAGCACTGACTCCATGGAGACCAAATGGAGAGACTTAGCTAGCGCAGGATACAGTAGCCACCAGGCCACCCTCAGTGTTTTCAATGCAAAGGGTCTGTAATTTGTTTCTCTTTGCTGTGTAAGTCACATTGTCCTGGATTTTCTGTCTCCCAGATGTTCCATGCTGGGCATGGGGGTAGGGCAGGAGCTTTGGTTTTTCTCAAAGATGGACTTTGAAACTGGTGTTTATGGGTTCCTCCTATCCCGTGTCAGCCACTGAGTGGCACATCTTCACTGCCCTTGGTGCTTATGGAGCCTGGATGACCAGCTCCACGGAACAACGTGCTATCCTTCTCACAGCCACTAAAATCTCACAGCCCTGGAAGGTTACTACCAGTCTCTTCAGCTAACTTATATAATTACGCTTACTTATTTACTGTATTTTGTATGTGTGTGTGTGTGTGTGTGTGTGTGTGTGTGTGTGTGTGTGTTGCACACATGAGTCAGATGCAGGTCAGAGAACAGCTCGACTTTCAGGGGTCAGGTCTCTTCTCTCATGTAGGTTCTGGCATCAAACTTGGGTCACCAGGCTTAGCAACAAGTGCTGTCACCTTCAGAGAGGTGTCTCCAACCCTAACAGTTTATGGTTTGCATTTTCTCTCCTTGTGTTTGTCTGTTATATAGTCCAGGTTGGCCTCCAACTCAAAATCCTCCTGCCTCAGCCTACCAATTACAGACACTGTCACCACACCCACCAAGCTTAAATTTCAGTTCTTGACTGTGGGCAACCCTGGCTATTTTCCTGTGGGTTTAAAGGCTATTTAGGTTTCTTTCCAGGAACTTCTGGCCTACACCTTTCTTCCTTTGCCTCTGCTCCATCATGTGTATGACTCGGCAGAAAGATGCTGAGCTGACCATCATCAGAGCCATCCCCAACAACCAGAACAAACTGCTCCAAGAGGCCTTCCCTTCAGCTGTCAGGGCAACATTGGTATAATAGACTGTCTCCATGAGTATTGGCTCTCACCTCTGGATCTAGTACGGGCTTCTCTGTTGGCACAGCCACCCGGCTGAGATGGGTAGTGTCATTTTCCGTGGTCTGCAGGACTCCCAGAAGCTTCTGCTGTTGTCTGAAATGGGATTTTGTTTCAGCAAAGGGGCAATAACAAAGAACACACACAAGAGGACACCCATGAAAGGAACACAGAACCTTCAGCACCCACTTGAGAAGCTTGGCTGCACCATACACAGAGCTCAAGGGCATAAATGGGTTTCCTCTCCTTTTGTAAACAGCTGGGCAATTAGTAATGAAGTCAGAGCCCAGGTAGAGAAGCCAGCTGACCTCCCCAGCTGACTAAGAACTTGTTCACAGACAGGCCAAGGAGTCAGCCTTAAAAAGGGCCACCAAGCCCAGGGCCTGTTTTGTATAACCTGGCAGCTAAGAGTGGCTTTTATGTTTTAAGCATTGTGAAAACTAACAACAAATAACAAAACCCCCAGTTGCCAAGCCTGTAAGATTTCCCAGAAGGCCCTTTACCAAAATTGCCAACCCCAGGCTTAGAGACCCACCCATTCCCTTTGCTGTAGATGGTGTGCACCCCACATGTGCAGAGCCCTAAAGCACACAGGAGTCCAGGGATGAAGAAGGCAGCCTTGGGCTAGTGCTGCCTGCTGCAGAGCTGTCAGCAAGGCAGTCCTGCGGTGGAAACTGAGAGAGTCTGATTTATGGCCGTGGTGAAGTGGAGCGATTTCCATCTGGGGTTTGCAAACATGCAAGAATGAATAGCTGCGCCTTGAGCCGTTCAGTCTTTCAGCACAGCATGAGCAGGAACTCCCGGGGGGTGGGGGACTAAGACTTGCAGGGCATGTGGCTTGCCTAGCCCCTCCCACTCTGTGCAAGAGTTTCCATACCCTTGTCCACTTCTTGGCCTGATGCCACCTCAGGTCATGGCACTTGGTGATCAACATTCAGGCTTCACTGCGGTCCCTTCCTGCTCCTGATCCAGACATTTTATACAGTCTGCAACATGCATGCTCCTGCGTAATGGCCCAGGGAGTATTTCTGTGCACCAGGACGGTGTGACACTGCAGGCTACAGCTGGTCTGTTTCTTTGGGAACCAATTCTCCCTGAAGATCAGAGGTGAGTCTATTGTGCTAATAACACTTGCCATTTCCAGGACCTATGCTACATGCTAAGGGACAGAATGCTGCACCAAACATACTTTGACAAAGAAAAGGAGTCTCCGAGGTTGATGCTTTGAGGTACCTTTGTGACAAGTCAGTTTGGGGGCAGGCTCTCTCCCAAGCTATGTAGAGTCCACCAGTGAAACCCGGAGGCAGATTAAGCCAGTTCAGGTGCAGAACAAAATGAACAAGCCAAAAGCACTCACATGAAAGAAAGCATATCAGTACTATGCTCTAGAGCTGGAGAACGAGGGGAAGATGAAACTCTAAAGTCCCTAGTCAAATGTTCTAGAATATGGGACAGCAGGTCTTCATCATTACTGGACAGGATTGGGAATAGCTGAGAAACAGAGAGGCAAACTCAAGGCTTCGGTCTCAGGCATGTATAGACAGGATGAGATCCCAAGGGCTCTGACCCAATAGAAGGTTTTATCCACTGCGGAATTTCTGATATGATGATATTATTGGTAGGTGGTAAAAAGTGAGAGGCAGGTTCACTGGGGGAATATCCTTGGGTTGTTATCTTGCCTGGTTGTCTCTGCTTCTTGGCTGTTATTACAGGAACTTCTCTTCCCTGCCACAACCTCCTCACTGACAGACTGATACTTCTGAGTGCACCAATTAAACTCTTGGTTGTTTCTGCTAGGTATTGTAGTCAAAACTAAGCAAAAATGCCTATAGCAACAACAACAACAACAACAACAACAACAACAACAACAACAACAACAAAAAAGCCAGGGTTGGGGGCTGGAGAGATTAAGAGCACTTCCAGAGGTCCTGAGTTCAATCTCCAGCAACCATATGGTGCCTCACAACCATCTGTCATGAGATCTGGTGCCCTCTTCTGGCCTACAGGAATACATAGAGGCAGAACACGGTATACATAATAAATAAATAAATCTTTTCTAAAAAACAAACAAACAAAAAAACAACCCAGGGTTAATGAGACCATCCTGGCCGCACTGCTGTGGCCTTCTGCATTGGGTTCTGCATCTATTTTGGAGAGTACCTGCTTCCCAAAGGGCCCGTTCTGTCCATGGCTTGGCTGCTGGCATTGGCTCCCCCTGCTGCCCTGCACAGCTCAGGATTGGTGGTCACTGGGGTGACAGCAAGCAGCTGAGGGCAGAAAAGCTGATTAGACAGATATTCAGTGGAACCCTGCAGCCTGACACAGAAGAGGACAGTGGTCAAAGGCATGGGCTTTCCAGGTCCCTGGTCCCACCTGGTAAATATGGGGCACAAAGGTGACAGTGCCAGACTGGGGAGGGTCAGCTTAGACTCCCTTATGTATTCCCAGATCATTCTGACCAGGGAGTAATAACCCTTCGATGAGTGACTGAACACTTCTGTCACTTAGCCAGTCATCGCTCAAATCACCAGGGTTCAGTTTCCTCCTAAGAGCCTGGAGCCCACACAGACGCATGTGTGCTTGTCTGTTTCCTTGTTTCTCCACCACCTAAAATGGAATGTGATGTGATGTCTGTCTCAGGTGACTGTCAAGGCTAGAAGTTTGTGGGAGTCAGGGGATCAGGCTACCCCAGAACCCTGGACACAGGGCAGTCAGAAAATACTGACGGGATACTACCCAAGATGACTGCTACATAGTAGGACAAAGGCAATTAGTAAAGAAACTCATTTGGGGACTCTGGGGTGCTGCCACCACATGACACTGGGCTTCTTTCTGGTCCTTAATGTAGCCAGCTAATGGTCACCTCCAGCTGTTCCCAGCTCACCTTCCAAGCAGTGACCAGAGACCTCTGTCAGGGCAAGCATGGCTCACTCCCAGGCACTCTGTCCCCGTATGTCTATTGGCTCCATTGATGGACCTATAAGCTCCCTGCCACCATGGGTATACTGTCTGGGCCATCTCTGTATTCAGAACACTGGGAGCACCTGAACTTGATGAAGACATTTCCTGGGTGCTTTACGAGATGCCTGACTGGCCTGGACAGATAGTCAGAACTTTATTCTCCACACTAAGGCCTATTCTGGTGTTATCCCATTGAGAAATAGAAATGGAAGGAGGAAGCTAGTCGCAGGCCTGGCTGGACTCCGGCTTCAATTTGCAAATTTGGCCAAGCTACTCAAGCCTGAACTTCCACAGCTGTGAAATGGGTAGAAGGCCAGCATTCAGGTTGCAGAGAGGAACTCCTAGGACTTTGGAAGGGAAATGACTGGGGACCATCATGGCAGTGTTTGTGAGGTGGGGGTGGGTGTTATACGCATGCCCAGCTTGGTTGAGATCAACTCTACACTGACCTCTGGGCTGTCCTCCGTAGCCTTCAGCAGACTGGGCCAGGATTTTGTTGGTGGTTCCTCGTTATCCTGCAAAGACAGCATCAGACAACATAAGTAGGGATGAAGCCATTACTGTGTATTGCTCCCATACAAGGAGGGCAGAGAAGCGGGACCCCTGTCCAAATTTCTCCAACAGACTGGACAAAAAGAAACCTCTGGGAAGTTTCACCCCAGGTTCTGCTCAACAACCAGAAGAACCACCTCCAGACAGAGCAGCACAGACAAGAATGTGAGCTGGCAGCTGAGCTGACCTTGCAAAGATGTGACCCCAGTTGGCCACATCTATAATCCAGGCAGGGACCTGCCTATTGTTGGGTTACCATGAGCCTCAGCAGCAGAACCAGAGACTGTGCAATATGCTGAGGAGCACCTTCGGCCTCAGCTTCCCTGTTCTACTGGAGGTCTGGGCGGTGACATGAGTGAGGAAAGTAGGCCAGGGAGACAACAGGGACCCTGTGGCTTACCTTCTGGGACAGCTTCAGGAGAGCCACAGCTTGCTGCCTATTCAGCCACACACTGGCCTGGCCTAAGCCATCCCAGATTTGTAGGTAAAAGACCACTGATCCACAGGTTAGTGCTTGGCTGACAGAAATAATGCAGCAGCTGCAAGGTGGGGGCTGAAGTGGGACCCTGGACAGATGGAGAACAGCTGTCCATAAACAGGTGGAGTGCAGAGTCTGTGGCCAGAGAGGGCTGCTGCTCACATCTCGTCTGTCCTTGGGAGCCCCCATCCCTCCTGCGCCCTCCACCCACAGGTGCTAGTACCTGCTGCGGACTGGCGGGTAGCTCAGGCTCTTGGCTGAGGAATACCTGTTGCAGAGCTGCATTTTCCACTTGGATGGCTTTCAGCACGGCTGAGGCATCCTCCTCTCGGTCCTCGGACGCAGATGCTTTGCGAGTTGCTGACAAGGGTCTGTCTTTCCGGCTGCCAGGTCCTGCAGAAAGAAAACACAGATGTTCTTTAGCTTGTGTTCTCAGAAAACAGCTCGAAATTCAATAGATCCTATGAGGGACACCCTGTAAAAGAACTGGCCAGCCCCTTTAAAATGTCAAGGTCTTGAGGGCAGGGATGATGAAAGCCTGGAGACCTGTTCCAGATTAAAAGTACCCAGGCAGGCACAGTAAGTAGCTGCAATGCACATCTCAGGAATAGAGCCAACGAAACACCACACACACACACACACACACACACGCACACACACACAAACCTGAACACCTGAGTACAGATCACAGCCGTGTAAAAAGCTGGGCAAAGTTATGTACAGCTATACCCCAATTACAGGGATGGAAACAAGGATTCTAATAGGCTTGATATTTTGCCAGTCCAGCTGAAATGTTAAGTTCCAGGTTCAGAGAGAGACCCTGCTTCAAAATCTAAGGTGGAGATGCCATGGAGGAAGACACGCAGTGTTAACCTCTGGCTGCCACATCACCTGCAAGGGCATACACACATGTACAAAGACTTACAGAAAGAGGGGGGCTGTAATTGTGGCAAGGAAAGAAATCTGAATATAGCCTGTGGCTTAGATAACAGTTTTACACTAATACTAAATACTCCAAAGTTCATGAGTGGACAGTAGTATTATACAACTGACATACTTGTGCTTGGGAAATCCGTGCTACAGTGTTGAGTGAAAAGGGGAAAGTTATCTATAACTTATTACCAATAGTTTAAGGAATAAACAAAGACAGAGTTATCCCTCGGGCTCCCTTATCCATAGGGGATTGATTTCAGAAGACCACAGGTACTTCTGTGATTCTAGGAGGCTCAGGTCTCTTACATAAAAGGTATAGTGTTTGTACATAACCCCCACACCCTCTACACACTTAAGTAACCTCTAGATAACAAAGGCTGTGCCAGTCACTGTTCTGATGACTGGCAAAGAGGAGAGAAAGCAGCCACTCTTGAACACCAGGGCAGCTGTGTCTGTGTGTCCTGGTAACAAGTTTGCTAAGAAAAAGTACCCTTCTACTCCCTGCCCTTTGCAAACACTGACAGGAGCTGATTAGCTCCTACCTGGGCCCTCAACTCTCCTGCCATGCTCTTGTCAGAACACTGCATCTAAATGAGAGCAGCACAGGATTCTCATGGCTGGAAGAACTCGTGTTGGTAAAATGTCCATACTGACCAAAGCAATCTTCTGAGTCATTATCATTCCCATCACCAAAACAAACAAACCATAGCAAAAACAAAACAACAACAAAATAACCAAACAAAAATCCTTTAAATTCATGGCTCCATCAGTTAAGTGCTTGTCGTGTAAAAGCACATGGACCCAAGTCCCATTCCTGGAGTCCATATGAAAAATGATAGGTGGTACCAGATTGCAAACCCAGTGCTGGGGAGGTGGACACTTGAGGATGCCTAGGCTTGCTGGCTAGCCAGCCTACCATACTTGGAAAGTCACAGGCCAACGAGAGATCCTGACTCAAGACAGCGCATGAGGAATAATATGACAACCAATGCTGTACCCTGGCTTCCACAAGCATGTGTACACATGAGCAATGTGCACACATACAAAATCATGTACCCACATACATATACACACACACATACAAAAATAAGTAAAATGCTAATTAAAGTGATTAAAATTGGACTTGGGACTGGAGAGGTGGCTCAGTGGCTAAGAGTGACTGCTGCTCTTCCAGAGGACCCGAGTTCAGTTCCCAGCACCCACAGTAGGCACCTTGTAACCATCTGCAACTCAAGCTCCAATAGAACTGACACTCTCTTCTGGCCTCCATGGACACAGGAACATATGCACAGACAGACAGACAAACAGTGACAGAGACATATAAATAAAAACAAATCTTTTTAAAAAAATGGACATAAACTTTGAGCTGGGAGGTGGTGGCACACACCTTTAATCCCAGCACTCGGGAGGCAGAGGCAGGTGGATCTCTGTGAGTTCGATGTCAGCCTAGTCTACAAGAGCTAGTTCCAGGACAGGCTCCAAAGCTACAGAGAAACCCTGCCTCCGAAAATAAAAAAACAAAAACAAACAAATAAACAAACGTACATAAACTAGGTATGAAGGTACACAGCTTAGACGGTTGATGTGGGAAACAAATGGAAGAAGACCTGAATAAATGCTTCTCAAAAGAGCTGGCAGGTTCAACAAGACAAAACGACAACCTATAGAATGGGAAAAGATCTTCACCAACCCCACATCAAGCAGAGGTCTGATCTCCAAAATATACAAAGAACTCAAGAAATTGGTCATCAAAAGAACAAATAATCTAATAAAAAAAATGGAGTGCAGACCTAAACAAAGAACTCTCAACAGAGGAATCTAAAATGGCTAAAAGACAGACACTTAAGAAAATGTTCAGCATCCTTAGTTATCAGAGAAATGCAAATCAAAAAACTCTGAGATTCCATCTTACACCTGTAAGAATGGCCAAGATCAAAATCACTGATGACAACTTATGCTGGAGAGGTTGTGGGGAAAAGGGAACACTTCTGCATTGCTGGTGGGAGTACAAACTTGTACAGCCCCTTTGAATGTCAGTGTGGCGATTTCTCAGAAAATTAGGAAACAACCTTCCTCAAGACCCAGTAATACCACTTTGGGGTATATATCCAAAGGATGCTCAATCGTACCACAAGGACATGTGCTCAACTATGTTCATAGCAGCATTGTTTGTCATAGCCAGAACCTGGAAACAACCTAAATGCCCCTAGACCGATAAGGAAAATGTGGTACATTTACACAATGGAGTACTACACAGCAGAAAAAAATAATGACAGCTTGAATTTTGCAGGCAAATGGACAGAGCTAGAAAACATCATTTTGAGTGAGGTAACCCAGACTCAGAAAGACAATTATCACATGTACTCACTCATAAGTTGTTTTTAAACATAAAGCAAAGAAAACCAGCCTACAAACCACAATCCCAGAGAACATAGACAACAATGAGGACTGTAAGAGAGACATACATAGATCTAATCTACATGGGAAGTAGAAAAAGTCAAGATCTCCTGAGTAAATTGGGAGCATGGGGACCTTGGGAGAGGCTTGAAGGGGAAGAAAGAGGCAGGGAGGGGAGCAGAAAAAAATGTAGAGCTCAATAAAAATCAATACAATTTTACAAAAAGAATTGACAGGGTTTGAGAAATGGCTCAGTGATTAAAACCATGTACTGCTCATCCAGAAGACTTAATTCAATTCCTAGCAATTAAATCAGGTGACTCACAGCCAATTGTAACTTTAGGTCCAGGCCAGAGCCTTTGTAGGCACCTGAACTCATGTATACATACTTATACAGAATTAAAAGTAATTTATATGAAACCTTTATTTTATATTATTTATATTAAAACTTTATATTAAAAAAGAACATTCAAAACCTACTTTAAAAAAGAATAGTCAAGGGCTGGAGAGATGGCTCAGCCGTTAAAGGCTAGGCTCACAACCATAAATATAAAAAAGAATAGTCAAAGGGTTAACAAGTATATGATAACCATACTTAAAACACTAAGCAAATGCAAATCAAAACTGCTATGTGCTATGGACCTCAGTTAGAATGGTTTTGGGGCGGGGAGGAGGGAGGGAGGGAAAAGGGAGGAAGGGAGAGGGAGAGAGAGAATACTAATTACCTGGGTATCCATGTTTATTGCAGTACAACTGGAGAAAGTTAAGTCAACTTTACTTAATTAATCTGTCAGAGGTGTTTCTGACAGATTAATCTTTTTTATATAACATATGCCTACAATGGAGTATTATTCTGCAGTAAAGAGGTAAAGAGGTTGGGTTCCTATCATTTGCAGGACCATGGATGAAACTGGAGGATGCTATGTTAAGTGACATAAGCCAGGCACTGTAAGAAATACCACATGTTTTCATCCATTGGCAGAGACTAAACTACATAGCAACATAGAACTGAGTAAAAAGGTCCCCAGAGGTTGGCAGAGGACAAGAGAATACAGAGAAGGTATGAAGAGCCTGGGTAATGAGGAGGAGGTACAGTAAGACACAGGGATTGGCTCTAATGCTTCATGGCACAGTAGGGGGATTTAGTCCACAGCAGTTGACCAGACATTTCCGCAGAGCATGAGGAGAGCTTGAAGGTTCCTGCCACAGAAATGGTGATGTCTGAGGAGATGGACAGTCTTACTGCCCCAAGGTGACCATTATGCATCACACCCTAGATCAGCTATATAATGCTCAGCTACTGCATGGTGAGCACAGTGACATCTGCCTTCCTCAGTAGCCCTGCGTCCCCAGGTCCCCAAATGTGCAGCCCCCACCCCAGCTGGTTTCCAGGGTAGCCAGTGTGCTATTGACCTTGACTGTGGATGGGACTGCATTGAGAAGCTCCCAGAAGGGTGGAGCACACCTCTGATGTTTGTGAGGGCATTCCCAGAGGTCAGACCATTAATACAGTAACATATTCTAACAAATTCCGTTTTACATTTTCTTTACTTTGCTTATTTACATATTGATTGAATGATTTACGTGTGTGTGGGCGTGCGTGCGTGCGTGCGTGTGTGTGTGTGTGTGTGTGTGTGTGTGTGTGTGTGCAGGTGCACTGTAGAGATCAGAAGACAACTTATTCTCTCCTTCCACCATATGGGTTCTGGAGATTGAATTCAGGCTGTCAGACTTAGCAGGCCTCTTTACCTGCTGAGCCATCTTCCCAGGCATCTGTGAAAAATGTGAATAGACTCTTGGGAAATGCTATTGAGGAAGGTGGAGAAGCAGGTCACTAGGGAGAGCCTTTGAAAGGCATACCTCACTGCCCTACCTTGATTTGTTTGTTTGCTGAGACAAGGTCTCACTAGAGGCCTCCCAGAGGATTACATGAATACGCCACTGTGCCTGGTTCCTAGTCACCATGAGGTCAGCAGCTCTGCTCCACTACACCCTTTCAGCCATGATGTCCCACCTTAAAAGGGAGCCACGCAATGAAGCCAAATGACCAGGAATGGAAACCTTTGAAGCTATGGACAAAAAGCCTCTCTACTTCTCAACTGTTCCTTTAGGTATTTGTCATAGAAAGAAGACTTTGGATAACACAACTAGGTACTAGCTGGAGAGAGCTGCTGGCTCTTCTGGAATCCAAGCCAAGATGGAGAATGCCCCTCTCAGCAGCCAAAATCAGAGTAACTGCAAATGTCTGGAGACTGAGGCAGGCACTGGGGCAGTGAGGCTGCCTGACAAGGTCATATGCCTGGGATAAGTGTGCTTCTGAATGCCAGCCAGCGTTCCCCACATGGGACTGTGCTCCTCATGGAAATAAATCCTTTTTTATCTTTTGTTTAAAAAAATGGCTGGAATGTGGAATCCTCAACATCATGAGAGTCCAGGTGGGTAAAAGGTGGTGAGGACCACACTTGATGCAAAAAGACTGTGTACCTAAAATAGTCATGAGGCAGGAGACAAGGAAGGAGGAAGCTGAAGGCAGTGGTGTTGGACTTCTCTGCTGGAGATCTGAACCAACAAACTCACTCTGATTCCAGGGCGGCAGAGGCAGGAAGGGTCTCCCAGCCTGGTGAGAGGTACAGAACGGCAGGCTCCTGACTCATACTGTAGGCTTCCCGAGTTGAGGTGGACATTGCTCTGGGTGCAAGACAATGGCAGTCGGTGGACAGTCATCCCCAGCCTTCACTGACCTTACAGTCCTAGAGCTGGGACAGACATGGAGTAGGCAGAGGAAAGGCTAGACAGGATGGCAGTGGACATATCCACCTAAGATGAAGTCTAGGAAGAGGACAACTAAGGAGAGGCTGGAGGCAACAAAGCCATGACTGTCAACACAAGGAAGCTTCTGCAGACCCAGGAGAGGCAGGTGCTAGGGCCCTAAGGGAGGGAGAGCTTGATCAGGAGGCTGCAATGGGCAGCAAGGTTGAAAATGGTCGGTAGAAGGCTGGGGAGTTTGCAGCTGGGTTCTTGAGGGACCTCATGGATCTCAGCTACTCTTTGAGGTCATCCCCGTCTTGTTTACTGCTGCATGTCTGCATCTAGCACTCTAACTTCTGTCAAGTGAATGGATGGGGAAACTCAGTCCCTAACCCTGTAAATCTCAGTGCTTGTGAAAGGCATTCAATCTCTAACCAGTAAAGTGCAGCTGAAAAGCCCACACTTGCTGCAGCCCCTCCCAGTGGTTTGCGCACAAGCAGCTAGGACCATGGACAGAGCCCAGTGAGCATCAGAAACCGTCCCATTAACAGGAGGCTGGCCAGGACAGCGGACTCCAAAACTCTCACGGTCCTTAACTACATTCCCGTCTTCGCTGCCTACAACACTCAAAAATTAGTGCCCAAAGAGTTACATGGTGACCCTTGGTTTTTGACTGCCAGCCTGTAGACATGAGCTCAGAGGTCTGGGGCTGCACTGGAATAGTGGCCCAGAGATAACTAGGAAGACCACAGCGTGGCCTCCAGGACAAGGGACACAGTGGCCTCGACCACCCAGCACAGTGCTCGACTCTTCTGGTAAAGGGGCCAGTTTTGTCTGAGTGACGGCTTCGGCACGCTCTTTCACAGCTCGATCAAGGGGGCTGTTTGTGCTCTTCTAGCAGTATTATGCTAAGATGACATCATTGTCACCATCTTCTAGGAAGAGGTTGGCTCTGCAGTCCCACCAGCAGTGCTGTTCTGCTGCTGCCTTCCAGAATACAGCGTCCTCCGAGTCACACTGATGACGGGCACCACCTTTCCGTGGGCTTCCTCCCACTGCAACCACCTTTTAACTCTTTTTGATGCCCTCATCTCTCACTTGTACCAACACTGGCCTGAATGCCACACGATGGTGAATTTATTCTCATATTGGATCCAGGGAATAGTAGATTTATTCACTCCGTAAATCTGAGCCACTAGCAAAAGCCAAATTGCACATTTTAATTTATCCCAAACTGCTCTTTTTGGATGGAGAACCATCCCTCTTCCAGTAACCCCACTCCCTTTGGTTTCCCTGGTACTTGGCTTTCCTCTCTTAGCTAAAAACAAAAGGTGTGTCATCCAGAAGATTAGCCATGAATTCAACACATCACAAAGAATCTACCAGAAGGTGAGCCACCTCTCTACCAACTGTGCCTCAACAGGCTCTAATCAGAACCCCAGCAAAACTGCCTCTGACCGACTACATTCCAGAGTCTTAGAGGGTCACCCAGGACCCCCCACAGCGGCAATGATTAAATGGGAGATGAGTAAGCATCCGCTGTTGCTCATAAACCAGCAGCCCACAGTGAAGCCTGCGTGGGTCATATGCTGTGGGATTTCCACTATTTCTTTTAAAAAGCTGCAGAGAGATGCTGTACTGGTCAGCTCCCTCACTATCATGACCAAATGGATACCTTATAAAAAGACCTCAGCGCTTTAGCCCACTGCCCTTGGCCCTGCTGATTCCAGGCCCACAGAAGGCAGAGCACCAAGGCAGAGGATAGGGAGGAGGAGGCTGTCTACTTCATGGCAGGTGAGGAGCACAGAGGGAGGAAAGGGCCGTGGCAAAGTTCCTGTCTGGGCATGTCCTCAGAGACCTACTTCCTTCACCTGGGTCCTGACTTCCAGTTTCTAGAACTGTAATGTAAATATCGGATTTATGCAAGATAGCCGATATGCAACCCTTGTGCAAGGGTCATTTGACCCCCAAAGACATTGTGACCCACAGGTTGAGAACTGCTGCTCTGGAGAGCCCTCACTAATACACTGCTCTAAGAATCAAAATAGCAGAGGCAGCTGGTCATCTGCAGTTGATCAGATAGACCCAGTAACATGTACTTTCTTGGGTTAGCATGTGATAATTATTATTAATTGTCAACTTGATTAGCCAAAGAACTGCCTGGGAGACTAGTGAAACACACCTCTGTTAGTCAGTGAGGTGTTTCTCAACACGTCTAGACCTTTAGAGTTCTAACACTCTTAATGGAAATATGATGGCATTATTGGGAGCTGGTTAAAAATAGGGGGTAGGACCTAGCTGAATAGGGTAGATCCCTAGAGACACATCTCCAGGGCCTAGACTTTGCACTGGCCTCTTCCTGTATTCCTTTTTCCTCTGTTTCCTGCCATGAAGTTGTTCCCTGGCACACTCTGGCCTCTGTGATGATCTGCCTTAGAACAGACCAGGAAACACAATTTGAGCGACCAGGGAATAAACCTTCTGAAACAATGAACCAAATTCAATCCTACTTCCCTCAAGTTGTCCCTGTCAGCACAATGCCAGAGCCACAGCTGCTTCCATACAATGGCCTGTGTGGCTGGCTCTGATAGGGAAGGAACATGCAGTTGCTCCGCACACAGGGACCTTCACAGTGCCCATGGTGTCATTCAGGGAACACACCTTCTGCTATCTTCTCAAACTGAATAGACCTGATACATTTCTCCCTATCCACACAGGCCACAGCCTGGGCCAGGAAACGTGGGGCTTTTGAACTCACACTGTGATTATTAGGAAAGGAGCATTCCACACCCCTCCACCTGGGAGCCTGGAGTCCCTGGGCCATCTCTGGCCACCTGTGTGAGAAGTGGTTCCCACAGTGAGTTTCCTAACCAACAATCTCAGAGGCACCTGAGAACTCTTGGGAACAAATACTTAGCTGTTTAGATCCACTGAGTCAGAGAGCAGGTGGCTGGGCTCAACCATTCTAAGGCGTGGACTTTTCATGTCTAAGTGAGCCATCAATTCATTTCCTTTGGTACTTAGGCTGTCTGATTTTTTTCTTCTTTTACAGACAGAATATCACTTAGCCACTACCAGTTTTTATCCCTCGCTGTTGATGAGGACTGACTGGAATGTTACAAGACTCTGGACTTTGACATGCAGTACTTGTGCCGCAGGTGTCTGGACAGGAGCCCTAACTACAGGGCTGTCAGCATCCTCTAACTCAGCTCGCACTGATCGGTTAGTAACACTGACACTGTTACTGTATTTCTGCAGCTGGTGGCTTCTCTGGAAAAAGTATCTCTGATAGAGACAGCAAACTTTCTGCACCAGATACAAATTTTCACTCCCCTTCTAGAAGACGCGAGGCCTCTGTGGGGAGAGTCAGGGATGTGACGCTGAGTGAAGAGGACGATGCTGCACGTTAAATGCATGTTTAACTGACATGAGGTCAGAGGTATAGGCTTGGCCAAAGAAACGGGGATAAGACGAGAAACAAAGTTTTAGAGAGGCAGGCAGTGGGTTACCATTCTAGAATGGCAGACTAATTTAACACTCTTTCATCGAAGCAACACTAAAAAACTTGATCTGAATAGTGCAGAAGTTGCTTTGTAAAAAGGAATCTATTTGAAGGCATGCCCCTATGGGGAGGGAAGGGACTGTGAGATAAATAGTACAGGGCCAGGTGCAGGCAGACAGAAGGTGAACACACCTGAGAGGCCTCCTCCTCTCCATGACGCTGAGAAGAGCTACCACAAGCTAGAAGCCAAGCATGGCTTGTGATGGACTCGAGGGAAAGACAGTCGGAGAGTGGGAGTGATCTGGAAACAGCCAGGAGTGAGGGGTGTGGAAAGGTCAATAGCATAGATGCCTCAAAATTACTACTGACTGTATAAAACAACAACAACAACAATAATAATAACAATGTCTAATGGAAGTTAAAACGAACAGTGATAGCATTTAAAATGGGAAGGGAACAAACATTTAGAGCTAGAGGTCTTTCCAGCGAATTAGAAGTGGTAAATGTGCTAATTTAAAGTAGATGCTGATAAGTCAAGAATGCACACTGCAATCTCTAGTAATGAGTAAAAGAATAAAAGAATGTATAACTAACAATTTAATAGGGAGGGGAAAGAGGAGTAATACAAGACAATTGGTTCAAAAGAAGGCAAGAGAGGGAAGAAAAAGGGACATGAAACAGGCAAAGCAAATAAAAAAACAGATAATAAGATTGCAGGTTTAAACTCAAATGTACCAGCAATTACATTAAATGTAAATGGACTAAGTACTCCATTAAAACACACAGATTGTTGGAGGATAAAAATAAAAACTAATTGCATCCTGCTTACCAAAAAACAAACCTTAATATAGAGATGTAGGAATTTTGAAAAGAAAAGAATGAAATAAAGATACAGGCCATAAACACGGTCAAAAAAAACTGAGTAGCTCTATGACTGACAGCAAAAACTGTGACGCAAGTGCTGAGAGGCAGCTGTGACAATGAAAGGCTCATTTGCAAGGAAGACTAAGAAGTCTTTTTACACACCCAAACTGCAACCAAATGAAAGGTAGCGTGCATGAGCAGGCCACCCTCAATTCCATGGGAGAATGGGGTGCTGGTTTCAGTGTCCTCTCAGAATGTCTTTGGCGCCTTGTACCCATAGTGGTGTGAACACGCCAGCTCACTCTGCCTAGGTCTGTGGTTTGAAATACACTTCCCCTCTAACCTATAACCATAACAAAGCAGAGGGCTTCATCTGGGCTCAGCCCAGGGACCAGGATTCCCCATCCTAGAGAGAGACTCCTTTGTGTTTACTGAGAGATGCTGTGCCCGTCGTGGCACTTGTTGGCAAAGCCATCTGTGGCTGGCCTGGTAATCAGCCTGCTGGCTTCTGAAGACAGCTTTGACCACTGTGATCCAATTGTACCGAGGACACTGTGGTAACAAGGCCAGCTTTCCACTTTAACCTCAACTGTCAAACTTGAGATATTTGGCTGCTGGAGGAGCCAGGCCCTGAATAGCTTGTGACAAAATAATAACCACTCATGGTAACTACCTTTAATACCAATAAGCTGTTCAAAGTGAGGACTCCATCTCAAACAGCACCTATGGAACAATTCCCAGAAACTGGAGGTAATCAGATCTCCTACAGACGACTTGGTGATATGTGGATTCCTGTGTGTTTGTGTGTTCCTCTGTTATGAAGCCAGGAATGTGTTCACCTCAACACCCATCACCCATCTCTGGGCTCCTTCTCACTTCTTTCTATTGTTCCCCCTTTCCCTTGCCTCCATCTCCTCTATGGCTAAACCTGGGAGAAAAGAATATTATGAATTAGTTAATGAGGCTCTGTCACAGTGACAGCTGAACTGGATCTTGAATCATATCTCCTAAGACGCTGATGATCTGGTGGGGTGGCTCAGTGGCACTCGCCTATAATGTGCAACGCTCTGGGTTTAGTTGCCAACAACACACAGACACACAGACCCACCCACTGAATACTAGTCCCAGTGTACACGGGATATGCCTTCCTTAGGAAAAAGGGTCTCCCAAATGATGAAGCTAAACTGTGGCCACAGGGTGGAAGCAGTGTGACTGGTATCTACAGAACTGCTGAGTGTGGACACAGAAATACATATATGGGAGACAGCCATGAGCATGGGTCATCCTGCCACAACCCAGAGCTACAGAAGATGGGAGGTAGCCTGGAGCAAGCTTCCCTGCACCGTGGAGGATGTCCATGTCAACACCATGCCTTGTCTAAGCAACTATGAGTGGCGCTTTGTCCAGGGAGCCCCGGACAAATCCAGTGTGCATGATGACTGTAGCTCAGATATGGTTTGCCTTTTCAAGGTGTTCATAGTAACTATGAGTAGCAATAAACATCTGTGAGGGCTAACATAAACTGTGTAAGTATGAGGTCTACTGTTCTGTGACACTTCACTTTAACTGTCACCCTGACAGTTCTCCTCAATGAAGGACTGTCTAGGACAGGCTGGGCGTGTCTGTGGTGATGATCTTGTCTAGGACAGGCTGGACGTGTCTGTGGTGATGATCTTGTCTAGGACAGGCTGGGCGTGTCTGAATGATTGATTATGTTAATTGATGTGGGAAGACCCAGCCAAGAAGTGGGTGGCACCCTTCCCCGAGTTTGGGTTCTAGACTGCATAAAAGAGGAGAGAGCAAGCTGAGTGTGAGCATTCATGCATTTGTTCTCTGCTCTACCATGATGTGACCAGCTGCTTCAGATTCCTGCCTTGATGTCCCTGCCACAATGGGACCATAACCTAGAGCTGTGAGCTTAAATCAGCCCCCTGTCCCCTAAGTTGCTTTTGTCTGGATACTTTGTCACAAGACAAGGAAATGAAATATATGTTCCATACCCAGCACTGGAAAAAGTAATTTCAAATATTAATAATAATAATACTTTAATGAGCACTAGAAAAAACTGTAGCAAGTGGCTCTAGGTCAGGTCAGCCCTCCAAGGAGGGTAAGGAAGAAGCAAGACCTTCATCATGGTGCCCTCTGGGCGTACCCACCCCTCACCCCCACAATTCACTCAGGGCCCACAACTCTTACTGGAGCAGGCCCTCTCCTGGTCTGTAAACACAGTGGGGGGCTGTGGATTCAGGATCAACTCTGGTTTGCTGGGGATGAAGACTTCAGCATTGTCCTTCCGCTTAGCAGATAAAACCCTCTCCATTTTATTGCCTGTGGGGAAGCAATGGATTCTGTCAGCCACTGAGCGCCGGAGAACAGGGCATTCCCCTCACACGCTTGTTTATCATTTGCTCACTTGTTCACCCAACAAATATTTATTGACCTCTTCTGTACCAGGAACCTTGCTAGAAGGGGATTAGGGGAATCTATAGACAGCATTGATAAATAAATGAGACGCTTTGAGCGAGACGCAGGGTTCAGTGTCTAACATTTCCCGTCAGGAAAGGTCCTTACTAACAGCGTGTGCACACACAGGGATGGCAACTGTGGTAAGGCCTCACAAAATAAGGGCAGCTGGCAGGCCAATGAGGCACTGGCTTTAATTGGTGCAAGCAATGATGCCAGCAAGGGCATCTTGGAGATGAAGGGGCACAGGAAAATGCATTCAGAGTCCTCGTGGACTCATAGTCTAGCTGAAGAGAAGGACACCTGAACAGATGAGAAAACAGGATGCAGACAGAAGTCATGAAGCAGAGTCGGGGGACAGGGCTGGCAAAGGTACACATGGTGATGATGAAGAGGGATTCTTGTGGGTGATGAGCGTATTACCTGAGTCACCAGATGTGGGAAGGGCACATACAAAGGCTCAATGAAGGCTTGGAAGCTGAAGTCTGTCCTAGCTGGAGGTTCAGACTGCTGCCAAACCTACCCTCAAGAGCGCTCACACTAGTGGTGCAGAGGAGACTTCTGACGGCAGGTGGTAGATAGTTTTTAGGAACTTGTGTGTATGTGGTGCTAGGGATAGAATCCAGAAGCAGGTGTCAGGCATGGTAGGCACGTGTTCTACTCTGAGCCCCAGGCCCAGTCCTGAATGCATCTCTGTATCTCAGTGTGTATGGGAAGATGTATAACTAACATGTCGAACCTTTGAAGGACACGAAAGTCACACATAGGACAAGTGTGGGGAGAAGGATCAAGGACAGAGGAGAAAACACCTAAAGACCCCAAAGGCAGACATAGTGTTTGGTTCTGTATCCGGGGACCCCCTGGCCTGGGAAACAAGCAAACCCAGGAGGAGACTATCAAGCACAAGGCGTTCATTAACACACTCTCTGCTCACTCATAGGCTCCCGCCACACTGACCCTTTGCTTCTGCACACCAAGTCCCAACCCTCTTGGAGTCCCTGGGTCTGCTGTTCCCTGCCCCAGGAAGGCAGGGCCCAGCGCCACACTAGCACAACCTCTGCTGGGAAGGCTGCTCTACTACTCCAGCTACAGCAGCCCACCTGGGCCCATCCCTACCCCCACCAGCATCTCACTGTAACGGTCAGAGGTCACCTTCAAGCAGGTGCCCCACTGCTCAAGCCCCTGCTCCAATAGTGTTCCTGCTGCCTTTCAAGGCTGTTTTCTGAAAAACTTCCTCAAGTGGACAGCAGCTGCTTCTGCCTGCCTTGCTTCCTTGGTCCCTCAGGTTCTCTCTCCTTAGCCACACCTTCTCCGCATGTGAACGGGTAGGAGGCAATCACACCCCTTAGTCCTATGGTTAGCCCAGCTCATCAGCCCCAAAGAGACTAATTCGAGTGGCAGCAACCTGTGGTAGACTTGCTACTGTGAATTTTGAGAGCCAAGAGACGCTGACTTTCTAGTGACCCAACAAGACCCATGTCTCCTATGAAGGCAGTTATGCCTCGAATGCTCGAATGCCAGAAAGTTTCCTCAGAATGGAACTAACTCAAGGGAAATCTGACAGAAGGGGGAAGCAATAGGAGGGAGGAGAGGAGGAGAGAGGGCAAAAGGAAAGAGGGGGTAGAGGGCAGTAGGGATGGGAGGGGAGGGCAATGGGCCCTACTCCAGCTCTGCCCTTTACAGTTATATAAGGCAATACCAGTCCTTTTGCATTAACCAGTCGGGATGCAGATGCCACTAAATTTCCCATGATACACTAAAGATGGTTCCCATGGGAAGGCCTGAGGTCTTCAGAAGCCTTTGGTGCCTTTCCCTGTTAGTACACAGGGCCCAGCTGTTTCCCTCTGGTCCAGAATTCACTCGAGCTGAGTTTCCAAGCACTGTGGAACACTGAGTCCTAGGACTAAATACAGAGACACAAGAGGCCAAAAAAAGCTCATGAGAAGAGCTCACTTTTAGAAGCTGGGTTAAATTCCATCACCACAAGGGTATCTGTGCCCTGGGGAGGCCGGCCTTCCAGCTCCTGGTCCTTGGGGACATCCTTCTGCACTGTGTCCTGGCTGGGAAGAGGAAACTCATCGGTGGTATGGCCTGGCATTAAGAGGTCCTCAGTCTCGGTCTCAGAGAGGACGTCTTCCTCAATAGAGTCGTACTCGTCACTGGAGCCATCCTCCTGCGTCTGGAGGTTTGTGCTGAGTCCCAGACCTTTTCTCAGCTCCTGTAGAGAGCCCAGGAGACACGAAAGGTAAGGACTTGTATAAAAATAGACATTCTGAACCAAAGAATAACTCCTCCCAACGTCCAGCAGCATCTGCGCCAGGGTGCTGGTGTTGCTTTGAAGATAGCAAAAAACAGTCAGAGGGGAATGAAATGGGGCGCGGCACTTATGGTACTGCCTTACACTGTTCTGCTGCTGTGAAGAGACACTATGGCCAAGGCAGCTCTTATAAGAGGGAGCATTAAATTGGGATTTGCTTTCAGACCTTAGTCCTAGTTATCATCATTGAAATTTATTGCATGTGTATTTAAAATAAATGAGAAAACTCAAACTGACTGATGATTGAAACCTGTATGTGATAGTTGCCACTGGCATGAACTCAGGAAATGAGGGACATGTGGCTGGAAGAAAGGGATCTTGTCATGTAGAAAATTCTGAGGCAACTATGTCCTGGGGTTCCATGGGACACTAAGCTTGTCAGTGTTGAGCCTGGGTATTTAAAAGCTGGACAGATTGCTAAGTGCTAAGTTGAAGGTCTGCTTTCCTCTAGCTGCTGAGCAAAATGCAAGAGGCAGGAGGTGGAGCTGAGGGGAAAACTGCCAGGGGAAGGGAACCAAGGGCTCATTTTCTTCTCCTCAGCTAGCAGAAGAAGCAACACCTGGAGACTGGCTGTCAGGAAAGCATATCCTGGAGAGAAAACCAAGGCAGCAGCAAGACTTCCCCTGTGGTTTGTGGATTTCTTGGGCCACCTTAGCAGAGACAGGATTATCCGGGGAAGACTGGGGAGGAAAAGGAAGGTCTGATGGAGGGAATTCTACAGACACCCACGTAACCAAAGTGGTTTCTTAGAACATCCAGCTGCCAGAAACACTTAAGCTAGAACAGGACGGGAGCACAAAAGACCAAATGAAAAAGGCTGCCCGGGTGCCGGTCTACAGGCAGGAAAGGAGCCAGAGAGACTCATCTACAAATACATGCTGTCTTCCCTGAGGAAGCAAGATCCTGAAGACTGCACCAGGGGCTGAGAGGGTAGAGGGCAGACACAGAGAATTACTCCCAGGCCTGGACTCTTTGAAATTGCTTGAGCTGGAGGGTTCCTTTCTTCCTCTTGTCCCAGTGCCTATGCCTGCTACGCCACAGGTAAAATAGATGTGAATCTTGTTGGGGTGGGGTAAGAGAATGGATAACAGTAGACTTAACAGAAGCCCCCAAAAGATGTTCTCTGGGACCTGTGAACACGTGCCCTTCTATGGCAAAAGACCTTCTCAGATGAAATTAAGGATCTGCTGAGATCACCGAGGCAGGCCTGGAGGAATTATGGAGCAATCAAAAGAGAGGCAGGAAGAACAGCATCAGCAAGTCCTAAGAATGGAAGCAGACGTCAGGAAGGAGAGAAGATGCTAGTCCTGGCTCTGAATGGAAAGGATGCAGCCAAGCAAAGCAGGTGCTTCTAGGACCCAGATTCCTTCCTGGAACCTGCAGAAGACACAGAGGCCTGCTCACACCTTGAGCTCAGCCTGATGATGGTGAGTTTGAGTCTCTGACTCCCAGCACTGTTAGGTAAGCTGCTAAGGCAATGGGAAGTTGCAGCAGCAGCAACAGCAGCAGGAACACAATATAAATTTGTGTCTTTTCCAGTTTCTTCTCCTACTGCCCCACCCTATACCAGCACCAGGGCTGGTTACTTAGCAACTGCACTACTGTCTAGAGCATAGTGGAGCTTGGTAAATACTTGCTGAATGAGTAAATTACATGGAAGCCTGTATGGTGACTTAGCAGAGATAGGAGACACTTCCACACCTTAGGGGAGGTGACATCAATAAGAGGACCCTTAGCAAATTAATTTACTCCTCTGGGCCATACTTTGACTTCCATCATTTGACTTACCATGCCCCGATATACTGCACTGTGATAATAAAGCCATGGTCTGAACTGGGCATAGTTCTCCCTAACAAGAGGACATTTGGCAATGACTAGAGCCTTTTTAATCACAACATGTGTGGAGAGAGTGCACTGACAGCTAGTAGGTGGGAGCCAGCAACGACGCTGCTGGACTGGTTGGAAGGCAGCGGACAATGTTCACTTCAGAGGATGATCTGGTCACAGTGCCGACTGTGTTGAGGTCAAGAAGCCCTGTGTTAGAGCAAGCACACATTCACCACTGTGTCCAAAGGATAATGCTGATATGGTCTGGGCAGGCCTCACGGGAGCCACACTGAGATTCTGGCTCAAGTCATCAAAGTCTAGCTAGGGTGAGCAGTTGGAGATCAGCAGAATTCCCCCTCCTCTCCAGGGAAACAGGAATTTCTGGGCACCTGCTGTTGAATGGAAGCCTTAGCTTCAGCTCATCTTTCACAGCAGAATAATGCCCTGAGCTCTGTACAACACTCAGGCCCTTCTCATCTGATCTTCACAATAACCTGGCCGGACTAAACACCTGAGCCCCAGGGTCACTTGAACTTGGCAATAACTCTCAATGGAGTAAGCTTAAGTTCCTAGCAAAAGCCCTCTCTGTTCATGAATCTCTATTATTTTGGCCCAGTTACTTTTATTTTTCCAAGACAGTGTTTTTTTGTGTAGCCCAGGCTGGCTTGAACTCAGAGATCAGCCTGCTTCTGCCTCCTGAGTGCTGGGATTAAAAGTGGCACCACCAACCCAACTATTAAAAGGAACAGGTGGAAGCCAACCAGGAGAGTGAGTCCTGCCACTGTCCTTGAAATCCCACTCAGCCCTAGGGCCCAGAACAGTCCTCACTGATATCCAAAGTAGATTGAAGCTCCATCCACAACCGGTTCCAGGCATGAGACATTGGGATGCATACAGCCAGAGCCAATGAACCAGATTCTTCTGTTACTTTGCCACCTTCACGGGCTGCAATTCTACATTTATATGACAACAGCCCTATGTTTATGGGGATCCTTAAAGAACAGAGTCCCTCAGCTTGTGTAACTCCTCACAGTGATTAAGTGGCAGGTGAAACATGTGCTCGCTGCCACCAGTCCTTACTCCTTCTAGAAAACCCTGAGGAAAGACTGATTCTACTACATTCCATGTGGCCCACCAGCAGGGTACCTGACGGGGTAGTTCTCCATCAATAAAAAAGACAGCCATTCCACAAGCCATCCCTGCAGCCCATTAGCTTCCAGGTCAGAAACTGTTCAAAGCACATTGATTGTGCCTTAACTTTAGAGCCCACTTAGTAGTGTGTGTGTGTGTGTGTGTGTGTGTGTGTGTGTGTGTGTGTGTGTGTGTTTAAACACTTGGGATGGAAGCCAGGACCTTGCACCTAGCAGGTAAGTGCTCTACCCCTGAACTACAGTCCCAGCTTTTGGTTTTATGAATCAGGGTCTCACTAAGCATGTGTCCACACTTGCTGGGAGGCTGTGTTGATGGCCAGTCATGTGCAAACAAGGAGACAAGACCTCTGCCCTCACAGGAGCACACAGTGTGCTGGGGGAGCCAGCAGAAAGAAAGACAAATGGCAATTCCCACAGCTCAATATCAGTTCATCACTCACTAAGCTGATGGATCGTTTATGAACTAGTATTTCTCATGACAAAGAAAGCGAATTTCAATAATCCCTGTTTCAACCTCCTTTCTTTTTCTTCCATAAATCAATATAAATGTGAAGACCAAACAGTATTTACAAGTATAAAACACACAGAGACAGAAACAGAGAGAGAGAGAGAGAGAGAGAGAGAGAGAGAGAGAGAGAGAGAGAGAGAGAGAGAGAGAGTGCCTAGCCTCTACTTGGCTGTACTTTTTTTTTCTCTCGCTAAGAAAAGGACTCCATTTGCTTGCAGGAGGTGAGTGACCTTAGAATCTGGGGATGTTCATGTGATCTGAAACCATCTGTTACAGAAGCAAGGCGAGCTGCTCTAAGAAGCAGCATTCCCTCTAGAAAGAACCATTCAGAACCTTTCCATCTGTGAGAGCGGGACCTTGGCTACGATGGTGACTTTGAAAGCCAAGCTATCGGCACTTCAAAGTGGTGCCCTGCTGTGGGATCTATAAGGGGCTTTGAAGTTGTCACCCAGAATTTTCTCTGGGAAAACTCACTTTATACTTTGCTTTAAAACTTGATTATATTCAATTTCAGTGTTCAATGTTTCAAATGCTAAGTTCAAGAACCTTCCATATGGAGGTCATGGTGCAGGCTTCATAGAAACTGAGCTGACTGCACACAAAATGCCCTCCCCATGAAGAGTTGGGGGTGAGGGGTAAGGGACTGGATGCTGAAGATAGAAGGCATGGCTATAGAAAGCACTTCTAAAATGCAGCCAGAGTTTGACGGCCTGGAGTCCAGTATCTGTCCACAAGCCTCCTCTGTCTGCTGGGCTAAGAGTAAAACTGGGTAACTATCAAATGCCAAGGTCTCACAGTGACATCAGTAACTGCCACAGCAGCTTCAACTACCAAGCTGTTGCTGTATACCAGGCACCAGCCAAACTCTCTGTGTACCTCATTTCAGCCCTACCATACCCTGGTGCACTGAGCGGTGGCATCATTTCGGCTCAGTAGAATGAAGGACAAGGTCACACAGCTGGTAATGGCAGAGCCAGTATTCCGATATTGACTGATTGAGGCCAAGGCCAGGCTATTGACTACCCTGCTAGGTACCAACTCAGAGCAGATGTCTCCTGAAGAACTGAAGACAGAACTGATGACCTTTGACACAAAGCTGCCAGGAGCTAGTACATGTTTTAAAGAATGTGCTATGGCTTGGATATGAATGTCTCACACAAGATCATGACTTGAGCCCTGGGTTCCTAGTTGATGCTACGGAGAATCAGTGGCAACTTTGGGAGGGGCTTTGTAACCTGGCCCAGCTTCAGCCCTCTCCACTAGTCGCTTCCATGTGCACAGCCTGTCCTGCTGCTACTTACTACGCCAGTCCACTCTCCTTTGACGGAATGAGCCTCCCTCCCTTAAGTCTTTCCAGAGGATAAGACAGAACATGCTGAGCATTAGTAGATGGAGCGTTACGCCCTGGGCCATCCTGAGAAAGCAGAATGAAGTGGGTCTAAGTTCATTCACACAACCCTCCTGGGCCCCAAAGGCTTTTTATCCTGTACTGGTTGATTGATAAGTTATTTTTATTCATTCATTTACTTAAGAAATATTGGGTGGGTCACTGAGGTGACTCAGTGGGCAAAAGCAATTGCCACCAAACCTGATGACTTGAGCATGATTCCCAGCTCCCACGTGGTAGAAGGAAAGAAACAACTTGCACACTTTATCCTCTGACCTCCACTGTAGGTCACAGCACAAGAACGCACAAGTGTGCACGCATGAGTACACGTACACATGTCAACATACATAATTGTCATTTTTAAAACTAAGAATTGGGGCCAGACAGATGGCTCAGATGGCAAAGTGCTTGTACTAGCCTGATGACCTACGGAGGTCAATTCCCAGAACCACATGGAAGGAAAAAGCCCACTCCTATCAAGTTTTCCTTTGATCTCCACACACGTGCACATCTATACACAAATAAATAAACAAATGTAAAAAATTAACTTAAAAACTTTAAATAAATATTCTTATGAAGATATCTGTCTCTCATAAGCAGACACAGCTGACAAAGGCAAGGAACATGGACAGGATAGCTGAAGCTCCTGTTCTCATGGAACTTGTGACTGGGCAACAAGACAGCCATTTGATAAGAGCCCTCTCCCCACAGCCTGGGGCTCTCGGGTCACAAACTGCTCAGCGCATATGACTTGTGTCCCAACTTTAGGGCCCACTTTGTAGTGTGTGCGCGCGCGCGCGTGCATGTGTGTGTGTGTGTGTTCATGTGTGTGTGTGTGTGTGTGTGTGTGTCTGTTTAAATGCTGACGATAGAACCCAGGACCTTACACGGGGCAGGCAAGTGCTCTCCCACTGAGCTACAGCTCCAGCTCTTGGTTTTATAAATCAGAGTCTCACTAAGTTTCTCAGGCTATCTTTAGACTTACTATGTAGCTCTGCCTGGACTAGAACTTGTGATCCTCCTGCTTTCTGAGTTTATAGGAGTGTCTTACCAGGCCCGGGTCTACTCTGTACCTTTCAAAATCACATTTTGTATATCAGTTTGCATAGAACTACCTGAGAAAATTTTGAATTATACTGTGTATGACTCAAATATTGTACAAAGGATGAGAAGATGACTCAACAGATAAAGTGCTTGCCATACAAATGTGTGAACTGGAGTTTGGATCTGAGAATCTGCATAAAAGCTGGGCAGGCAAGGTAGTCAACTGTAATTCCAGCATTTGGTAGGCAGAGATAGGGATCATCAGGATAAGCTAGCTAGCTAGCTAGCTAGACTAGACAAGCCAGAATCATTGAGCTCTGGGCTCTGGGAGAGACTCTGAGCAAGGTGGAGAATGACCAAGGAAAATGCCTACTGCAACTTTAGGCCTATATACATATACACCCATGCACATGCTTACACACATCTACATACAACCCCTCACAGATACATACGTTTACACACACGTGTGAGCCCACACATGTGAACATGCACGTGCATAACATACATATATACTCACATGCATACACACTGAATACACATGTACCTTCACACACATGAGCCCCATGTGTATGAACATGAAAACATACATTCACATACATAATATACACATGCAAAAAAAGATTGCACAATATTTTTACTTTTCTGCTGTCCTTTGCCATCTATGGATTTTCATTAATTTTCCAAGCTAGATGTATTGATGAAGTATCTGATGTTTTGTGTTCTAGTCCACCACTAAAGGCATGCCAATGGGTGACAGAGGAGAAAGACTTCATGCTCAGGAAACAAAAGGTATAAGAGCCTTTTGGACCTGATCTAATGAGAAGCCCCAGACAAGCCTCTCAGCAACATCCATCTCAGCATCATGCCTGAGCCTGTGCAGAGCAGGGGCTGGCTGAAGGATCCAGAGGTGGAAGCTGGATACAGCTGGATAGAGACCAAATGAGACTGCCGCTGAAGAATGGTTGCAGCCATCTGAGACACACAGAGCACGTTCCTGGAGAACTGGAGGCACAGAGAGTCACAAACCAAATATGGGCAGCAAAATTCAGCAGAAGGCTGCTGAGGTCTGGTTTCTGGGCACACTTGTGTATACATACAGCTAAGTCAGCCAGAATCAGGTAAGAGGAAGCCCTGCAGCAGGCAGTCACAGCTGATTTAGGGGGGGTATATGAAGCCAACTTGTGGGCTTAAGGGTAGGACAGCAGGGCACACTCCGGAAAAGAACCTTCCCAAGGTGGACAGAGAGTTTGCCATTTGGAGGAGAAGTCAAGGTCTCCAGCTCACAGAGCACGCACATCGCACGCACGTTGTAGCCACTCTCACGCCCTGATGTCAAGAGATACCAAACAGTACAGGAAGAAGTAACAGGACAACCAAGAAGGGACAGATGCTCTGGTGATTCAGCCCTTTGAAAGACAGGCACCAACTTGAGTAATTTAATTTAAGAAAGAACTAATATCCAAGAAAAGGGAATTTGACAGGAGAGGTGGAAGCTGATTTTAGAAGCTGGGAGACTATCATCCCCACAGAGACGCATGGGGAACTCATCCATGAAAGAGAAGCAGCTAGCAATCTTACAACTTTTAATTTCATCATTAACACTTCTAGAAAGATAAATTAAGTCAGGAAGAGCACCAAAGGGTGACTAATTAAGTATGCTAGAAATCATGCCAAGTGACTTTATAAGACTATAGTGCCCCAAAGACAAAAAGAAAAGCACCACCAAAGTCTGCTGGGTGGAGAGGTCTACAAAGTATTGTCCAAATCAAGATCCAGAGGGCAAACATTCAGATGGAGCAGCCTCAACTACTCTGCTTTCCTTCACTTTTTAATGTTTATGTGTATGGGTGTTTACCTGCATGTATATCAGATCCCCTGGAACTGGAGTGTTAGGAATCAAGCCCAGGTCCTTTACAAGAACAGCAATGCTCTTAACTACTGAGACATCTTTCAAGTTCTCTCACCTGCCTTTAATGGGCAAAGACAATGACACTGATGTAGTCACATAGATGAAAGGTACATTCCATGAAGAGTCATTTTGATACCATCAGACAAAAAGACAAAAATATAACAGATACTACAAAGCTAAAGCGATGTAAGAAAATGGACACATTTGTGAAAATCAGCCTGATGAAGCAGACCAACAGCTGAGACTGATGATGGCAGGAACGGGTTGATGAGCATTCCAAGGAAGGCTTACTCACGATGTAAATGCTGGGCTGGGGTTTCAGCTGAGCAATGGAGTGCTTGCCTTGCCTTGTGTGCTTGAGGCCTTAAGTCTCACCTCAGCACCACAAACAAACTAAGCACTTCACCCTCATCCAGCTCTTACTCTGAATCTCTAGGTATGTGAGATGCAATGGGGGAATGGAGAGGATATGTGGACTTGTGTGCACATGCATGTGGGTAGGTCAAGGGTCAGTTCTGAGTGTCTTCCTTTTCACTCTCTACCTTCCTTTCTGAACAGGGTCTCTCACTGAATCTGGAGCTCACTGATTAGCCTGGCTGGCCAGAGAACCGCAAAGATCTCCTTGCATTTGCCTCCCCAGTGGTGACACTGAGCTTTTTCCATGGCTTTGGGGAGCAGGCTTGGAGCTCACATTTTAAATACGCTCTTGGTATTCTAATGTGGGCGGTTGAAGACCAGACTTTTAAGACTTAGCAAGTTAAATGACACTACTGACAATCTGCGGTAAATTTTCTGTTACTGTGAGAAATCACCATGACCACAACAAGTTATAGAGGAAGGGTTTATTTGGGTTATGGTTCCATCACCATAACATCAGGGAGGCATGACAGTCAACAGCATAGCAGCTGGAACAGCAAGCTGAGAGCTCACATCCTGACCACTAACATGAAACAGGGAGAGAGCAAGAAGAATCACACAAGTCTGTAAACTCTCAAAGTCCCCCTCTAGTGACATACTTCCTTCAACAGTCTTCCCAGACAGTGCCACCAGCTGGGACCGAGTGTTCAAATACATGAACCTATGGGGAACATTCCCATTCAAATCACCACATAATATGATTGAATTTAATAAGTATATTGAGAACTTTACATCAAAAAGAGAATGGTTATTCTTTTGAAGTATCAAAGAAGACTCATAAAAATGAACTGGAGGCCACAAATCAGACCTCAGTAACTTCTGAACCAGAAAATCAAACAAGCTACCTAAATGCAGTCAATTAGAGATTAACATAAAAGGCAAAATTGGAAAAATAGAATCTACTTACTCAGAATGTCTAGAAAACCTTTGAAATTAAGAAAGGAAAGCCCTTTAAAGGCCTCGGGTTATTAGACACAATGGCACCCGCAGCACCACAGTGAGGAGTGCAGGGTGAAGACAGTGCTGCGCTCAGACAACTCAACCTTTCCACCTCCAGAGTAGGGCAGGGCTGTGGTGGTCCAGATGAGAGTGGCCCCACAGGCTAACAGACTTGAATGCTTAGTCACCAAGGAGTGGCGCTGTTTGAGAAGGATTAGACAGTGTGGCCTTGCTGGCACACTTGGGTTTTCAAAAGCCCAAGCCTGGCCCAGTGTCACACTCAGCCTGTGGACCAGGTTACAGTTCTCAGCTGCTGCTCCAGTGCCATGCATGCCACCATGCTCCCTGCCGTGATGATTATGTACCAAGCCTCTGACACTGTAAGCCAGCCCAACTAAACACTTCCTTTCCTAGGAGTTGTCTTAGCTATGATGTCTCTTCAACAGCAATGGAGCAGCGACTGAGACAAGTGCTGAGGGTGGGTACACAATGAACTTGTGGCTGTGGTCAATAGGAGCAGGGGTGAGGAGCCTGAACAACTGCACAGACCAAAATGCTTAGGGAAGGGAGAAAGAAGTCAAGGCTAAGATGACATGAAATAGAAATAAATGAGTAAACAGATAGATGACCAGCTCAATCCAGCTCAGCCCAGCTAAAAGCAGAGAGCCTTTTTCAGATTTACTTCTAGATTGTTTGAATCTTCTTAATGAGAAAGCACTTATGCATTAGCAGCTACATAAAATGACAGAAAAGAATGTAAAATACTTATGAAATTCTAAATAGGCTATACACGTGAGGCATAAGCCAGACCATTTATACTATTATTGACTGGGAGGTCACTCTTTATTGTTGGCAAATTGGAAAAGCTGCTTTAGTGAGCCACATTCCATCTGGCAGCTTCATTGGCATGAGCCCGCATGGGGGGCAGGGTGGCCACGTGGCCCTTCTGCTGCCCCATTAGTGCATTAGTGCCGGCTCAGCATTGCTGTGCATGTGCATGCATCATTCATGCTCAGCACGGCACCAGCCCCGCCCTGCTGGCCTCTTGCTGCTGCCCCACTGGCTCAGGTCATAGACCAGTCTGTGCTTCATTCTGAGCTGGCTGGCTGGGCAGCTCTGGCTGCCCTAATGGTCCTGGGTAGCACAGAGGCTAATTCTAGTGCTACTGGGAAGGAGAGAGTCCTCCTCTTTCACCAGACTGTCAAAGTCTTCAGTCTAAAAAAGGAAGTTAGAAGTTGGTGTTACAAGGGCCAAATCTGGCCATAGCTATGTTTTGTTTGGAGCATAGAAAATTATGAATTAATTATCAAAAAATGGAAGATATCTGGGGTTGGAGCAGTGGCTCAGTGGTTAAGAGCACTGTCTGTCTGCTCTTTTAGAGGATCTGGGTACAGTTCCCAGCACTCACATGGCTGCTCATAATTGTCTAGAATTCTAGTTCCAGGGGGATCCAATGTCGTCTTCCAGTCTCTGAGGGCCCTGAACATATGTGTTGCACAGACTTAGCATGCAGGCAAAGCACTCACATACATAAGATAAAAAATTTTACAAAATTAAACATACCTCTTGTCAGCTACCTAACTTCAGTTAAAACGAGAAAAAGCTTAACTCCATAGGCCCTGCATTGTATGGTGACAGCTAACTAAGGCTATCCTTGGCACTCCCCACCACGCCATAGGGCCCTGCATTATATACTTTAAATTTAGAACACCTATCCAAATTCCCCACTGTCTACTCCACCCTAAGTAGGACAGAAATTCTTTTTAAGTTTTTAAAACAAAGTTCATTATATTTATTCATCCATTTGATATATGTGGGGGTGAGGGATACATACACAGCAGGGCACATATGTGGAGGTCAAAGGACAACAATTCACGGGAGTCAGTTCTTTCCCTCCACCATTTAGGTCCCAGGGATCACACCCAGGCAGTTGGCCCGTCTTTACTAACTTATGTGTCCTTACACAGAGCTTAGACAATATTGTCCCTGTAATTACATCAAGGAGATGCAATGTGGCAGTGAGTCTCATGAACACTTAGGCCATACCCTTCTTCCTTGCACTGACCCAATCACTCAATTATTCAGTTCCCTTGCTTAATAAAGAGTTGTTTGTGTACTAACTATACCAGGCAGTTTTCTAAAGTCCAAAAACACAGCTGGGCATGCATATCGCTTTAACCTCAGGACTCAGGAGAGACGGCAGGAGAACCTCTGTGAGTTTGAGGCCAGCCTGGTCTACATAATGAATTCCAGGACAGTCAGAGTTGCATGGTGAGACCCTGTTTGAAAAAAAATCAAAAAGCAAAATCCAATAATGTCTAAAAGCATACTGGACAACAAGATAGAGCTGGGCCTGGAAGTGGGAGGTATGTCTACTTGCAAGTGACCTATAGGACAACTCCCAGGATGAGTCCTGCCCTGGGAATAGCATGCCTTCTCTGCTGATACTAAGTTTGGAATAAAGATGTTCTTTTACAGCCTAGGAGCCTCAAGTTCAGAGATGGCAGAAAGAGGAACTACTTAAGCCATCCCTTCCTGTTGGAAAAGGAAAGGTGGCTCCTGTGGGCTGGTGGGCTGGGTTCTACAAGAAAGCAGACTAGCCGGGCAGTGGTGGCGCACACCTTTAATCCCAGCACTTGGGAGGCAGAGGCAGGCGGATCTCTGTGAGTTCGAGACCAGCCTGGTCTACAAGAGCTAGTTCCAGGGCAGGCTCCAAAACCACAGAGAAACTCTATCTCGAAAAAAAAAAAAAAAAAAAAAAAAGAAAGCAGACTGAGCTCCAAAGGAAGGTGACTCAGCCAGGCCCCTTAAAAGGTTTATGGCAGGCAGGTCAGCTACAAGAGACACAGCTGAATCGTCCTGACACAGACCAGGGAAAGCTTGAAGTGCATTTTCAGAAAAAAAGGTTTTCTAATTAGTAGTCAAACAGCAACAATGATGGCCACAGTGGGCCAGGTGGGTCAGTTGAAGGCCTGAGGAGCTGAAGCTACTCTGTCTGCCCATTGCTGCGGCCCCTCCTCATCTTGAATTTCAGCACTTATTTTTCCAGGTCTTAACTAATAATGTCTTTCCTACCCAACTCTATCTCATTGCCATTGTTTTTTGTTTTTCACCCTTCTGGTCCAAATCATGGTTTTGGGAGGGTTTTGTTTGTTTGTTTTTTTGTTGTTTTGTTTTGAGACAAGGGGTTTCTCTGTAGCTTTGGTGCCCATCCTGAAACTAGCTCTGTAGACCAGGTTGGCCTCTAACTCACAGAGATCCGCCTGCCTGTCTCCAGAGTGCTGGGATTAAAGGCGTGTGCCACCACCCGGCTGAGTTATGTTTTGAATGTGACAAAAGTACAAAGACAAAATTTATCAATTATCCTGGAACTTGGAGATCTGCCAAGATAGCAGATCTTAAGTTCAATGCCAGCCTGTCTCAAAAGGCCAAACAACAACAATGAATTGTTTGTTTCGTATGAAGAGCATTATTCTGGGCTATCACGGAACCCAGGCCTTGTGTGTGCTAAGCATGCACCTTACCATCAGCAGCACAGCCCCCATGTTTAATTCAGCTTTGACTGTGTATAAGCCAAGCTTCCTTCTCCAAACACAGTCAAGTCCACCCAGCCAAGAACTGCTACATCGTGTATCTATGCTCAGCAAGGAGCTTTCATCAAATACAACATTCCTGTCTCACAGAGAGCCACCATAGTCACTCCCGCTACACTCACCCTCTCCCAGGAACCACCTTGTTTTCCCTTTTCCCCCACCCCTGGAAAACTTACTTGTGTATACTCATTAAGTTATCAGATCCCAGGAATTGGAGAGATGGATGATTCAGCAGTTAAGAGTACTTACTCTTCTGCAGAGGACTGAGGTTCGGTTCCCAGCATCCACATAGCAGCTCTTATATATATAACTATGTAGTCACCTATATAGCTCCAGTTCCAGGGGATCTAACACCTCCTGCTCTTTTGGACTCTTCCTGCATAATGCCCCCACCCCTACACACACAAATCTTTTGGGGAAAAGGTTCTACGGCCCTCTTATAAAACAGCTTGTCGGTCTGCCTGGGCCAATCAGAACTGAGACATAATCTCCCTCCCAACTGGAGGATCCATCTTTAAAACTTACTGAAGCTAGGGGGTGGTAGGGCACTGTCTTAGTTAAGATTTCTGTTGCTGTGATGAAACATGATGACCAAGGCAACTTGGGAAGGAAAGGGTTTATTTTAGCTTATATTTCCAGGTGACAGTCCATCAACGAGGGAAGTGAAGTCAAGAACTCAAACTGGGCAGAAACCTGGAGGCCGGAGCTGATGCAGAAGCCACAGAAGAGTGCTGCTTACTGGCTTGCTCCCCATGGCTCACTCAGCCTGCTTTCTTATAGAGCCCAGGACCACCAGTCCAGGGATGGCGCCATCCACATGGGCTGGGCTCTCCCCCATCTATCACTAATTAAGAAAATACCCTGCAGGCTTGCCTACAGCCCAATCTTATGGAGGTATTTTTTCAATTGAGGGTCCTCCTCTCAGATGACTCTACCTTGTGTCGTACTGATACAAACCTATCCGGCATACACAGACACACAGGTCATCCTGGTGCTCTGGAGGCTGAAGTAGGAGAATTGAGAGTCTGAAGCCAGTCTGGGCTACATAGCCATATCCTGTCCTAATAAAAAGCAAATGAAACTGCTTTGAAATCTCTAAGACTTTGGCATTATTGCTCAACCCATATGCTGGCTAGTTTTATGTCAAGGACACAAGCTAAAGTTATCTTAGAGGAGGAAACCTCAGTTGAGAAAATTCCTCCATAAGATCTGGCTATGGGGCAGACCTATAGGACATTTTCTTATTAGTGACGGATGTGGGTTGGATTCAGCCCATTGTGGGTGGGGCCACCTCTGGGCTGGTGGGCTGGGTTCTACAAGAAAGCAGACTGAGCAAGCAGAAGGTAGGGGAGCAAGCCAGTAATCAGCATTCCTCCAAGGCCTCTGCAATCAACTCCTGCCTCTAGGTACTCACCTGGTTTGAATTCCTGCTATGGCTTCCTCTCACTGGACTGTGACCCTATATGTAAGCCATATAAACCCTTTCCTCCCCAAGTTGCTTTTGGTCATGGTATTTCACCACAGCAATAGTAACCCTGACTAATATAACCTATTAGAACTTGTGTCTTTCCTTGTGCCTTGGTTTCTCTTAAGAGCTGATAATGTTAGAGCCTGGAGAGATAGCTCAGCCATTAAGAGCATGTTCTTCTAGAGGCTCTCAGTTTGGTTCCCTGCACCCACAGCCAACTGCACCTCAGCTCTAGGGTGACCCCATGCCTCTAGGCTCCATGGGTACCTGTACTCACATAAGCACACACCTACAAACAGGTTCACATACATACATATAATTTAAAATACATTTTTAGAGGGAAAAAAAAGAGCTCACAGTTTGAGACCAACGAGATGGCCCAGTGGCAAAGGCACTTGTGGCACAAGCCTGACCTGAGGGTAATCCCTAGAATTACCAGGTAGAATAGAATTAACTCCCCAAAGTGGTCCTCATTCTACACACCCCAAATAAGTAAATCACGAAGGTAAAAAAGATTTAAATGTTGACGATTTAACCTTTTAACTATGATTTGAAATATTTTTCTTTTCTAGTTCCCATACCTGTGGTTCAGGGCATCTCAAAGCATATTCCTTCTTCTGAAGTGGATTCTAATCTGCAGGCTCACTCCCCAAGCACTGGGAGCTCCTGGGCTATGACCTGCATGCAAATTCTGTTATCCTACAATTAAGTTCCAACAGGGTTTTCAGTCACCATCATCATGACCTGTATACACCGCACTATCTTTAGAAGTGTGCTCTCCAGCACTGCTGCAGTTACAGCCTTGTGGGGAGCTGTGAAAAGGGGCTCTGAGCCCAAACTTCAGATCAGAACCCACCTCAGTGGACAGGCCCAGGGAAACAGGGGCTTTGCTCATTGTTCACTCTTTATTTGGAACTAACTATGCATCTCACAGTGGAGGAACTCGGGTTCCTTTCAGTGCAGCCCTTTCAGCGCAATAGCAGACATCACAATGGAGAGAGAACTTGGATGGGATGCCACTGCGCTCCTGTCTGTCTTCTTGTTCCCATCATCCTTCACTGGGACTTGGTTCTGATAAAGCAGAGCAAGCTGGCGTGTGTGTGTGTGTGTGTGTGTGTGTGTGTGTGTGTGTGTGTGTATGTGTGTGTGTTGGGGGTGGAGTGGGTGGTGGTTCTTGCCACAGTATGGATATGGAGGGCAAGGTAGAGGACAACCTTGGCTCATTGGCTTACACCTTGTTTGAGACAATTGTTTACTATGGTGTATGCCAGGTTAGCTTAGAGGCCTCTGAGGCCTTCTGTGTCTGTTTCCACCTCCCAGTAGGAGCACTGGCTATCTCAAATGGCTTTACATTTGTTCTGGGAATTCTAACTCAGGTCCTCATGGTGTGTGACGAGTGCATTGCCCACTGAGCAATCTTCCCAGCCCTAGCTTTTTAATTTTTTAAAACTTGTCTTGAAAAATGTAAAATCCACAATTTATCATACTAGTATAATGGGCACCCAGATATCTTTCGCCTACATTCACCACCTGTTACAATTCTGCCACCCACATTAAGTGTAGCCTTTATTTTGTTGTGTTTGTAACACTGTGACCTTCTCTTCTGTCTTCTACATTCTGCACATGTCTCCTAAGAATAAGAATAAGGCTGGAGAGAAGGCTCACTGGCTAAAAACACTGGCTGCTCTTCCAGAGGACTGGGTTCCATTCCAAGTACCCACATAGTGTCTTACAAGCTCACAACTATACAACTCCAGTTCCAGGGAATCCAACACCCTCTTCCAGCCTCCACAGGCACAAAGTATTCATGGTGCGGTCATACATGCAGGCAAAATATCAATACAAATAAAATGAAAATAAATAAATCTTAAAAAACAAGTAAAAAAAGAAAAGCATGTTTTCTGAGAAGACCAGAATATATATATCTCAAACTCAGGAAATTTAACATCAATCCAATATTGTGATATATATAATGCTGTCTATTTTCAAAATTATTTTTTAAAGATTTATTTATTTATTTATTACATATAAAGTGTTCTGCTTGCATGTATGGTTGTAGGCCAGAAGAGGGCACCAGACCTCATTACAGATGATTGTGAGCCACCATGTGGTTGCTAGGAATTGAACTCAGGACCGCTGGAAGAGCAGTCAGTGCTCTTAACCTCTGAGCCATCTCTCCAGCCCCTATTTTCAAAATTATTAACTCTTCAAATTTGGCAATTTCTCTCCAACCACATTGGTACTGCCCAGGCCCAGGATCTCACTGCACACAACCGTGGTGCATGTCATTACTTTCCTTTAACCTAGAACATTCCAAATCTTTGTCTCTCGTGCTCTGACGTTTTCCAGGACTCTAGCACAGCTGTTTGAGAACCGCCCCATTCAGGCTTGCCTGGCTGTCTTCATTAGATTTGAGCATTTCTCACTGCCATTCTTAGCTGTGCACCCACAAGGGAGAGATCCGGCTAAGAGGAATTTCTGTCTATTGCTATGGGAAGCACCATGAAGCAGCACTGATGGTGGTCCTGCTGCACACCTGGTTCCCAGGCTCAGCATCAATAACAGCCACAAGAGCCCGTGGTACTGGAGCAGAACCAGCCCGGCACAGTTCCTGGCCTGTGACTGCACCTCCACAGACCAAAAAGTCTCAGGGCCCCGGCACCCAGTACAGGCCTCTCTGTCCCCTGTTTCTTCAAATCTCAGTGCTCAGCTCACAGACTGTGGTAATGGATATTACTACCCCAGCCAGTGTGTAGCTCAGTGCTGATGCAGTGTGAGCTCCGTCACTTCGAAATCCACCCTGAGCTCAAACTTCTCGGGTGTTGTTTAGATATGTCATGGGTGTGCCAAAGGGGTGGTGTGTGTGTGTGTGTGTGTGTGTGTGTGTGTGTGCTTTGCAGGTGTGTACACAATCAGGCACATATATGCAGAAGTCAGAGATTGGCAGTGGTGTCTTCCTCAGTCACCCTCTCTCACACTTCTTTAGACAGTGTCTCTCACTGAGCCTGCAGCTCACTGACTTGGCTAGCTTACTTGGTTGGAAAGCGTCATGGCTGATCCTTGTCTTCAGCACCGGGGTTACAAACAGGTACACCACGCCTAGCTTTTTACATGGGCGTTGGGAGCTGAACTCAAATCTCCATACTTGTGCAGCAAGCATTCTACCAACTGAAGCACCTCCGCAGCCTGAGAGGCTTTTATGTTAATGCAGTCCTGCCATCCACCTGGGTCATTTCCAGACTCAGCAGTTCTGCTGTGAATGCTCAAAGTTCATTTTACCACTGCATCCCAAATCACTAAGAGACTCCCATATTTGTCAGTGCTGCAGGAGCACTGGGATGTCCCTGTGTGTTCAGATGGCAGAAATGAAAGTTGCAGGTCTTGGAGCTGGTAGGAGAATTGACATCCTAGGCATGCACAACACCAGCACCTCCGTCTGAAAATGGGGGGGGGGGGGTCTTGCTCTTCTGCTGCTCTCCCTGCCTCCCTGCCTCTCCTAACCACTACCTTCTGCTCTCACTCCCACAGCTGATCTGAGCATCTGTCAAAACCACAGAAGACACAGCCAATACGTGGCCACGTCATTACTCTCCAAAGCCACTGGGTGAGTGGGTTACCGGTGTGGAAAGACAGTCATGCTGTATTATGGAGCCAAAAATAAAATGAGATTATCAAATAGGATGGATGACAAAACCTCACTTATGCTATATTAGCAATAAAAAATAGGGGAGACAAGCCTAGCTACTCAGAAGGCCGAGGCAGGAGAATTGCAAGGAAAAGGCCTGCTTGGCTACAGAGTGAGTTTAAAGACAACCTGTCAAGGCCCTGTCTTAAAATTTAAAAGGTGAAGAAAGGGCTGGGAATACAGCTCAGGAAGGTGCTTGTCTAGCATATGCAGGGCCTATGTTCACCCGTGCATACCACCAAAAACTAATAAGTAAAAATAAACGAAAGGTGGCACATGCTCAAAGGCTGTGTTATCTGAGTTCCCAGCAGAAGCACCCATGCGATAGGCTTCCCCTGCAGGCCAGCCCTCACTTTGTAAGTCTCATGTTGAAGAGGCCTGCTACAGCTCCTGATGTGATGGGGCAGGTTCCTCTATGGAGACCTGGCTATGGTAGCCTTTAGATGTCAGCATGTAGCTGTAACTGTGGGTGTAATATCTTCACCTTACTGTGGGACCCGCACTGTGACGGCTGGTTTTGTCAACTTGACACAACCTACAATCACCTGGGGAATGTCTCAGTGATATAGTATATAAATCAAACGGGCCTATGGACATGTCTTGATTGCATTCATTGAAATGGGAAGAACTAGTCACTGTGGGTGGCACCATTCCCTAGGCAGGGGATCCTCAGCTGTGTGAGGTGGAGAAAGAGAGCCGAGTACTAACCTGCAGGAATCCATTCATTGCTCTCTGCCCTTGCCTGTGAGTGTAATGACTTGCTGCTTCGAGTTCCTGCCACCTTGACATCCCACCCATGACAGCCTGTAACCCAAAATTCTACACTAAAATAACTCTTTCTCCCTTAAACTGCTTGTCAGGGTACTTTATCATGGCAACAGAAATAAAGCTAATACACACACAATGGAAAGAAAAGCTGTGAAGGCCTTCTAGCAGCTGTCCCAGTGATTATGACTTTGTGTAGTGTCTGGTGATTACTAGATTGGGAAATGTCTCCCCTGGGATTGAAACAGACCCCTCCCCCCATATAGTGGACAGGGCATCTATATGCAGTTTGGACAGTGGTTCCTGGGACTGCGGGGTTCTAAAGAGACTTTTGGGGTGGAGAGATGACTCGGCTGGTAAAGGCACTGGGCAGATGCAAGCCTGACTGCTTGGGCCGAGTCCTTAGATCCCACAGTGGAAGGAGAGAACTGACTCCGGAAAGCTGCCCTCTGACCTCCACATGTGCACAGCAGCACACATGGGCTCCCCAACACATGTGATCCCACAGCTGAAGGAGAGAACTGACTCCAGAAAGCTGTCCTCTGACCTCCACACATGTGCACACATGGGCTCCCCAACACAAATAATAATAAATAAAAATTTAAATTTCAACTTTAATTTTTCTGCCTATTATTAGACATTTTGGGTTCATTGTTGATTCCTAAAGAAGCCACTTCTTTAAAAGGAGACTGCGTCCCCCAGGGCAGTGCACACACCATGTGTCCAGGCACTGGGTTTGAACTCTCTATTTGCTGGAGAGTAAAATTGCTGGAGCTGTAAAATTGCTCAGAACCATGCAAAGGCTCCTTGTCCAGCATAAGGGAAATGCCATCCCTATCACTGTCCCCTAGACCTACCATCCTGACTCACAGCTGTTCCTGGAAACCTTCCCCACCTCCTCGCTCCCTCCTCACCTCAGGGTCTTTGCATTCCCTGCTCCCTCTGCCGAGGACACTGCCCCATAGGCTCACTGGCTCACATCCCTGAGGTTCCCATTTCATTACTGCCTCATCAGAGGACTTGCCTCGGTATTAGACAGAAACTTTACTCTGCTCTTTCCACAAGCTCTGTCACCTCCTGACACACTATATGCTTTTATGTGAATTTATTTTTTAATTGGTCAGGGGGTGGTAGCATATGCCTTTAGTCCCAATACTCGGAATGCAAAGGCAGGCGAATCTCTGTGAATTTGAGGTTAGCCTGGTCTATGAGGCGAGTTCTAGGACAGCTAGGGCTACACAGAGAAACCCCGCCTCAAAAATCCAAAAAACAAAACAACAACAACAACAAAAAAAAACCTATCTGATTGTTTTTAAAGGAATGAAATCCCTCGATTCATAATAATCGCAGATAATCACACGGAATCTCCTGATTGCATCAGCGTCAACTGCTAATTCAGTCCTCCCACAGCACCATGCAAGGCAACACATGGGGGCTGACAGAGCACGCCTCCAGCATGCCAGGCTGTGAACTCAAAGCCACAGAGAAACTGAAGGTCACAGGATGTGGTGGAGGGCAAGAGGCTGGCATGTTTCCGCAGCAAAGGTGAGGCGCAAAGCCTTTCTGCAGAGGAGGGCTCCTTCTGCTCCAGCTCAGACCTCCCTTGCTTCGTGCCAAGCTGGGTATATTTAGCCAGGCCCTGAGTTTCTCTGTCCCTGTGCAGATGGCATCTCTCAATGCTTCTTTCTGCTGTGGCAGGCAAGCACGCCACTGTTTCTCTCTGCTTTTGCAGGGAAATAACTCCAAGGGGAAATTGACTGTGAAGCCTTAAGGAGAGCCCTCTCAAGATGTCGGGGGGAAAGGCAAGGAAGAAATATAATCAGGTGCTCACAGTGGGGAACGTGAAGCGCTGGCAGAGCAGCAGCGGCTGCAACTGAGCATGTGCACTGAGGAAGGCTGCTAATGCTGAGGGCAGGAGAAGCCTGGGAGGAACTCTGCTGTCCAGTGTGCAGGGCGCTGGGAGCTTGCCAAAGAGGAACAAGGTATCCATTTAACAGAAGGTGCCAGGTGCCTCCCCACGGGCAAACAACTATGGTCTGCAGCTCAAAGGGTACACAGCACTCTGGGACATGTTGTGGGGGTAGGATTATAACAGACTGGACATGGCTATGATCCAGCTGAAAGAAAATGAAGGTTTCTTTTGTACAGACTGATCCCAAGCAGGGTCTGTTGGTGGGGTCAAAAGCAAGTGGTGAGCCAGGTGTGGCTCTGGCAGAAGAATCTTGGATTTGAGGCTAGCTGGGACTACATTAAAGGAGGAGGAGGGGAACGGGAGAAGAGAAGAAAGAAACGCTGGGGAAGGTTCAGTGGGTAAGGGTGCTAGTTGTGCAAGCCTGGTGACCTGAGTTTATCACCCAGAGCCCACGTAAAGGTAGAAAGAAAACTAAGTCCATAATGTTGACTTCTGACCTCCCAGAGGAGCTGCAGCATAAATGCACATATACATGTATACACGTGCGTGCACACACACACATACACACAAACACACACACATATTAGAACAAAGGAAAAGAAAACAAACTCCATGTGTGCATTGTGTGCAAGTGTACACAGACCCCTTTCAACCAGCACGGGAAGCAGCAGGGTCCCAGCTCCTTCCCTTGGTCTCCCTTTTGAGCAAATAAGGAAGTGGAAACAGAACAGAGGTCAGAGTGGGTTTCCTGGACAGCATTCCCAGAACCTTTCTCTTTCTGTCTTTGGAATTTCAGCAGCACAGGAGCCACAGAGGTGAAGGCCCTGACTGAAGCTGAGTCTGCAGGCAGGCCCACAGCTACCCAGTGCAGTTCAGCCATGGGGCGTGGTCTGCTTAGCAACTGAACTTTCACCGGCAATCACTCCAGAATTTTGCTTCTGTGTAACATGGAGAGGTGATATACTCATGCATTTTTTTCCTTTTTAAAGATTTGTTATGTATACAGTGTTCTGTCTGCATGTATGCCTGCTGGCCAGAATAGGGCACCAGATCTCATCATAGATGGTTGTGAGCTACCATGTGGTTCCTGGGAATTGAATTTAGGACCTCTGAAAGAGAATCCAGTGTTCTTAACCTCTGAGCTTTCTCTCTCCAGATCCCATATTCATTCATTTTAATTATAAAATTTGTCTCCTTAGAACAGAGGTTCTGAGCCTTCCTAGTGCTTCAACCCTTTAATACAGTTCCTCATGTTGTGCTGACACCCAACCATAAAAATTGTTTTCATTGCTACTTCATAACTCTAATTTTGCTACTGTTGATAATTGTAATGCAAATATCTGATATATAGGATATCTGGTATGTGACCCCTGTGAAAGGGTTGTTCAACCCCCAAGGGGTCATGACCCACAGGTTGAGAACTGCTGCCTTAGAACAAATTCCACTTTTTAAACCCCACTCCCACACTCCAGCCAAGGCCCACTATGCAACTCCTAGTCCACCCCACTGTCTCCTTATTCAACGTCTCAACTCATTTCATGTTCTCCTATTCACACAATGCTGGCATGGTGCTCCCTGGAGCCCAGCCTCTTGCCAACTGCACAGACAGTTCCCTCTGCCTGGGATATTCTTTGCATTGCTTCTGCCTATGTGCTCTTGTGCAGCCTGCGAGAGGTGCTTTCCCCGACAGCATCATGCTGTCCATCTCCCTCTTCTGATTTTATTTAGTTTTGTTATGATTATTTTAGAAAGGGGTACCCTATGTAGCCCAGGCTGGCCTTGCTTAGGACCTTCCTGCTCTCTGAGCAGTGCAATTATAAATGTGTACTACCATGCCCAGTTCCCTCTTCTGTTTCCTTTAGAGAACCTGCTGATCCCGAAATGATTTTATTTCATTCTGCCCTTTTCTGTCTCACCTAGAACATGAATTGGCTAAGAATAGGCACATTATGTGCTTTGTTGATTCCCGTGTCTATGGTGCTAAGAACATGGGCCAAGGCTCAAGAATGCATTGTCAAGAAACACTAGTACCAGTACTGGAAAGGGGATGGTGGGCTGAAGATGGGAGGGCAAATATGCACTGACCCCCCATCAGCTGTGGTACACACACGGCTGCAAGCTTCTGATACCCAAGCCTCATGGGTAGTCCGCTGACTGGGGTCACTGAGATACAGAATGCCTCACAGGACTAGGTACACATATACGCACAGGTGGGGTGTCATTCTCTGCCCGACCTCAGCCCCTTCAGGCTCCTTTCGAGCATTTATGGCCAGAGACAAATTCTACTCTTTTTTAGACTGCCTCCCCAGTTAAGTTACTCTTCTCTGCCAGGCCTGACCTGTTGTGGAAAATTACTGTAACTATGTAAAGGTGTGTTACATTTGTTTATTATGCATTTGTTTAACTATCTAAAGGTGGGTTGCTGTCTCACCTTGTCTGCCTAAGGCACCTAATAAAAGCTGAACAACCAATAGCTAGGCAGTAGAGGGATAGATATGGCTGTCAGGCAGACAGAATAAGTAGAGGGAGAAAAGGAGAGAACGAGGGAGAAAGAAAGACACCTGAGACCATCCAGCCAGCTGCCAGCCAGTAAGACACTGGAGTAGGGCATACAGAATGAAATATAAAAGGCTCTGAGGCAAAATGTAGCTGATGAGAAATTGGAAATTAAGTTATAAGAGCTAGCGAGAGACGAGCCTAAGCTAAGGCCGAGCATTCATAATTAATATTACATCTCAGTGTCATGATTTGGGAGCTGGTTGGTGGCCCAAAAGAACGCCTGCTACACTGGCCTCCCCTCTTAGCCCCTTCTCCATTTAGAGTGATTGGATGCCAGCCGACCCACCCATGAACACAGATGTGTGGCCCATGCTCTATGTATTAAAATGTGTAACAAAATGTGTGAGATAAGGGCAGACAAGATGGCTCAGCAGGTAGAAGTGCTTGCTGCACAAGCCTGATGACCTGAGTTCAATCCCAGGCACCCACAGACCAACTGACTTCTCAACATCGTCTTTTGACCAGCACATGTGCTTCATTGCGTCTTTCTCTCTCTCTCTCTCTCTCTCTCTCTCTCTCTCTCTCTCTCTCTCTCTCTCTCTCTCACACACACACACACACACACACACACACACACAGAGTTTTTCAATATGTGAGATGTGGGAAGGACAATGGTCAAAGTAGGTATTGGAAAGAACACTGTACCAGACCTCAATTTTGTGGGAGCCCCAAGTGCAGGCTGTGGCCAGACCCTACCTGTGTGTGATCCGCAGCAGCATCCCTGGCCTTGTCAGTCGCATCCTTAGATGACTCCAAATCTTCTGAATAATCCAGAGGAGGTTCAATGTGAAGCCGAGGGCCAGCTTCAGTTCTGATCTGCACGGATTTCTGGACACAGAAATTCAGAGTGTTGACATGAGAAGAGATGCCATTCTGCTCAGACAGCTGTCTAAAGAGTAAGATTCAAGGGGTACTGTTCCTGAGTAGGGGAGGATTTTGACTAGCTTTTTTAAAGATCATGTCTCTTTAGGCTATCCTCAAACTCCTGCCTCAGTCTCCCGAGTACTGGAATTCCCACTGCAGCCCCTGTCCTCAACTCAGCAGGTTTGCAGTGTTGTACCTCCTATGCTTATTTTTCCCTTATATTTGCGAAGTATATTTGCAGTAGAAATTTTCAGAGTTTTAGTGATTATTTTTCAGTAGAAATTTTATAGGTGTTAGACTTTCCCAAAGAGCCTCGTGAAAGCCGAGTGGTGGTGGCACACACCTTTAATCCCAGCACTCGGGAGGCAGAGGCAGGCGGATCTCTGTGAGTTCGAGGTCAGCCTGTTCTACAGAGTGAGTTTCAGGACAGGCTCCAAAGCTACAGAGAAACCCTTTCTCAAAAATAAATAAATAAAAAAATAAAGCCTTGTGAGCTAACTGAGCCTGTGTTTGGGAAAGTTTGGCTGACATGCCATAGGTATGTTAAACTAAAAGGCACAGAACGTTTGCAAAGCTTTTTGGACTACACAAGCTGTCCTTGCTGCAGCATCTCTTCTTTCAAGCATTCTTTGCATCTTTCTTAGGGAAACAAATACCTGTGCCAGGTGTTGGGGGCTATCAACCACTCCAGAATTCTATTTCCCTTTCTTCCCCTGTATGCACATCACCCCCCCCCACCAACACACATACACAGAGCCCACCTTTGTGCAGCTAGCGAGGACCAAAGGGCCCATAAGAACAACAAATGGTGCGGGTCACGGGGAGTGATGCGAGTGCCTCATGCCCCGCTCAGCTAGCATTTGGAGTTGAAGGAGACCTTCCCCTATTGCCCCCAGATGTTGCAACATCAGACCACATAGAAAGCTTTTACACTTGGATTTTTATCCTGAGTAGAGTGGGCTGAATTGGTGACACAAGGAGGGCCAGCAGAGGCGGTGGCAGCTGCAGCCACTGGCAAAAAAAAAAAAACCCCAGAGAGTTCCAGAGAGTGGGTGGGGAGACGACTGAGGACAGTGCAGTATGGAGAAGAAATAGCAGGCTGTGAGCTAAGGCTATGGAAGGCACAAGAGATGGTAGGCAAGATGCTGCAGGCCTTGGTCTCTAGAAGAGTTTTGGGGAGCTGCCCACCTCAAAAGCTCATGGTTTTGAGAGCTATACCACCAGCCGCGGTAGCTACTGAGAATCCCAAAGTGGCTGGCTCAGAGGTTGAGCACATGCTGCTGCCTGATTGCTTAGAGCTCAGTATCTCACTGGCTTCCAAGTGCCTGACTCCTGGCAATTGGTTCTCAGAACAGGAGGCCTCTCACCTGAACTGCCTCTGACTTCTAAAACCTGGAGTCATAAGTCTCTGTTTCTCAGGGCTCTGAGTCTGTCAGTCCAGCCTGCAAGCCTGCCTGTCTGTCCTGCCCTTTGTCTTTTGGAGAAGCACCTGAGTTCTACGCCAGGCCCAAAGCTGCCAGTATTAGAAGCTACTCCCTGCTCACTCATGATTTCCACATGAGCAGAACAAAAGGACTCAGCCAGCTGACAGGTGACATCTGTTGTCATACCATGCAAGCCACTGTTAGCAAACCCAGACCTTACTTGATATACCAACATACAAGGCTCCCACAATGATTCCTGCACATTCTATCACGTGTGACTGTGAGCCAATTGGAGCCACTGCCAGGGCCCTGTTAGTCCAGCTGAGTCCATAGAAACCCCTTCCTGTGTCTCTGAGGGCTTGCTTGCCTCTCTGCCCTGAGTGCAGGTGTGGCTCGAGGGTGAGAATGGGACAGGCCACTGTCTATGAGAGCAAGGAAGATGTGCCAATAAAGAAACAGAAGGGCCACTTTTAATGCCTGTGATGGTCCACACACCCTCATTGTGCACCTTCCCTCTTCACGCCACAGCCCAGGGCTAGCTCTAGCTGTGATGGCTTCCTTCTAGACTCGGACACTTTGTTCTTCTCTCCAGGCCAAGGAATGCTATGTTTTTCTCCCTGGGCCACTCAGCAACGTCGTAACACTGGGGCCTATTGGCCAGGAGGAGAAGAGGGAGAAAAGGAAGTGACAGACCACAGACAGACTTATGTCAGGCCAAGCAGGAGGTAGCCGGATCACCAGTCACCCAGACCCTTTAAGGCCTTCTGGTTCTTTCTCTAGAAAGGGAGGGCTTGGACCAGAACTTTGCTACTTCTGACTGCTGCCTGTGGACCTGTAGTGTTAACCTTTCTGTCCCCTCTTTCCTAAAACTCCAGACAAGCCTGGATACACACTGCCTGTCTGCCCTGTCCTTTGCTCTGGAGAAAACACCTTAGCTCTTACTTGTGAACCCCTGCCAGCCACAGATCCACCATCCTAGAACTGAGTTCCTCAGGGGAAGATGGGACATGTGACAGAAGCCAGAGCTGCAGACACCACCTCCCTCTCCTGCCCACTCTACTAGGAGATAGTTCTTGGAAGCAGAAGAGTACTGTAAGTGAGGTGCTGTTGGGGCTATCATGGCACCCTGGGGTACAGGAAAGGCCCAGCTGAGAGGCAGAGATTGAGGCCTGCCTGAAAGGAAGCTGGTAAATGACAGTGGGAGCTGCAATTTGGCTGGCCTCTGGGTTGGCACATCCACAGAAGGAACTCTACATCCAGCAAGGAGCCAGGATCATAGCCCTTCAGCAACTGCCCAGCCTCCTCCCTGCAGCTCAGCACAGCAGAACTCCGCAATGTTAGCCAATATGCAAACACAGCTTTGCAGGCAGCCCTAAGGCCCTAAGTCAGCAGGCCCTCGTGGCTCTAGCTGCACTAAGTCCCAGACACCAGTGCCCTACCCAAGTCCACTCAGCACCATGGTGAACACTGCAGCTTATGAAGCAACAGTTCTGAAATTAACTCTGTGGTCCAGAAAGTGCTCACAATACTGAGTGGGTGCCCAGAGGGTAATAAATAGCTGCCATCTGGCCTGCTCTCCCACCCGAGCCTGGGGAGCCTCCTCTGCCCACAACCTGGGGGACGGCCCCACCCACATCAAGGCTGGCAGATTCCAACCCAGCACCAGCCACATGCATGCTACTGGCCTCCCACCTTCCACCTTGCATGGAAGGATGACGTTGCTCTAGGCTGGCTCCCCGATTGGCATGCTGCTTTACCAGGAGTGGGTGTTTATGAGTGGCTGCTCTTTCCTGCCTACTTGCAAACCCAGACCCTGCCAGACCTTTGCAGTACCTATCCTGGAGGAGGATTTAAAAGCCTTTCCACACAAACCTCCCAAAGCTGCTCACTTCGAGCTCAGCCCACACTCCACCCAGTTCATGCCCGGAGTTATTTGTGTGTCTTTTGCACCTCCTCATAAAGTGTTCTAAGAGGGTGCATTCAAGTGTACTGTCAAACACGAAAAGAGCGAGCACAGGATGCCCTGCATGCTTGGACAAGTTGTGTGATATGTTAATGGCGCCCTCTAGAGGTGGAACGGCTCTACAAAGGCCCCCAAAGCAGGCTGGGGTGAGGAGCTGATCTTTGATCAGCTCTTCCCAGGTTTGTCAGCTCTTGACAAGGTCACAAGTCAGAAAGCAACAAGGGGACCCAGCTTCACAACCTAGAGGTGAGCTGTATTGTAGATGCTCATATGACTGCAGCCACCCAGGAAGCAGATGTTGCAGTGAGGGACAGCCAAAGCCACTTGCATCCCACAGCAAACCTTCTGTGGAGACCTTTCCTGAGAGTCTAGCCCACAGTAAATCACTGGAAGGCCAATCCCTTCACTACCGATTTAATGCCGGGAGCCAGTGATGTTCATCAAAGCTGACAGCATTTTGGTAAACGGCGGCTCTGTTGATTAGGCCACTGTCTACCCAAGTATTACAAGGCTGAGGAAGCCATAAATCTTAATCCACTGATGGCGGCAGAGAGATCTAAGGCCCAGAAGCAGCAAGGGAAAGGCTAGCAGGGACGGATGCCAAAATATCACCCGCAGGCTGCTCCAGAGTGAAGGTGGTGGCTTGGGGGCCTGCCACATTCATCCAGTCAACCTCTAGAGCCCCGAGCTCCACTACTGACCAGGCTATGACCAGCAGAAGTGATAGTGTGACCCCACTGGCCCTTTACTGTGGCCTCTGCAAAACAAGAGAAACCCTGAAACTGGGACAGGGGCATAACCCCATTCCTGGTGGGGTGGCTTTTAAGAATTGACCACTGGTTACTATGGCATTGTTAGCTTAACTGCCTGCCTCCTTCTGGTTATTCCCAAGCACAGGAACATCATGGGTATTTCTAGAGCCTCCTGGAAAAAATGAGCTTCAGGCCTATTCTCCTGGGAAAGCTCTTTCTATTGCAATAACTAGGCACCAAAGTGCCTCCTACTTGCTGGTCTAGACCCAGAAGGGAACCCGACCCTGCAGGAAGAGGTGAGACTGTCAGACTGAGACAAGGACCTGAGAAGTAAGGAAACCCAGGAGCAAACAACAGTAGCTTAGGAGGTGCCATTTGTTGCTGTCAACAAAGCTAAGACTATACAATGACAATGAAGTCCTTGTTTTCCAGGCCATGGCCAGCAGAAGTGATAGTATGACCTCACTGGCCCTTTGTGGTGAGCCCTGCAGTCTAAAAGAAACCCTGAAACTGGAACAGGGCCAGGGCCCCATTCCTGGTAGGGTGGCTTTTAAGAACTGGCCACTGGGGACCCAGCCTCCTTAACCACCTGCTTCTATCTGGCTACCCCCAAAGAAGAGGAGCCCAGTCAAAAGGATGGAAACAGCTGGGCATGGTGTCTCAAATCTGTAACCTCAGCATGAAAGAGGTACACAAAGAGGATCAAGACTTCAAGGGTAAACCTGGCCGTGGTGGTGTATACCTTTAATCTTAGCACCCAGGAGGCAGAGGCAGGAGGATCTCTGTGAGGTCAATGCCAGCCTGGTCTACAAGAGCTAGTTTCAGGACAGGCTCCAAAGCTACAGAGAAATACTGTCTCAAAAAAACAAACAAACAAAACAAAACAAAACAAAAAAGGACGGCAACTACTTAGTGAGTTCAAGGCCAGCATGGGCTATGAGACCCTATTTCAAATTTTTTTTAAAGTAAATAAACAATTAAAAATATAAGACTCCAGAAGCATGAGGGCAAAGACTGGCCCCTCCCTCTTCTGTGAACCCAAAGATTTGTCTCTGGAACTTTCTACCTTGGAGATACTTTCCACTTAACTCCACTTCCTAGGGCCAGAGGCGGTCAATGAGCTTCTTATCCTGGTGACAGTAATAACACTGAAGCGGAACACCAAGACTAGACTGCTCAACTCCAGAATATTAGCTCATAAACTGTAGTTGCGCCCCTGCTCCTAGGCTGTTCAAGGCCAGGCAGGATTAGCACCAGGTGACCTTGAGTCACACACTCCACCAAGGCCAACTACAACAGTCAACTCCCACAGCTCCCACAGGCCACAGCCTGAGCAACAGGGATGAGCTGAGACACTCAGATAGTTTCTCTTGGATGTTTCAACCGATCCAGGAGTGAGAAACTAACCTGGAGGGGTGCAGGGGGTCAGTAGAGCCAGAGGAAAGGGCACGGAGTGGGGCTGTGGAAAGGGGCAGAGGAGAGCTGTGTGAATTCAGGAACACAGCCTCAGAGCTCCTGGGAGCCTGGGGCGAGGGGAGTTATGGGGTGGATAGAACAGTCCCACCTGCACACAACAGTTAAGAGCTTTCCAAAGGCAGCTCTACCATCGTGGTGCTTCCCCGAGCCCTTCCACTCAGTCTGCTGCCCATATCCTCAGCCTGTGTGATCAGCCACGCAACTGTAACCCAGGCCCCCAGCTCTGCCTCTCTATCACCATGCACTGACCCCTGCTAACACCTTTCCATCACACTCCACTGTGTCTTTCCAAGGAGACCATGATCCTCACATTCAGGTCTGCTCCATGGGTCCTGGGCACCTCTGCTGCCTGCCACTGTCCCTCTGGCATGCATGGCTCTCCTTAATTGCACCTGTCATTCACTTGCTGCCCACTGCTGTCCTGTCCTGCACTCCTATCTCCTGAGTTCCAGGGCAGCAAGGCTGGCCTGCCTCACTTGCAGCCCATAACCCAGCACTAAGGATCCAAATCTTCAGGGTGCTCCATAAATGTCCAGGACTAAGCGGAGGAAGTGAGGTCAGACATGCCAACGCAGAAGAGACAACGCAGCAGACAAGAGACTGCTGAGCAGTTATGAGGACTGGGGTTTGGATTCTAGCCCCACAGAACATGAAGGGCCTTCTGAGCAAAGGCACAGTGGACTATGGCGAAGAGGTATTCCTTCAGCTCTGAGGGAGCCAAGACAGGAGAATTCTGGTACATGCTCTGTCCCAGCCTAGCTGAGAAAATGCAAGTCCTGGGTTCATCTGAGAGAGCCTTCCTCAAAGGGTAAGCAGAGAGGAGTACAGCTGAGGCCTTCTTCTGGCCTCTGCTCACATGCACTCTTCCCCCCCACACACACACAAATAAAATAGAATTAGAAATGTGAGAATGAGTGGCCTGGAGACCTCTAGACTGAGAAACCCTCAACCCCTCCACTAACCCCAACAATGACCCACACTACCAATCCACCACCTCTGTGCCAGGCACGGCAGAAACGCCCACAGGCACTGGCTGGGCAATCTTCATTAGCTACCTTCGGAGGCAGGCATCTTTATCGACCATCTTCTAGATGAAAAAGCAGACACCAAGAAGATGGCCAAGGTATAACCAGGAAGCTGCAAGCACTGGCCTCATCATAACCTCACCTGCCACCAGGGGGACCTAGCTGAAGAAGTGCACTGCTCACAGACCATCTGTGACACACCACACACAGCCCCATGAAGTTGTGATAACAAAAAAAAAAGCTTAGTGAGGTCCATTACAGCTCCAAATCACACAGCAAAGAAGCATCCCAAAGCCCATCCTCTTTCTTTCCCAAGAGTCACAAGTTCAAACACCCTGCAGAAGCAGGTGGGGAGAGGAAGTGTGGTAGAAGAAACAGCACATAAGCCAAATGATGACATGCCTTCTGCTCAGCCTGGGGGCTGGGACCCCGGGGGTGCTATCAGTGGCTTGTCAAGGCTCAGGGTCTGCGTGCAAAGGAGGTCCAGCCACTCACGTTGCCTTGGACAGGGGAAGAGATGCAAGGAGAAGAGAGGGCTAGGTCACAGTTATTTCTGAGAACTGTCCTGAGGGCAACAGACTCCATCCCACACAGGCCAGGCCACAGAACAGGATCTGTCTTGGCATCCCTGAGGCTGGCCCACTCTCCCAGTTGTCCTGGGCACCAATTCTCCTGGCAGGCTAGAGCAGACAGCTGTGCAATGCGGGCTGGAGGCCCCCTCCGAGCCAGCCCAGATCATCGGCTCCAGAACTATGCGCGCAGCCTGGTCAGCTTTCTACTCAAACAGCCGTCCCTATTGTTAGGCACTGAGTGACCCCTAACTGCTGCAGTGCAGAAGGGCAATTATGGCAGAGCGGCTTTGGGAGGCGAGGGGAAATTAGCCCTGATTAAGTCTTGTGAAGTGGGGAGCCACAGGAGAGACGGGAGGGATGCTAATTAATCTTAGGCCAAGTCTTTTAAATTGGACAGACTCTGGGGCCAGCCATTAAGTCACAGTCTAAGACACAAATATGGCTCGTGATAATAGAAAGCCCTCCAAACAAGCAGAAGAGCTGTGTGGAGTGAGGCAGGCAAGAAAGGCCTCATTAACAAGAAATTAACATTCATGGCTGGGGACAGACACAAGCGCCCAGGCTGGGGCCCTGTGGGCCTGCTCTTCAGACCCCAGCTAATGCAGGCACAACTGTTTCCAATAAGCATAGGTATGAAGACTAAGGAGTCTGCACCATCAGGCCCCTTCCACACCCCAACCCAGCTTCTTCCTTTAGGGGTCATGTAACCCAGAACAAGTACTTTTTGCTCTCTGGGCCTCAATTTCTACAGCAGCACCATGAGGACACACATCAACCAGTTGGGTTGCTGTAAAGACATGGTAGGTGGCAAGCACGTGAAAACCTTTACTGCAGTCAACTCTAAAACGCAATGCCCAGGGCTGGAGAGATGGCTCAGAGCCTAAGAGCACTGGCAGCTCTTCCAGAGGTCCTGAGTTCAATTCCCAGCAACCATGTAGTGGCTCACAACCATCTGTCATGATATCTGGTGCCCTCTTCTGGCATGGAGGTGTACATGCAGTAGGAAGGTTGTATGCATGATAAATAAACAAACAAACAAACAAATAAATAAATAAATCATTTTTAAAAAAACAAAACGCAACGCTCAATTTCCCAATTTCCTCCATACCCAGATTAACAAGGACACTGAGTCCCTGCCTAAGCCTTCCAATCTGTGTTGTATATGATCCCTGAGGCCGTCTGAACGTGCAAAAGGTACAACGGGAACCAAACCCCCATGATTCAACCTCAGTACACACATGGCATAGAGAGACACTTGGGTACATTAGGCAGCCCCATAGAAAACCAGAACCGCCCCCAAGGGAAGCTAGCAAGGGACCATAGCAAAGTCAAGTTGAGGAAGAATACAGAACTCAGAGCCAAGGATCTGGTTCTAAGTCAGGACTCTGGCACTTCTTAGCCATAACCTTGTATAGGTCCCTGAGTTTTTCTGAGCACCTGTCTCCTCTGTTCCCTAATAAGAGTGGACAACGTGAAAAGCCAGACTCAGGGTGTGCTGAGTGCAAAGTAGAGAGGTTGTGTGTAGCTGGGACAGTACTGGGACTCAGGGCCAGGACTCAGAAATGCAGGCTATGTCTCAGCAACATTGGCAGCCACCCAAAAGGGCACCTCAGTTCACCAGGTTCCCCAGGGTTCTGTCCTCATCATTTACTTTATCTCTGATTATGCCTGGCATATGGTAGCTCTTCAATAAAAAGAAGTGGATAAATGAGCCTGAGTCTGCTCTTACTGCACTCCCCTGTGGACTCTGGAGGTCCCAGGCAGAGGGAGTACTCTACAGCGAGGCAGGTACCCCAGAAACCAGTACATGCAGACATGCCCTACAGCCACCAAGCCCACAGGGGCTTAAAGACTCAACTGGCCCATTCCTCATCCTAATCAAGTGCCAGAACCATGGTCCCAGCTCTGTTCCTGTTCCCAGACCTGGTGCCATCCTCGGCGCTGGACCTTTCCAGGTGCTGTCCTTGAGCTGCGTCTTAAGACTTCTTCAGCTTCCCTGAACAGGGTTCTTCGTCCACAATCTGCAGCAGAGACAGGGAAGGGGCAGGTGAGACATGGAAGACAAGTTCACACTGATGGCTGCTCTGAACTCTACATCTGCAATCCAGGCCAGCTGCCCAAAGTCATGTATACGAGGGATACATCATCCTATTGAAGCGAGCTGCAAGCAAGCCAATACCCAGCAGCAAAGTGTATGAGTTGCAGAATGTCCGTTCTGCAAAATGGTATATCTAATAGCTTATCAGGTAGCTCTGCAGACACAAAGAGCCACTGCCAAAACATAGATGTAACGGCAGGACGCCATGTGTAAAAGACGGTGGATGGAAACATAGTTGAAGAATGAGTGAATATACTGCAGGGTTCCAAGCTCAGGTAATCCTATTCCCCGTAACTCCTCTACCAGCAGCCTGCCCACAATAAAAGCTACAAAGCCATGGCATTCCCTCTTAGACACGGGCTACAAAGCTCCTGGTAAACCGTGTGTTTAAAATACTACAGTGGCTCTCTTAAGGGAATATTTTGGGATATCACTTTCTCCCTTTGTCCTTTTGTTGTTGGTTTTGTATATAATGTATATAATGACTTGGAAGCTTCCCACACCTATAAAGCAATGAATTCTAATAATACAGAGAGACCAAGCAGATTCCTCAGAGTGACACAGCCAACCTGAAGCCTGGTCCCATCTGTTAAACCATTCTATCCATTCAATACTAAATCATGTTCCAGTTTGCCTACAGGTAGACTAGGTGGGGAATTTTTCCATCCCACTTATAGGCTCTCGGAGGACACATGAAATCCCTTTAAAGCATGAAGGGGCTGGATTAACTAAATGTAAAAACGAACAGTGGAATAAAACATTTCATAGGTGTTAGGTATTAAAGTTAATATGTGCATATCAGGTATTATTTAAAATAGCCCTTAAAATCATGGACATTAGAGCCTCGGGTAATAGAAAAACTGAAATTTCTTGCTCTAGCTGCCTATGGTTTGGGACGTGGAGGCCACATCTAGCTTGAAAAGGAGTAAAAAGGGATTTAAGCCTGGAGTGGCTGCTGAACACATGTGAGGCCCTGGGCTCCATCTCCAGCACCTTCAAAAGTGTTTCTCTGCCTTGCTCTTGGGCTATCTTTTTGGACAGATGGGCACAGTTAACACATTTGCTAGTGAGCTCACATAGACAGGGTGTTTCCAAAGTCTCTAACTTATGTATTTAATTTCCTTTTGCAGTGTTTTGTTTGTGCCAGGCAGGTGCTCTAACACTGAGCTACATCCCATCCCTTAATTTTCAACTAAAAACACCGCTGCCTGGCATGGGAGGGTCTGCACTCACCTTGTGACCCCTCAGCCTGGGAGGCGCTTCTGGAGAAGTCTGTGTGCACAGCTTTCCGTGGGGATGTCTTCAGCTCCGAATTGGCCCCATTGACATAGACAGAGAAACCTTGCTCCAAGTGCTCCAGCCTCAGCTGCACAGGATCCTTGGCCTTTAAATGCTTTAATAGTCTGGAAGAAAAAGATTGCCTGCCTGGATCCCAGCAGTGTCATCACTTTGACAAAGTGATGACAATGTTTCTGTGATACTTTTAAGAATGGTCCCCAGAGGCTCATACATTTGGATACATTTGGTAGAACTTTTTGGGAAGGATTAGGAAGCCTGGTCTTGTTGGAGGAAGTGTGTAACCAGAGGCAGACTTTGAGGTTTCAAAAGACCCCCACCATGCCCAGTGTGCTGCGTCTCTGCATCATGTGTGTGGGTCAGGATGTGAGCTCTCAGATGCAGCTCCAGTGCAATGCTGACCTGCCTGCAGCCATGCTCTCCACCAAGATGGTAAAAGGATTCTGATAGCTCTGAAACTGTAAACCCAATCAAACATTTTCTTTTTATAAGTTGCCTTGTTCATGGTGTTTTACTACAACATTTAAAAAGTAACTAAAACCAAAGCTGGTATCTGGGAATGGATTGTTGCTGTGAAAGGCTTGATCATGTTGGTTTTTGGAGGAATATGGAAGATTTGAGGACTTTGGAACAGAAAAGCAATTGAATGCTGTAAACAGAGCTTAATGGGCCATTCTAGTAGGAGCTTGGAAGACAGTGGTGCTGAGGGAAATGTGAACTGGGAGGGCCCGGCTCTGGGTTTCAGAGGAGAACAATATTAGCAATTGAACTAGAGACCATTCTTGTGATATTTTGACAAAGAATGAAGCTGTTCTCTTCCCTGGTCCTAAGAATCTACCTGAGGCTTGAAAAGCTTTTGGACTAATTTTGTTGGCAGAGAAGATGCCAGGATGGCCTGATATTGATTCTGTCACATGGGTTCAAGCGATCACTCTTATGCAGCAATGAAAAAGAGCAAGCAGGGCAAAAAAGAAACATAAAATGTCCAGTTTGAGAAGCAAAGAACCCCAGGAAATGTAATGTGGGAGCCAAGGCATTTGTTGAAGGAGATGAGGAGAGCACAGATGGGCATGGAATAAAGGAAGAGCTGCCCTCAGCTAGACCCCACCTAGCTAATCCTGCAATTTCTAAAAGGAAAAGGTCCAAGGGATTTCCTCTACCTAAAAACCACCTACAAAGGAAAGCTTATGCAAATGTGATCAAGGAGGTGCCAGGATCCATCCCAAGCAGGCAGCAGGGTTTGGCAGTGTCTACCACATGGTTCTGGCTTTAGAGTCATGAAAGATACCAAAGAAAAGAGGTTGTAGTCCCTTACTCTATGGCTAAAGAGAGCTACCAAGGCAGGGAATCTCTGCATTGAGACCCAGAAAGGACATTGTATGAAAATACAAAAATGAATCCTGTATTGCTTTGGAGATCCCAGGATTTGAAGATGCCAGAACTGTGGGATGTCTGCCAGAAGGAGCTGCACACAGTGGAACTGGCCCAGGAAAAGAAGAGTGTTGTAGTCAGTGAGGCTGGAAGGGTACCACTATCTGAGCTCTTTGACATCATACACGGAGTTAGAGGATCTGGAATTTTCCTTCCTGGATTTCAGTCTTGCTTTGGTCCAATATTTCCTCACTCTGCCCCTATTCCTCCATTTTGGAATCATAATGTATATTCTGTGCTATTGTATGTAGGAAACATGTAATCTGCTTTTTGATTTTTATAAGGAGTTAGAATCAAGAGACTGTGTTGAGTCTCGGAGGAGACTTTTTGGACTTGTTTTGCTTTGTTTGTGTTTTTTGGGATAGTGTTTCTCTGTATACTGTGGGGGCCAGCCATGATAAGCTAAGTCTGGGCAGGTCACCCAAAGGAAGTTCTTTACTTCCAACCACTATCGTCTGCCAGAGTAAAACTTGGCCCTCGATAAATTTAATGAGAGGCCCAAGTCTCAGTAGTTTACCCTGAAGCAATACCTGGTAGCAGGAAAAAAACAGAAGCTGAAATATCCCGACCTCCACCCAAGAACAGACCATTCAAAGGAAATGCCTAAGTTACAACCGCTGTAGATAGGATCACCTGCCAGCACATACTCACCAGGACACCCCTAGACAAATGTCAGCCAATCAGGGGTCCTGAACCTCAGAGAACCTGCACCCCCACCTTTACTACTATAAGAACCCAATTCTAATTGAGCTCGGGGCTCTCTGTTTATTCCAATACATTGGACATGCAAAGAGACGGAGTTTGCAATCTTGATTAAAACAAAGGCTCTTTGCTTTTACATATGGGACTCGGTCTCCTTGTTGGCCTTGAGGGGACTTCACGGATTTGGGCATAACATGCGCCCCTGTAGACCAGCTGGCTTCAGAGATCTGCCTGCCTCTGCCTCCTGAGTGCTGAGAATTAAGGTGTGCACCACCACACCAAGATGACTTTTGTTGTTGTTGTTGTTCAAGACAGGGTTTCACTGTGTAACAGCTCTGACTGTACTAGAACTCACTTTGTAGATCACAGAAATCCACCTGCCTCTGCCTCCTGAGTGCTGGGATTAAAGGTATGAGCTACCACCACCTGGTGACTTTTTGGACTTTTAAATTGTGTTTATACTGTGAAAGACTATGGAGACTTTTGAAATTGAACTAGATACATGTGGCATTGTGATACGGTTATGAGGCTATGGGGGTAGGTAGTGGAATACGGTGGTTTGAATGAGAATGACCCCCAATCCCCCATAAGCTCCTATGTTTGAATACTTGGCCCCAGTTGGTAGACTGTTTGAGAATGTTGGGAGATGTGGCCTTGTTGAAGAAGGGGTGTCACTGAGGGTGGACTTTCATGTTTCAGAAAACTCCTACCATTCCTGCTGTGCATCTCTGCCTCTTGTTTGTAGATCAGGGTGTTAGCTCTGAGCTGCTGCTCCAGTGCCTGCCTGCGGCCATGCTCCCCACCATCATGGTCGTGGACTCTTACCCCTCTGAAACTGTAAGCCCAATTAAATGCTCTCTTTTGTAAACTGCCTTGGTCATGGTTTTATCACACCAGTTTAAAAGTAACTATGACAGTCTGTAACTCATTGCTGACGTGACATTGGCACAGTGTACTGTGTCTGCATTAGCCCCTCCAGAGCAATGGCTATGGGATGCCAGGTTCTCAGTCTTTAAACACACCTTTATACCCCATGGTAACTAGATTCTCAAGTCAACAAACAGGCTTTCCCTTTAGCGATTAAGAACCTAGCAAGTTGGAAAAAATTTTAATTGATTATTTTATGTGTATGGGTGTTTTGCCTGCATGTATGTGGACTACATGTGTGTCTGGTGCCTATGCAGGTCAGAAGAGAGTGTTGTGTTCGCTAGAACTGGAGTTACAGAGGGTTTTGAACCTCTACAGGGGTGACAGTAATTGAACCCAAGTCCTCTGGATGAGCAGCCAGTGCTCATAACTGCTGAGTCATCTCTTCATCCCCCAAGTTAAGAAAGGTTTCAGAGGGGCACAATATTAGCAATTGATCTAGAGACCATTCTTATATTTTGGAAAGAATGGGGCTGTTTTCTGCCCTTGTCCTAAGAATCTGCCTGAGGCTATACTGCAAAGTTTGGGACTAATAATAATCATCACATAAGGGTGAATTCTAAATGCCAAACCTGACTCTGAACACAGAGAGTGGATTCAGGTCATGCTCCGGGAAGCCGCCATGAATAAAGAACGACCTTGTGCTGACCCACGGCTCCTAGGGAGGAAGAGGGGAAGGTTCCAGCCAGCTCTGGCCACAGCATTTCATCTAGTCAGAGTTGCTCAACAATCGTCTTGCTATGTTTGTGCTTAAAGACAGAAGCAAGCATGGTGGTTATACCTGTAATCCCTCACTGGGAGCAGGAGGTTATAGTGAGTTTGCGGCCAGCCTGGGCTAGTCTGTGAGGTCCATAAAAGTAAAGACACCTGACCCGGGAGAGCTCAGCTGGTACAGGGCTTGCCTTGCAAGTATGAAGACTGAGTTTGATCCCCAGACTCTGGCACAGGCCTTTAATCCCAGTACTCAAGAGGCAGAGGCATCTCTGTGAATTTCAGGTCAGCCAAGCTACATGGTGAGAGCTTTCTCAAAAGACAGAGCAACAAACAAAGCCAGGCATAGTAATCCAGTGCTGAAGGGGTTCAGTGCCTAGCCGGTCCAGCCAATCAGCGTGCTCCAGGGTAGCAAGGGGCTTTGTCTCAAAAACAAAGTGGATGGTAGCAAGGAACAAAAGCAGAGGCTGTCCTCTGGACTTCACCACCACCACCACCACTACCACACACACACACACACACACACACACACACACACACACACACACACAGACACGCTCACAAAATCTGGAGCCAGCTGAAATCGCAAAACCACCGAGAAAACCACAGAACTGCAAACTAAGGTGCTTAAAGTCCCTCACAGCCACATAGGAAAGACAATAAGAAGACCAAAAGCTTCCTGGCTCTGCCTCTTTGAACAAAACATGTCAAGCAACTAACATATTTTGCTGCCCTTGGCTGCAATTGCGCAGGAATGCTGAGAAACATGTCCCAGGGAGCTGCCACTCACAGACACAGAACAAAAGAATAAGCACCAACTGAGGAAGACATTACTCTTCGTGATTCCTTTGTCACCCCACTCCATAGACAAGGAAAGTGGGACACAGAGAGGGTAAGTAACCTGCCCAAGGTCACCCAGCTGCTATGCAGCAGGCCTGAGATACAAACTCTGGGTACTTGAACTCCAGAGTCATCGCTAAAACAGACATGTCACTCCTGGAGCTTGTGAGACAGTAAGGCAACGGACAAACTCGGACAGTGCTGACAACTCACAGCCCCTTCTCAGGAGGAAGAGGAAAACACAGACAAAGCTGCAGATTTGATCTTTTCCCAGAAAGCACATTCCAGCAATTCCCAAGCAATAATACTGGCAGTGAAAAAGGTTAGTACTGAGACCAACAAATCCTGAACACAAGCCAGCACCAAGTGCTGGGGAGTGGAGGTTGGGACATTATGCTACAGCAGCCACAGGAAAGACCCCAGGGTCGGGGTGGGCGGCACTCAGTGAAGTGCTCTCCCACCAAGTATAAGGGCCTGAGCTCAAGAACCCAGGTCTAAAAGCCAGATGTAGTGGCACACAGTTGATGCCCAGCACCGTAGCCTGACTGGCAAAGCAAGCCCCAGACCAAGGAGGACAGCCCTTGGGGAATGACACCTGAAGCTGACCTCTGGCTTCCATATGTACACACACGTGTGCACATACATAAAAACATACACTAGCACACAAACAGAACAGTAAATGGGAGGGAGGAGTATCTTTATATAAAGATGCCATGATGAAAAAAAAAAGTTGTACACTAACTTTAAAAACCAAAACAGAACAGTATGTATGTAGTAAGTGCAAATTTGGAAGAAAAAAACTGGGTTTGTGGGCCTGGAGTAGAAGATGATAAATATAAAGATGACGTCAGTTGTGGAGGAAGGTGGTGGCACTATGGGGCTTCTTTGTTAACTTGTCAGCTGTTTTCAGCAAAGATGGCAGGAACACTGGTTACAGACTGCTTATCTCTTCCAGCATTGGAAGCCTGCAATGTGCCCGATTGTTGGGCAACAACAAGAACAGAAGGAAAACATAAGTCACTAAGTGATGATCTACAAAACAGGGATCAGCACACTCCTGGGAGCACAGAACTCAAGAGTGCTCGGAGGAGGAGTCAGCAGGCTGAGGACCGGCCAGGAGACTGACCTGCCAGGAGGAGAGCATGTCCTGACTTCCCTCCAGAGACTGCCCTGGGTCCCAGCATCACAACTGAAACATTGTCCCATGGCCCAGGACCTGGGGCTGGCACCGCATGTGGGCTCCTACTTAAGCAGGATGATTTATGAGAATGTGGATACAAGAAATTGATAAATTAGGGAATAATTACTCATACTGTGAAAAGAATAGGTAAAGAAACTCCCCGCTGCAGATGAACGCAGTGACATCCAGGTGGCATCACTGAAAGACGTTTTCTTAAAATGGATAGCTGTTTTACATAAAGCTGTCTAGAGTGTAGAGTCCCCAACTGTCCACAGCTGAGCTGCCCACTGCTGCCCCGTCATGGTAGGGCCCCACGCAATGCTACTTTGGGGAAGAGAGCATTTCTTTCCCAATGCTTCCAGCACAGCCCTTCCTAAGGAGGGCTCCTTAGGGCCTGTCTTGGGCTCCATTTCTACACCCCACTAATCAGTCTTGTTCTGGTAAGGTGCTCCAGGAAATTGGACTATAGAGTCATTCCCACCCAAGCCCACATGGAGTGAGGGGGAGAGGTACTGTTCCTGAAGGAACCCCCAGAAGCTGTATTTGGAAGGTGAGGTGAGTAGCTTGGGCAGAGGAAGGGGACAGGTGAGGTGTCTACAGCCCAACTATCTCCCTGGATGAGCTCCCTGGTAGGGTGAACATGAAGCCACCATGGTTGTACCAGAAGCGAAGAGTTGTCATGTCCTGCAGGCAGGGCTAGAGAGGGCCAGGAAGGAGGCTCAAGGGACAGGGCAGTTTTGCTTTGTCCTAGTGCCTTCCTAGTGACTCTGGCCACTCAGTCTCACAGGAGATGTTATCACACCTGAGCAGATCTGAGTAACATCAAGCAGCAGGACCAAAGGGCTGAGTGACAAGGACTGACTGGGAAGATTAGGTTTCTGTCTAGAGAGCTGGCAGCAAAGGGGGCTGCAGTGTGGGGAGTGGAGGGGAACGCAGATTTTCACCAGATCTAAGAGTCTGGCAATTGTGTTATTTGGTCCTTGAGAAAAGCAGCTGAAGGAAACATTCAGAAGAACATGGCCTCAAGGGAGTTGGACCTGCTGCCCCAGGAGGAGATTCAAGCAGAAAGGTTTTGAAGACCTAAGTTAAGCACCTGGAACCAGCTCTGCCTGAAGTCAGAGTGCCATGTGGCGCTGGAACCCGGAGCCATGTACACACTAGGCGAGTGAACTGCCACTCAGCCAAACTGAAGACCCAAGTTCAGTTCCTCAAAGACACATGATGGAAGAAGAGATCTCCACAAGTTTTGATTTCCACATTCAGCCTATGATGTACATGCCTCCCATAAATAATTTTTAAATTAAAAATACCAAAACAAAATGAAAATATTAACACAATCTACCTTTTTCATACAATAGTTCCTTTCCTAGGTGGGGCTGGGCACATGGAAAGCACTCCCAAAATACAAGGCTCATATCAACAAGCATGCTAGGGTCAGATATATCCTGGGCAGATCTCTGCCAACAATGCCCCTTCTAAGGGACTCATCACCCAGCTAAGCAGCCTGGGGCTCACTCAGTCTTCAGGCTCTACCATCACGCCAGGCACACAACTCAGTCTCCAAGTAACCCATCAAGTCCTTTCTTAGTATATACTTGGAGCCACTGGCAGCCCTGGCAGCCCTGGCAGCCCTGGCAGGTTTCTCTAATTTTAATCACTATGAAAATATTTTTAAAAAATGTAAATAAAGTATAATCCAGTTCCACCACTTCTTGCTCGTTACACCGGGAGCATCTGTCAAATGGCTGCAATCACTTCCCCTTTCTATCAGGTTGGCCCACAAATAAACTGGTGGACTGTGGCACCTAATGTGTGGCTGGCACTTCATTAAAGGTGCCTTGAAGCCAACCTGAATACTATTTTTGGCATCCCTTTCTTTACAAGTCCCTGGTGGGGGTTCCTTTCCAGCTTTTTCTTATTTCCTGCATCCAGTGATACCCACCCCACCCATTTACAGCAACTCAACTGCAATATATTTTTAATTGTCACCATGCTACAACCTCCTCTGTGAAATTCCCATCTATGCTGTCAGCTGGCATCTCTGTGATAGCACTTATCGATCCCCGATTAATGAGAAACAATCTGGTCATAAGGAGCTAAGAAACTCTCTTCCCAGATGAGCGTCTGAAATGATTAAACCATCACCCAGGTGTTCAGTGGCAACATCCAGCCTGCCAGAGACTGAATAAAAACATCCAACGCCTGGCGTAAGAAAAACACCCATGGGGGTCTAATCAGCAGGAGCTGTCTGCTGTTCTCACTTGAGCTGCCTGCCCCTGGGAAGCTGGGAAAGTTCTGTTAAGTGGTTGAGCACAGGGGTACCACTTCTGGCACTGCCAACTCACTGGGTATATATTGAAATGAGAGTGAGACTTGTCATAGATACAGGGATCTGTCTGTCTGTCTAGGTCTTTGTAGCCCAGGCTGGCCTTGAACTCACTATAAAGCCAAGGATGACTTTGAGCTTTAGATTATTCTGTCTCTACCTCCCAAGTGCTAAGATTACAGGCATGTGCCACCACACCAACTTTATACAGTGCTGGAGACTGAACCCAAGGTTTTATACATGCTAGGCAAAGATCCTACCAGCTAAGCCACATCCTCAGCCCAGAGACGGGGACCTAATGAAATTGTATAACGAATGGAGGTGCTACATGGTAACGCATGAGGTCATCCCATACACCCCCAACACCATCACCAGGGCTCCCCAAACCAATGGTTGAATGGGATTTGAACTCACACCTTTCAGACCACTTACCTGCAAGACAAGTCTGCTCCCCTTACACAGACCCTCCCATAACACAAATTACTGCCTTTGCTGGGTCTTCCCATCCCAGGCAGATCTGGTTAGGGGTTCGGCAGAATTCTATTTGGCTTGTGGTTTGACTTGAATTCATTGTCAATGCTATTAAATACAAATCTAGATCCTTGTTTCTCTGCCAACACGGAGGCTCTCTGCCCCTCCTCCACCTGTGTTTCTACAGACACCCATAGCATTGCTGCTCAGTGTGGACAGGAAAGTTACAGGGGTCCTCCATTCCCAGCTCCTCAACACTAGGCAACTCCTGAGCTCTAAGCAGGCATATCCAGCTCATAGGAAGGGAAGGTTCAGGTCTGAATACAAACCACAATGAACTAAAAATGAACTTGCTTGACCGTGTAAAGGAACACAGGCCTTCATATTACACCAGGTTGCTATGACCTTGACCACTATTCACTGTAGTGGTGTGAGCTTCTGCAAGAACCCAATAGGCCCCACCCTAACTTTAAATGTAATGCCACTCCAAGCAACTTGAGACACAAAGTAAACTGACTTTTGCTGTTCCACAGACTCAGCTTTCCAGGGCAAGCTGATGCCCAAGAGATACAGACCACCATTTCCAAGTGACTTGAGGGGTCTGTTATGCCTCTGCCCCCACCTCTCCACCATGAGACAAGAGGTGGTACTTGCACAACCAACAAGTGGTTGTACAATCAAAACACTAAACACTGGATACAACTAAAACACTGGATGGCTGGGGTTGGGGGAAGGTATGGAGCTGCAAGTGCAGGTAATAACCTCAGCCTCTGCATGGAGGGGGTCTCTGGGCCCCATTCCTGTGTCCTGTGTGCTATTAATAAACCGAAATCAATTTTTATTTGGTTAATAACAAGGGTTGCCGTCAGACGGCTCGCTCTTACCGGTTTCTCTGTTGAAGCAATATTAAATACTCATCATGTTTCTCATCAAAGTCTGTCACCATGTCCTTAGTATAACCCTGAAAGGAAGAAACAGAGCAGTGTGAGAGGGAAATGCAGGGATGTTTTTACTGAAGCTGGGTGCTGCACATAGCTTGCAGGAGGCTGGCTGAGCTGGGAGGCCGACCTTGACGAAGGCCCAGCTCCCCTTGGGGCATCACTCTGGCGACCCAGAGCTCCAGGGATTGCATAGGAGCCCAGTGGGCCCCAAGTACATATAGCTTCACCAATCTGTGATGGAAGGTTGGTTCCCCAGCCTCCTTACTGCCCCCCCATGCCCTATGAAGTCCAGGGCTCTGATAAGACTTGGCACCTTCCAGAACAGTCAGAGCTACATAATGAGATGCTGCCTCAAAAATAAAACAAACAAAAACAAAAGCCAAACTTGACACCTAAGATATTTCCTCACACACACACTACTCAGCCATTTCAGTCAGTCATCACCAGGTCACCCCAAACTGATGAAAAGGGACCTCAAGTTTTCCTCTCACCACAAAAGAAATCCCCGATGATCAGAAACAACATGGTCATTACAGAAAGTGGTTCTGTAGATCTTCTTCTGGCAAGAGGGCCCCATGTTGCTTTCTGGGAGCCTCTTAGCTCTATCTTTCAATTCAGCGGCTCCCCTGGGAGCTTAAGGCAGCTCTTCTGGCCACCCTCTGGGGTCACGCTGCCTTGGCTTGGAGGCACAATCACCATGTGCTTTGCTCAGCAACAGGGAATCACAGTTTGGGGGGAAGAAGACAAGTCAACCTTGGGGTTTAGCTGATACTCCCAGGAAGAAGCTGTTCTTTTCTCTGGGGGCCCAGGTCTGTCTGGGAAAACCTGAGAATAACACTGGCAAAGCAGCAGAGTCAAGTTATAGGGAGAAACAGATTCCTAACACTCGCTTTGGGTCCTGGGACCTACCCAGGCCTGAAAGAGTATCTGGACAATCATTTGTTAGTTCATGTGCTGCCTTGAAGCTCCACACAACATTCTGTCTTCTTGTTCAAATGACTTTTAAGCACTGTGCCATATAATCTGACTATCAGAACTCAGCCTTCTACAATTGAATAGTTTGGTTTTGTGTTTTTGAGATGTCGCCTCAAAATATAGCCCCAGTGGACTCTGCACATGTGATCCTCTTGCCTCAACTTCCTAAGTAGTAGGATTACAGGTGTGTGCCACCTTGCTTGGCTTAGACAATTTATTACAGTATTATGGAGGTATTAATAATGTATACTATACATACAAATAGCAGCCAATATATATATGGAGAGAGAGGCAGACAGATGCTTAGCATCAATAACTGAGAGCAAAAGAGGAAGGTTAGCTACAGAAAGCCCAAGCAGATGTGTATGACTGTATGTATGTATTTACATGCATATGTGGGTTTGGGGAATTTGAGATTCACTTCACAGTCCAGGCTAGCCTGGACCTCATTATATAGTCCATTCTGGCCTTGAACTTGCAGCAATCCTCCTGCCTCAGACTATGTGCTAGGATTAGAGGCATGCACTATCACACCTGACTCTTCTGTGCATTTTTCAACTTAACGTATTTATAGCACGCTTGTTGGGATGTAACACTGGGTGAGCAGAGGAGCACCTGTCTCCATGCTTCCTGGGGGCCCAGCCAGGGACACCCACAGCTTCCTCTCTGTCCTCCCTTGACTCGTCCTTAGCATCCACAGGCCTAGGACCCCTTCCTGTCCAGCTCTCTGCCTGGGCCTTCTCTAACCAATCTCCCTCCTCCACCTTCAGCTACAGATGTTACACAACTGTTTGCTTCTCTTTCCATCTTCACTTCTCCCCAGTTACCAGGCAATGGGGCCCTGGGGATAGGAGACGCTAACAGCCACTCTCAGACTAGTGCTAATGGCATAATCCCCCTTTCTCCACCCATGTCCTGCAAACCCCAGGTCGTTACCATCTATTTGCCTCTTCCCCTGTCACCCACAGTTTTCCTTTAATCCAGAAAGCCTTATTTCTCCCAGACTTCTGACTCTCAAGTGCTGGTGTGTACACACGTCACCCTGGGACTGCTAGATTCTCTCAGGAGGAAGGCGAGGCCCTGTGGGTATCCCTAACCAGCTCCCAGCTGGTGCCATGAACAACCACATTTAAATAAGCGAGACCCTACACTAGGCAATAACTATCACGACGCCACGTCTCCAGTCCCTCAAACCTGAGTGCCACTGAAGTTTCATTCTAGTTAACCTGGCTGCCCAGCCAGTAAGCAGTAGTATAAAGGGCAGCATTATGAAATTAAAAGAAAATTTAAAAACTGGTAGATCTCTCTGGCTTCCTGAGCTGCCTCAAGAGGTTCCTCATGTCCCTGGGACTGAGCCTGGCTCCTCCCTGCATGCAGGGAAGCACAGGAGAGACCTCAGCACTGTGAGAGAGTCCTGTAACACCCTGCCTCTGGGGAGGAGTTACTACAGCCAGCCTTCTCTTTTGGTCTCTGTAGCCCTTCTCCAAGTAGTTATTATCACCCTACTTAAGAGACAAGGAGATTCATGCCATGCATATTCCAAAACACTACTGACTCCATAGCGATTTGCCTTACCATTTTGAAATATTAAAGTGGTCGTTGATACATTACAGAATTGAATGAAACATTCCATGGCATTTTCAGAAGCAGTCCAGACTTCAAAGAGACATAAGTGTGTGCTAGGACGAGTGGGCTTTTACCTCAGACCCTGTCTGGAATGTATCTTTTCTCTTCCACCATGAGGCAGGTGCCACCCATGAGAAATAGACAAGGTTATCCAGCGGCTCCCCTTCTTCCAGCCTGTCTCTCAAATGTTGGTCACATGGGGATTGTGGCAACAGGGTATCTCTGATTTGGAAGGGCTGGGAGGCCCTGTGGGTCTCTAACCAGGCTGTGGTCATACTTGAACAAGCAAGACCCTCTACTAGCTCAGCCTTCCCTTATTCTGCAGACCCTTGCCTGCAATTCTGACTATCCATGAGCCTGGGCCTTGGGGTCTAGACCTGGCTCCAAATCACAGTGCTACCTCCAGAACAGAGGTTGCTATGGTTCTCACGTGGTCTGTTCCTTCCAAACTTTAATTGAAATTTGTTTCCCACAGCAAAGGTGGTGAGAGGATGGGCTTATGAAGTGTATAGTTCACAAGAGCTCCACCTTGTGGAGGGATGAGTATCACTCAAACAAGGGGCTAGTAACCGGTAGGAGTGAAAGTTCCTGTGAGACAGGTCACACCTTTGTGAGACTGGATTGTTACAGAACTGGGCTGTCCTGTCTGTCTGTTTCTGTTCCCACATGTCCACTTTCTCACCCTTCCTCCTCCCATCATGGTATGGTGCTCCCTGCCTCAAGTCGCTGCCATGTCCTGGACTTCCCAGCCTCAGTCCCAGAGCCACGCAAGCTCCTTTTCTAAGTTACCCATTCTCATGTAGAGAAACAGAAGCCAGACGACTTAGGTGCATACTTCACATGGCAGGAGTTTTATTTCTTTATTTCTAAAGTGAAGGGGTGAATACATAAACCAGCAACGATAGAATGAAAATTCAAGGAAGGGTCAAGTTCATCCTCTCTGTTTCCCACCAACATTTGCTGGGTGCTTGCATGGATGCAAGGGGCTGGCAGCCTTCCATACACTCCAGAGGTTTAAATTTATTATTGTATCTGTGTGCGTGGTATGTGTGTGTGGAGGGAACACGTGCCACAGCATATGCATTGGAGGCTAGAGGACAGCTAGATAGGGTTGGTTCTCTCCATCCACTAGAGGACAACTAGATAGGGTTGATTCTCTCTATCCACTAGAGGACAACTAGATAGGGTTGATTATCTCCATCCACTAGAAGACAACTAGATAGGGTTGATTATCTCCATCCACTAGAGGACAACTAGATAGGGTTGGTTCTCTCTATCCACTAGAGGACAACTAGATAGGGTTGATTATCTCCATCCACTAGAAGACAACTAGATAGGGTTTGTTCTCTCCATCCACTAGAGGACAACTAGATAGGGTTGATTATCTCCATCCACTAGAGGACAACTAGATAGGGTTGGTTCTCTCCATCCACTAGAGGACAACTAGATAGGGTTGGTTCTCTCCATCCACTAGAGGACAACTAGATAGGGTTGGTTCTCTCTATCCACTAGAGGACAACTAGATAGGGTTGATTATCTCCATCCACTAGAAGACAACTAGATAGGGTTGATTATCTCCATCCACTAGAGGACAACTAGATAGGGTTGGTTCTCTCTATCCACTAGAGGACAACTAGATAGGGTTGATTATCTCCATCCACTAGAAGACAACTAGATAGGGTTTGTTCTCTCCATCCACTAGAGGACAACTAGATAGGGTTGATTATCTCCATCCACTAGAGGACAACTAGATAGGGTTGGTTCTCTCCATCCACTAGAGGACAACTAGATAGGGTTAGTTCTCTCCATCCACTAGAGGACAACTAGATAGGGTTGATTATCTCCATCCACTAGAAGACAACTAGATAGGGTTGGTTCTCTCCATACACTAGAGGACAACTAGATAGGGTTGGTTCTCTCCATCCACTAGAGGACAACTAGATAGGGTTGGTTCTCTCCATCCACTAGAAGACAACTAGATAGGGTTGATTATCTCCATCCACTAGAGGACAACTAGATAGGGTCGGTTCTCTCTATCCACTAGAGGACAACTAGATAGGGTTGATTATCTCCATCCACTAGAAGACAACTAGATAGGGTTTGTTCTCTCCATCCACTAGAGGACAACTAGATAGGGTTGATTATCTCCATCCACTAGAGGACAACTAGATAGGGTTGATTATCTCCATCCACTAGAGGACAACTAGATAGGGTTGATTATCTCCATCCACTAGAGGACAACTAGATAGGGTTGGTTCTCTCCATACACTAGAGGACAACTAGATAGGGTTGGTTCTCTCCATACACTTTTATGTGGGACTTGAGGGTTGAACTCAGGTCTCCAGGCTTGTGAGACAAGAGCTTTTCACCCACTGAGCCATTTTACCAGCCCCATAATTGAGGTTTAATGGAAGCCCAGCCTGTGGATATCCTGATAGTGACTTGCCACACAGGGGCTACACTGCACAGGCTCCATTCACAGCATATACCACGTGAACCACGTCAATGGTACTGTTTGCCATTGGGTCACAGGGGCACTACACTGCAACATTCCACAGCCATACACCAACCAACCAGATCCCTGCAGGGGCTTCTGGGAACACTCACACAAGTGTTACCCAAAGGACTCTTCCAGGAAGAGTCCACAACCTGCACTAGCTCTCAAGGCACCTGGAGCCCAAACAGGAGACACATAAATCAATCATTTAAAAATGTATAAATTCAGCAGCAAAGGGGGCCAGAAGGGCCTCAGAGGGTGTGCCCACTGAGCCACCTCTCCAGCTTCCAAAGAGGCCTTCTTGGGCAGCTTGCAGAGACAACCCTCCTTGCCTGCTGGCACTCCTGCTCACTGCCTCCCTTCCCTGAACTGTGAGCCCCAGCTGCTGCTGCTCTATCCCAACACCTTAGATGCACACTAGACCAAAGTGGGTTCTTGTGGAATATTGAAGAATGCATGGATTTGTGAATGGGAGTTGGCTCCACCCTCCATGGGGGGTGAGCGTTGGCGTGTGAGTGGGATGTCTTGCCTAGAGGGTCCTGTTTAAGCAGGTCTGTATTTATACCTACGGTTGCCTTCTGTTTATAGCGTGCTTATATTTTTCACTTACAGCTCTGATGGAAGATTCCTTTTAAAGTAAGCTCACTGAAGGTTTTTAAATCCTCTTCCTTCACCAGACTAGGACGTAATTTATAATCCATGTGACAATTTTACAAGAGAACTTTTCTGAGAATAAAAAAATATATCAGATGTGGGTTGAAAAATGATTCCTCAGATGGCTATGAGGAAGTTGGTTTTTTTTTTTCATAAAAGCACAGTGTCCTGAGGCATGGAGTCCAGAACGCAGACTATAACCCCTGACCCCAAGTATGCAATCTCCAGGTCTGGTTATCCGATGTTTGTGGTGCATAGCTGGGAGGCAATGGCAGCCTGAGATAGTCAAACACTTTTGTTTATTTGCCTTGTGGAGTCTTTTAGTCAAACACCTTGTTTACTAGCTTTGAGGAGTCTTTGTATCCAGGGCAGGAGAAACCATGTTTGCTTTTTGTTGTGTTGATTCATACCACCTCTAGGGGGCAATCTCAGCTGCTGCTTTAGGTTTTCTTTGTTATGCTTCTGTTTGTGCTACAGGCATATTGGATATAGAGAATGTTTGAGGATAAGAGCGTGGCTGATGGGTTAGTAGATGTGATTGAAACACAGGCCTACAGTTTTGCCATTAACCTAATATGTATGGAGACCTCAGGACCCAGCACTACGTCATGACAGACTCTCCAGGGAAACAGAGAAGTTGGGCCTTATATATTTGAAGGAAGAGTAGGAGTTGTGTACTATAAGATGCATGTAGTCATCCTTATTGTGGGCATAGGGACATTAAGAACACTTGTCAGAGCCGAGTGGTGGTGGCGCACTCCTTTAATCCCAGCACTCAGAAGGTAGAGGCAGGTGGATCTCTGTGAGTTCGAGGCCAGCCTGGTCTACAAGAGCTAGTTCCAGGACAGGCACCAAAGCTACAGAGAAACCCTGTCTTGAAAACAAAACAAACAACAACAACAAAAACACTTATAGCTGGGTGGTGGCAGCACATGCATTTAATCCTAATGGAGGCAGAGACAGTTGGATCTCCGCATTCGAGGCCAGCCTGATCTATAGAGCAAGTTCCAGGACAGACAGGGCTACATAGAGAAACCATTTTGAGAAACAAAATAAAGAAAGAACATTTATCATAAACCTCAAGGTATGTCTTAGTACTAATGTGCTTGCCCAGCCTGTATGAGGCCCTAGACTTGACTATTAGCATCAGCAAAAACCCAAAGCAAAGCAAACTGAACCAAAAAACATTCATTGAAGTATTGCTTAATCCTCTGCTGAATGTTTCTCTGCACCCACCAAAGTACAGGCTTTCGAAAACCATTAATTCTTCTGCCATACTGTACAGAACTCAGATCTAAGTTATATTTACACAGTCCAAACTAGCTTGAGTAGAAAAGGGAGGGTAGCTGGGTGTGATGGCACGTGCCTGGAATGCTAACTGTCAGAGACAGAGGTATGAGGATTGCAAGTTCAAGACCAGTCTGGGTCACAGAGAAAGTTCCGGCCATCATGGGTTATAGAGCAAGACCCCCATCTCACAAAAAGGAAGGGAGAGAGAGGAGAAAGGGAGGAAAGGGAGAAAGGGAGAGAGAAAGGGAAGAAAGGAGGGAGGGGTGCCATGTTCTGTCTTTTACTGATAAAAATGAAAGCTACCCAAGTGGTAGAGGGGCAGTGCTGCCAATGAGGCTAGGAGACATGCTATGGAAAGTTCTGTACATTAGGTCTGGTCCTGCTCTGGTTTCTGGCATCCACTGGTGTGGGGGCAACTCACCTCCATGGATAGAGAGCACCTGCTGTGTGCCATCCTTTGAGCCTGACAGGTCAGAGGTGATGTGAGAATAAGAAGGGCTTTGAAGATTCCCTAAGAACTGAGGCCTGAATTTTCTTCCAGAGTACCCAAGTTCAGTTCTTTGCCTCCATATGAGGCAGTTCACAACAACCTGCAACTTTGCCCCAGGGAAATCCAATGCCCTCTTCTGGTCCTGAAGGGCACTGCACTTGTGTGCACAACCCCCTTACACAGATACACATTATAAAATAAAAATTTAAAGCTTTTTTTTTTTGAGAAAGAAGGCGTCTTTGGTGAGATGACCTATAAGCCATGAAGTTGACCTTGAAGGTATTTGGAAAAGTAGGCATCCAGGTGGTGGGACAGGAACACATACCAGGGGCCAGTGAGGCAGGTGGGGCAGATAACAGCAGGTGGCCAGGCCAGACAAAGCCAGACTCAGGCCTCCATACAACACACCAGGAAGGCCATGACCTTACACTGAGTTGGCCAGGAAGCTGTTAGAGGTTTGACAGACTTGATATACTGGCATCCGGTCCAGAGATTTTAGGACCTGCAGTTGAGACCAAAGTTCTTAACAGTGCTCTGGAGGGAAGGAGGGAGGGGCTCAGCCTCCACTGTACCCAGCCTTTGACTGCCACAGAAGGAGACTGACTTTTGCATCCCTGCACTGCCATAGTGAACCTGACTGCAGGAAGCTTTTATAGCTGGCCTGCTGGAGCCCTGCTGGAATGGTCCCTGGGCCTGATGGGGAAAAAGATGACCAAGGTGGCAATGTCCCTCTCTCGTCACACCAACACTTTCCCAGGTCAGGAACTCTATCAGAAGATAATCCTGATCACTCCTAGCCCAGTAGATAAGGCTATTTGAGCTGGTGTCACCCTGGGGGCCACCAACGCCAAACCCCCAAACCAGAGAGAAATGGGGGAGGGCATTACTATTACCCTGCTGCTGTCCCCTGGGCTTCTTCTGCATCAGGCTGCAGGCTGCAGGCTGGAGACAGAGATAAATGCCAGTTACGTGCTGCCAGCACTCTCCATGGGCCTCACTTCCATCTTTCCACTACATCCATGGACCATATATCCTGCTGCTGGGCATTTTTCAGGGAAGTCTGCTCTCTTCTCCAGACTGCTGCCCTTGCTGCCTCCCCTACCTAGAATGCCCTTCACAGGGAGTGTGAGCTTGCTTCATGAGTAGCTTCGACTGTTCCCTATGACCCCAGTCTTATGATCCACCCACCATTCTTCCAGCCGGGTGACTCTCACTGTAAATACCTGTTCATTCTCCTGTGGCCTCACTCAGTGAACACCCAACTCCAAAGTCAGAGATGGTACCCACAGATTCTGTGCTCTATCTCTCAATATGGAGCTGACAGTGTGGAAGGAGGAGGAGGAAGAGGAAAGCGAGGAAGATAAAAATCTCTGTCTTCAGAGAACTGAGAGGTAGAAACAAGAACAATTGCTCCCATGCACTGTGGTGCCTGTGCCACACAGCAGTAAGCAGAGGGCAGAGCCTGGCATTGCCTATGGTGATGGGGGCGGGGGGGCATCCCATGGCACTGAGTCCAAAAGGAGCTCACTAGGTGAGGAAAGTAGGGTGAAGGGCATGCAGGAAGAACAGTGTTGTGAAAGCACAATGTGAGGAGACCCGGGGTCCATCTTGGAGCAGAGATGGAACATGGTAAGAACATGCTATTTGATCACAGAGACAGTGAGAGCCTGGTCCTCTGACATGGAGCATGCTTGAAGCCTGTGGTTAATCAGTGGCAGGTGCCAAATATCTTGCTGAAACCTGGGGGAAAGCACCAGGATCTGGGGACCCAAACTAGATTTATGTTCAAAACCAATCACTAGTACATTGGTACCTAAATCGCAGCTACTCTGGAGGCTGAGGCAGGGGTATCATGAGCTTGAGTCCAGCCTGGGCAATGTAGCAAAACCCTGCCTTAAAATAAACTAAGAAGGACTGGACAAGCAATGGCAGAGCAATAGCTTACCACGTGGGAAGTCCTGAATCTGAGCCTCAGAAGCATAAAAAAAAAAACCACAAAACTCCAAAAACAAGAGACAGCACCAGCTTTCATACGAGATAATACTCCCCGAGAATATAAAAGTGGCAGGTCATTCCTTCCCCTTTGCCCTCCAACCTTCCTGCCCAACTAGGATTTCCTTCATGGAACTGGTTGTCCGTCAGGGAAGACTGACAGTCTATCCCCCACTACACACCCCGTTGCAGGCAGCAATGCCAGCTGATGTTACAAGTGATCTGAAGAGGAGATGTGACTGTCTGAGGAGCCTCCTGCTGGTGATGGCTGGGTCTGAGCAGGCTAGTTGGTATGTGCTGAGGGGAGGGTCTTAACAGAGAGGAGTCTCAGGCCAAGAGACTCACCACTATGGTGAACAAGAATGCATAGAACTAACAGGGGCAACCATGAGGACAAAGGTTCAAAACATGTCACTACTGAGAATAGCAGACCACAAGAACTATGTGACCATACCAAGGAAATTGCCCTTAATACCAACCTAACAGGAAGCCACACGGTGCTTGCTTGAGTAGAGGGCAGGAATATCAGGAAGCAGCTGAGGGTGAAGGGTGCAGGTGGAGGCCAGGATGCACTCAGTCAGGTGTTAAAGGTCTGGAGGAGGTGGAAGGAGCTTTTCTGACCAAGGCCTAGGCACAGGAGTGGGAGGGGATGTTAACAACTTGGGGTCCTAAGACAGTTTGTGACTCCTCCTTGACCTTGGGCTCCTAGGGCAGGACCCAGACTTATTACATCAAAGGCCACCCTCCAGGATATTTCATGGTTAATCCTGATTTAGCCAGGATTTCCCATAATGACCCAGATTCAAATGTCTACTAGCAAGTCCCCCAAATGCAATTAATTCTCAGGCCATAGTCTCCAATTTTTAATCTGAAATATGATTGCCATGGAGGTGTATATCACAAAGCCCCCAGTTCCTGAATCTACATTTGCTATCTGAGGGGCCAGGCTTACTGGAAGTCAGGACTGTGGGCTGCAAAGCCTGGTTAAAAATGACAGCAAGCAGGAAGAAGCTGGACTTGTACACAGAGAGGGATGGCTGGTAGTTTTATTGCTGGTTTTAATTAGATGTGTGTCCCTGGGAGATGCTGGAGGAAGTCAGAGGTGTTAGATCCCCTGGAGCTGGTGTCACAGGAGGACTCCAAAATTGACAGTCCTCTTCAAAGGTAGTATCTTAAAAGTGGAAGAATCATTCTCCACCTTAAGTTTTTGTTTTGTTTTGAGATATGGTGTCACTATGTAATCTTAGCTCCAATGGAGTTCTCTATATAGATCAGGTTAGACTTGAACTCAGAGATCTGCCTGCCTTTGTCTTATGAGTGGTGGTGATAAAGGTGTGTGTCCACCTTCATTTTTTGAAACAGGATCTCTCACTGAACATGAAGCTCACCATTTCATCTAGACTGACTGACTGGCAAGTCCCAGGGATCCTCCTGCTCTTGCGCCCTTGGCACTGGGGTTACAGAAGCACCAACATGCCTGACTTTACGCACTTGTTGGTGATTCAAACTCTGGCCCTTGGCTGGGTGGTGTTGGCACACGCCTTTAATCCCAGCACTTGGGAGGCAGAGGCAGGTGGATCTCTGTGAGTTCAAGGCCAGCCTGGTCTACAAGAGCTAGTTCCAGGACAGGCTCCAAAGCTACAGAGAAAACCCTGTCTCAAAAAAGTCTGGTCCTCAAATTAGCACTTTTCCCACTAAGTCATCTCCTCGGCCAACATAAGTTTTTTAAGATGCCAACTTTCCTTTTCACGCAGGAAGTGGCTGGGCAGACTATCTCAGGAAAAGCAGCTGTGGCAGGGTTGGGTCTGCCTCCCAAAGAGGGCCTGCCATCACACCTTCAAATTAGGCAGCCTGGTGAGTGACAACCACAGCCTGAGGCTGTGCACCAACCCTTGAAAGTGTTGTCACAGTGGCGAGCATAGAATGGTATCAGATTGGAAGCAGAAGGCAGGATGTGGAACATCAGCAGGGAATAAGGGAACCAGTGGCAGGGTAGTTGGCCTGCTCTACTCAAAATAGTGCTTTTATAATGTTGCTACTGGCATGTTATCAAAGGGGTGGCTCCAAGCTGGAGAGGCAGTCCAGGCATGGCAGAAGCTGGCAGGAAAGAAGTCAGGCTTGCAGACTGCTCTGCTTTCAGAAGGAAAGGAAGGACTCTGGGTCTGTCTGGCCCTCAAGGTAGTGTTTATCCTGCAAGGAGCATATGCTTAGGAGTGGGTGCAGCCCGCTACCTTCCAGGCCTCTGGGCCTCCTGTTCACTCCATCCAGCAGGAAGGAACAAGGGTCTTTCCTAAGAGCCCACTCTCAACCAGATCTGAGTGAGTCCTTTGCTGTATCCCTGGCAGCTCACATATGTACTCAAGGAACAAAGGGGTAGACTCCACTGAAATTAGAAAAACAAAACCTGATCTAGTGGGACTGGGCCTTTCTATTCCCCAGAGCCCAACTAAAAGAAGACTCATAGGTACCCTAGGAAAAAGTATCAAAAGTTAGGCAAACCACCCGGATGTCCTCCAGTGGAGACAGCTAAACCACCTGCAGTATGTCTGTCCCCATTAGTGCTCTTTGATTGCTTGTTTGATTTTTGAGACAGGGTTTCACTCTGTAGCCCAGGCTAGTTTCTGCTTCAGCTTCTCAAGTGCTGGGATTACAGTTATGAGCCACCATGCCCAGTTTTGTTTTTAGATGAAAGTTATTTTTTTAAAAGCTCAGCATATATTTTAACCATTATGCCAGGTTCAAAATATGAGCCAAGAGCCACCTAGAATAGGTTTGAAGTGTAAATCAGGCAGTGAAGACAAATCACAGCTTCCACTGTACACTATAAAACAGTGTTTTTGGAGGGACACTGTCTGTGCTAAACACAAAGCCCAAACCACCACAAATGCTACACATATTTTGTGGGTACTCAGCCCTACACACACAAACCAAAAAAAAGCAGCTGGACTGTGGACTCGCCCTATTCTATCAGTCACAAGGTCACAGCCTAAGATTCCTGGAAGCCAAGTCAGGACCTGTGACCATGCTGCTGGCTGTGGGTGGCCCAGGAGCAGACATCAGAGTGGGCCAATAATCTGGGAAGTTTATATTAGAAGGTCTAGGAAGAAGCTGTTCTCTCTCTCTCTCTCTCTCTCTCTCTCTCTCTCTCTCTCTCATGCTTTCTCTCCCCCCCCCCTCCCTCCCTCCTTCCCCCCCTTTGCTTTATCCCTCCCTCCATCAATATGTAGCCCAGATCTTCTTGCCTGTGCCTCCTGCGTGCTGGGATTAGAGGCCTGGCTACTCTCATGAAAGGGGATGAACAAATTTAGAAGTCACTGAATTTTCTGCCAGATGAACTAAGAAAAACAGGAAAGCTAAGTTAGTCACAGTGGCATCTTCCTGTAATCCCAGCACTTGGAAGGATGAGGCAGGAGGATTAGATAAGTTTAAGACCCATCTGGGCTACAGAGTAAATACCAGGACAGTGGGGTCTACATGGCAAGACCTTGTCTCAAGAGAAAAAGAAAAGAAAAAGTGCGAGATAAAGAAATTAAGCTAGGTTAGCTCACACCAAGCACGAAGAACGAGCTAGCAAAATAAGAGAAGCAGGAAGATGATGTCCTGGGAGCCTGCAGTCCATCTGCTCATGACCCCCACCCCACATACACACCCTGTTCTGGGCTTCTAAGAAGCAACCCTTCTTCAGAGCCTCGTATTACAGTATACAGTCCACCTCTGCACCCCCAGATAGTGTTATCATTCTTATTTTTTTAATACAAGTCCTGAGTAACACAATACTTAGCAGAGCTACCATAAGAAATAGCAGCATTACACGGAAAACACTTACTTCAGTGCCTAGCCATGGTAAATAACACCCACCATGCTAATATTATCATAATCAAGCCACAAGGACATACTATTACAGGTATTAGACAAATTAATCATCTTACTTAGCCATCTAAATTACTCTTCCTAGGAAGGAAGGCATGTCATGAGACTTTGTCCGTGATCTCATCCTAGGCCAGGCCATAATTTTATCAATGGCTGTTTATAAAGTCTGAGGATGACATCTAGATGGGATGAGACAAAGGAAAAAATGGATGACGGAATCTAAGTTCAGGACAATTTTGACAGGCTAGAGATGGACCAAGGAAGGTTGGATAGACTGCATTGGGAAGGGAAAGGCCCCAGACAAGGAAAGGCACTAGAAGGGAGTGCATGACTGAAGGAAAGCACACAGAGAAGAAGATGGGGCTTAAAGTCAACAGTATGGAGGCTGGGGAGACGGCTCAGACACTAAGTACCCGCTGTACAGCCTAAGGACCTGAATTCTGATTCTTAGCACATGTAAAAGTCAGGCATGGCTATGCACGGCTGCAAGCCCAGCACTGGGAGAGGGAGTGCAAAAACATATAGATCCCTGGAGTTCATTAGCTAACAGCTAATGACAAGCTCCAGGTTCAGTGAGAGACCCTGTCTCAACAAATAAGATGGTGAGCAATTAAGGAAGATACTCACCGTTGGCCTCTGGCCTCTGCACACATACACACACACACATGCATATGCACAAAGCCAACAACATGCTATAGCTCCAAAAACTACTGACACAACCCAAGCAATAAGTGCACCAGGAACACTGGCTCCGGGCTAGGCGTGGTGGTGCATATCTGTAATCCTAGCACTTGGGAGGCAAGCTGAAACACTGTCAACAAAGGAAGGGAGAAGAAAAGAATGTTTGCTCAGAACAAGAGAGGGGAGTTGTTTAAGCACCTCCTGAACACTTGGCATGCACTATTTCAATGCACACTTTCATTAGCTTATGAGGTGGCTGCTATAATCTTTCCCCCCATTTGACAGGCGAGGAGCTGAGGCAAGAAGTGAAGAGACTTTGTCACGCAGGCTGGAGGGAGAGCACATCTAAACCAGTCATCACTAGAGACACTTTGTCCCTCCAGTCTACACTGACCACTCTACAGCTGGACTTCCTCTTGGTTTCTGAGACAGGAAGGTGGCCAAGAAGGTGGAAATCCCACAGAAAGTCACCCTGAGAACTGGTCAGGTTGGCTCAGCTCAGGCAGAGGAACTATCTACACAGCTGCCTCCTCCTACCCACATCCAAACAAGCAACACCATCCAAAGCCCATGACAGCCTCGGCAAAAGAGAGGGTGCCAAATGGTAGATTCTAAATGTTAAGAAATCCTGAGAACTGGATGGCAGACAGAAGCTGAGAAGGAGCTGGGCACAGGGGAGCTGTCGTGTGCTGCTCTAAACCTAGAAGCAGCACAATCTTCAGGAAGATAGAGGCCCCAGACTGGTGTCAGACTGGATGGAAACTGTAAGAAGTGGCAGAAGGAGATCCTTCCACCTGCCCAGTGTTCAGGGACTATAGCAGTCAACTTTTGGCACAGAAAGGCAAAACATAGCTGGAGGAAACGGGGTCCTGGGCTCAGAAGACCAACTAACAGATCAGTGTCCTATTACTGCAGCAAATTCCATCCCTTGCCCACAGTCACTGGTGGTAAATTACATTAAAAAACAAAACAACAAAATCAGGATCTAGAGAAAAGACAGGCAATCAAGGTACAAATTTACAATCATCCGACAAGCAGAAAAATAAACAACAGGAATGAGAGGGGACAATTTAATAATTATGAAAAATAACCAAAGAAAATCACAGTGATGTAAGTAGAACCCCTGTAACATACTGAAGCTATATCCGATGGCACATAACTCCGTTTGTTTTTCTGGGAATGTAAGGCCAAGACAGAAGGATCCTGAGTTGTGAGACCCTTTCTCGGAAGGTGCCAATAAATAAATTAATTAATTAATAAACAAAACAAAATAAAAAACACAATAGCAAACAAAAAACCCAATAGCTATATTCATTATGATCAGAAGGACAAATGGGGAAATTGCATCCATCAAATAACAAGAGCTTATAAACAGAAGAGTTAATTTGAAATCTCACAGAAAAGATTTAGCCATTGAAACCACACAGATCAAAGGCTAAAGAAAAGACTGAAGATACAGTTAGAGCAAAAATTAGTGCCCTGGAAGATGACATGGAGGCATTTACCTACAATGCAGAAACAAGGGCTGGCATAACGTTCACTCTTCATGAGGCTTAAGTGAATGAGCTTTTTAAGTTTTTTGTTAGACATGAAATTGCTTTTCTCATAAGACTATTGGCAGCTTTACCACAAAAGACAAACAAATCCTATTATTTAGGCTAAAGGCCTACAAATTTCATTCAGATTAAAACTGGCCAGCCACATGTTTTTATAAATTCAGTTGTATTGGAATACAGTCACACTCATTAAGGCTGCCTTCGTATTTAATGGCAGAATTGAGTAACTCTGAGGGTGTGGTGGCACATGACTTTATTTCTAGTACTGGGGTGGCAGGGGTAAGCAGATCTCTGTGAGTTTGATGCCAGTCTGGTATACATAGTAAATTCGAGGACAAGCAGGGCTACATAGATAGACCCTGTCAAATATTAAAAAAAAAAAGAGTAATTCAGATTATACATACACATAAACACTGAAATGTTTATTATCTGGCCCTTTAAATAAAGGTTGCTAATGACTGGTTTAGGGCTTTCTTAATTGAATTTTCTGTTATTTATGGCCAAATGCACTTTTGGCTGAACAATAAAGAAATGCTTAAATAGACAAAGTTCTAGAAAGGTCAATATCTAAGCCAGGTGTGCTGGCATACACATATAACCCCAGCACTTGGAAGGTTGAGAGAGGTGTGGGGCACATAGTCAGTTCAAGGTTATCTTGAGCTAGAGAATGAAATTCTACCTGAAAAAAAGGAGAAAAATCCATTGATCTAATAGTAGGGAAGAGAACGAGATGAGGAATAAACTGGATGTGGTAGGGAGTATATGCACATGTACGTGTGTATGAGCGTGTGAGTGTGTGTGCATGTGTGTGTGTGTATGTGTGTGTACGTATGTGTATGTGTGTGTGTAGGCCAGAGGATGCCAGGTATTTTAAACCACTTTCCATCTTATTTCCTTCTGGCAGAGTCTCTCACTGAACCTGAAGTCAGCATTTCAGCAAGGCTAGGTGTTCAAACAGTCCTCCAGATCTGCTTGTCTCTCCCCACAGTGCACACAAACACCAAACACAGCCTGCCCTTCCTCATATCCATGGGGTCCCTGGAAGCAACTTCTGTAGAGACTGTGATGGGGAGATACACAATCACTTCAATGGCCCTGATCAGAGCCCACTGTGGTTTAACTATTCCTTACAACTGAGTCTTAGTCCTTATATCTGGCCATTGCCACATCTGCCCTCTTACCTGTCCAGACAGGGGAGACAGGCCAGGGTCCTTATTGTAGCTGTGAGCCTACAATAAGGTCGGGGGAAAGGAGAAAAGGTGGCATGGAAGAGAGTCAGCTTGTGGCCAAAGTTGGGCTGGCCTAGTGTTTCTCTCAACTCTGCTCACTAGGAAAGGAAGGCCTGCTGAGCACCATTCTACATACAGAGAAATGGAGGCTAGAATGGGCCCCAAAGGGCCTCATGCTGAACCTCTTTCTCTCTTCTGGCACAACATGGCACACTGGCTTGGCCCTATACTTGCTAGGCCAACACTACTGGGTCCAGTGAGGGAGACTGGCACTTGGTGCGGAAGCTGCCGTGAACTACACTTATCTGTCCGCTCTATTACTCCTGTCACAAAGTGGTCATGTGGTTGATGGCTGGCTTTTGCCTGCCCACTGTTTTTTTCTGATCTTCTGTGATACTAAACTAATTTTCTTTTGAGAAATTATCCCTTTCTAACTATGGTAATGTGGGACTCCTCACCCCTCCCTTGTGACCTGGCTGGTGGGTCTCAGTCTGGGCACTAGACTTGGTCGATCCCCAGCTCTTCTGCTAGAATTGCTGACAGTGAAGACACCGTCAGGAAGGAGGATGGGAAGGTCAGGGAAAACAGCAGCCTCCACTTAGGGCTACAATAAGTCAGGCACTGTTCCCGGTTCCCAGGGAAGCTGGGGCTGCTTCCATCACCATCCTACATAGGAAACGACCAAGGCTCCATGGTGTTCAAGCTTCCTGAGGGATGGAGGAGCCAGGCTCTCTGACTCCAGACCCTGGCACACACTTACTGGACTTTCTACAGTGAGCCTGGGATAACTGGCAGCCGCCCTGCTATAGATGGAATTCTATGCATTGGAGAGTGGATTGCCATAAGGAAGGAGGAGTCTAGAGAGACTGAGTCTGAACACTTGGATCCAGATATACCTGATTATGCTCACTAGTTTTATATCAATTTGACACAAGCTAGAGTCCTTTGGGAGAGAAACTTCATTTGAGAAAATACTCCAACTAGATTGGCCTGGGGAAAGCCTGTATTGAATTTTTTGATTGATGCTGGATGTGGAAGGGCCCAGCCCACTGTAGGTGGTACCATCCCTGCTGCTGGGCCTGGGTGCTATATGAAAGCAGACTGAGCAAGCTATGAGGAACAAGCCTATAAGTAGCACTCCTCCATGGCATCTGCATCAGCTCCTGCCTCCAGGATGCTGCCCTGACTGCCATCAGTGATGAGCAGTGATGTGGAAGAGTAAGGGAAATAAACTCTGTCCATTCCATGTGCTGTTTGTCATGGTGCTTATCACAGCAACAGAAACCCTAACCTAGACCTTGATGTCGCCTGCCTCTGAAGTTTGCAGCAATGTGAGGCTGCAATCTCCCTCTTTTCCCATGAAGCTAGCATAAGGACTACCACTTATACAGGGCCGAGGGCCCACAGACTATGTGTGGATCCGATAAAGCTGAAGTCACTGGCTTTTGACAGACCTAGATGACCAGAGAGCTAACAGCATAGACGGGAGGAATCAAATGTCCTCATGTCGGGGGTGGCAGCAGGACTAGGGCCATGTGGCTGTTGTCCACCCAGAGACAAGGGCTGCTTCTACCCTGGAGACATCTTCCTTTCCTGAGACACTTGTAAGTGCCACCTTCCCTTGGTAGGTACCATTCTCTTTTCTAATACCATTCTATATTCCACACACTGCTTTTTCCAAGTGGAGGGAGGAGACAGCGTTAAAGGCAATTTCATGCCTCAGATCTGAGGATAGAGGAGACTTTGATGATGCTCTGTACAAGGGCACATTCCTTATCCAAAACAGACTCTTTCTGCTCAGAAATTGCAGTTCTCTGAAGGGTTTTTTCCTAGAGTTTAATCTTGTGCTAGAAGCTTAGCTGATACCAGAAAGGCTTTAGACATGTCAATCTCCTTCCTGGCATTTTATCAGAAATTGATTCTTTCTGCTGTTTGGTATGGGAATCTTGGCCTTGCCCTTGTTAAACTAGGGGTTGGAAGGCTGGGTTTATAGATATATCTCTGCAGCTCCTGGGGTCTCAGGGCAGCTGGGGATTCAGCAGTCAGTCAAGTCCTAAGGAAGGATTATGGCCGCTCTCTGATGGAGCTACATGGTAACAAGGGCTCTCCTCTCCCCCAGAAAGAGTTCTACTCTATTTCTTGGCATTGAAACAATGTTTCACAATTATTTGTGTGTTGGGGGTGTGTGGGTGTGTAGATCACAGAACAATTTCTGGTAGTCCATCCTCTCTTTTTACCAAGTGGTTCCCAGAAATCAAATTCAGGTTATCAAGCAACAAATGCCCTTACCCATCTGGCCAGCCTGGCATCTTAGCTTTAAAGCATTTGCCTTCCAAACATGCTCCTCTAGTTTGCTCCTGCAAACTAGAATCTCCAACATCTGTGGAGCTCCCAGGATGCAGACACAGCTTAAAGCACTTTTCCCTCTGGAACCTACAGAATACATGTCAGCCATATAGCACCAATTCTGTGTCACCCCTGCCTAGAGAGAGAGCTGTGCAGTCACAGAGGCAGAGCCACTTGAGTGGCAGAGTGGGCCTAGGAACCTGAGCCCCTCCCGCAGTGGTCACAGGCTTCCTATCTTGCTGCATGACTTGCACGCCCTGTTTAAAGTTCCAAAGTGCCACTGCTGGCCAATTTCTCAAAATCTACAGAGACCAGGACCTCACGGTGCAAAAAAATGGACAATGCTAATTTCACACTGGGAATGGATTTGGCAGTTGAATCCAAAATGGGATTTCATTCTTCTCTGCCCAGAAATCAGAACTAAAAGGTTTCATTCCCGTAAAAGTGCACACTTGGAGCGTCCGCTGCCACAGCAGGCTCTAGTGACGCAGCATGCACTCTCCTGCTCGCTAGTTCCTTTCTCTCTAAGTGCTTTCTTCCTCCCCCTCTTTTTTTTTTTTTTTGTGCTACTGATGAAAGCTAGAGTCCTTCTACCATGTGGGTGGGGAGCACGCGCAAGGCAAGTGCTCTAGCACTGAGCCTCAACCCTAGTGTAAACACTCTTTCTTCCCCCAAGAGACAAGACCATACACACATGAGAGAGGAGGGAGGCTCTTAGTCACCCAGAAGGTCAAGTTGCAAGGATGCTGAGAATTAAGTCAGGGAAGGAAGGAGGTACGTGCTGCTGGAGGGTGGGTAGCACTGGGACCCTACAGGAAGAATCGCCACTCTCACTGAGCTAAGGGCTAAGCGGTGGCTCTCAAAAGTGAGCTTCTAGACACACCTGCAAGTCCTTCTTGAGAAAACTGCCCTGCTGCCATCTACAATGAGAGGGGTAGCCTGGGGAAGTGTAGGGTGACCCATAAAGGAGCCAACACAGGCACTGCTTAAAGTCAGCCACACATGATTCTGGCCAGCAATCAAGAAACTCTGCCCTTCTTATGCATTATTAGCAGATGGACTAGAAACATTGTTTTCAATAAAGCACATACCCTTTGACCCAATTATTCTAGTCTAAGGAGTTTACCTTTGGCTGCCTTTGCACATGTGTATTAAATTCCTGCTTTAGATTATCCCTTAAAATATTTTTATTGTAGCAAGAGACTATTAATAGCCTAGACAGTCATTAACAGGAGCTAGCAGTACATTCACGTTATTAATTAGCACCCAAATCCAATCTGAGCTGACATGCAATTGCAGACTGTATTTACCCCACTTGGTATGCTAGTCATGGTTTGCTGTGCATATGTGAATATGCTGCACCACAGGGTATTTCTGCAGGACCTACTGGGATGGCATCACTTTCCAGACATAAGGAAAGGAAATGCATTCTCTCCAAAGTTTCCAAACAAAGGCTCATGTTCTAGTACATCTGTGGGGAAAGAGAAGGGCATCATAAAAAGGACAAAGGCGATCTCAATGACCTGCTACAGGATGTCTTTCAAGACAGGGTAGGTGTGAGAAGGTGGAAGGAGAGAGAAAGGATAGGGAAGAGGGAGAGGGAAGGAGAGGGAGACCTGTTGGAGTTGGGCTCTAGGGGCACAGATGCCGGTGACTGTCTTGGGAGTGACCCACAGCACCACAGTTTCGAAGAACACCATTCCTCATTAAAGGACTGCTACCTGGAAGTGTAACCTGAAATAAAAAACCCTTTCCTCACCTACAAACAAACAAGCAAACAAAAACACAATGGGCAGAAGCCAGACTAAATCACACACTATTGTGTTAAATAAGGCTGGGTGTCTGGTCCCCCAAGAAAAGCCATCATTTAGACCAAAGCCCCCATTCCCTCAGGGATTTGAAGAAAGTTTCTGCTTGCTAAGGAATCTTTCTCCTTTTTTCTGGCAAGAGGAACAGGTGGCTCTACCATTAACAATAACTGTGGTGCCTATTAACTTGTCAAGGCCAACACTAGTCTCTAGGCTCCCCTCTCCCCCAGTCCCTGAACACAAGCCCCACCCCAGTTCACAAGCCCCCTTTCTCTGGTTCCCACTTAACCCTGAAAATCTTTCCCCTTTTGCTTCTCCTTGCTCTCCTGGGACACAGCCTTGGCAGTTTGAAATAAACTTTTTTCCTTTTTTATGCATGGAGCAGGCTATTTTGGTTTCTTTACTGTGCCTATTTTCACTGGGGAGATAGTTCAATTAATAGAGAGCTTGGCTTGCAAGTCCAAGGACCTGAGTTCAACCCCTAAACCTGATCATTAACATAAAAAAATAGAAAGAAAGCCAGCTGTGGCAGCACAGATTTGCATTCTCAGTGCTAGGCAGGTGACAGACAGATCTCTGGTGCTCTCTGGCTCACTTGGTGGGTTCCAGGACAGTGAGAGACCAACTCAAAAAAAAAAAAAAAAGATGGACAGCACAGCACCTGAGAGACATCACTCACAATATCACCTGGCATGCAAGCACATGCACACGAATGCACACAGAGCCCCATCTGCACACGAATGCACACACAGCCCCATCTGCACACGAATGCACACACAGCCCCATCTGCACACAAATGCACACAAGCCCCATCTGCACACAAATGCACACACAGCCCCATCTGCACACGAATGCACACACAACCCATCTGCACACAAATGCACACAAGCCCCATCTGCACACAAATGCACACACAGCCCCATCTGCACATGAGTGCACACACAGCCCCGTCTGCACACAAATGTACACACAGCCCCATCTGCACACAAATGAACACAGCCCCGTCTGCACACAAATGCACACACAGCCCCATCTGCACACAAATGCACACACAGCCCCATCTGCACACAAATGCACACACAGCCCCATCTGCACACAAATACACACACAGCCCCATCTGCACACGAATGCACACAGAGCCCCATCTGCACACGAGTGCACACACAGCCCCGTCTGCACACGAGTGCACACACAGCCCCGTCTGCACACAAATGTACACAGAGCCCCATCTGCACACGAATGCACACACAGCCCCATCTGCACACGAGTGCACACACAGCCCCATCTGCACACAAATGTACACACAGCCCCATCTTCACACAAATGCACACAGAGCCCCATCTGCACACAAATGTACACACAGCCCCGTCTGCACACAAATGTACACACAGCCCCATCTGCACACAAATGCACACAAGCCCCATCTGCACACAAATGAACACAGCCCCGTCTGCACACAAATGTACACACAGCCCCGTCTGCACACAAATGTACACACAGCCCCATCTGCACACAAATGCACACAAGCCCCATCTGCACACAAATGAACACAGCCCCATCTGCACACAAATGCACACACAGACCCATCTGCACACAAATGCACACAGAGCCCCATCTGCACACAAATGTACACACAGCCCCATCTGCACACGAGTGCACACACAGCCCCGTCTGCACACGAGTGCACACACAGCCCCGTCTGCACACGAGTGCACACACAGCCCCGTCTGCACACAAATGTACACAGAGCCCCATCTGCACACGAATGCACACACAGCCCCATCTGCACACGAGTGCACACACAGCCCCGTCTGCACACGAGTGCACACACAGCCCCGTCTGCACATAAATGCACACAGCCATGTCTGCACACAAATGCACACACAGCCCCATCTGCACACAAATGCACACAAGCCCCATCTGCACACAAATGCACACACAGCCCCGTCTGCACACAAATGCACACACAGCCCCGTCTGCACACAAATGTACACACAGCCCCATCTGCACACAAATGAACACAGCCCCGTCTGCACACAAATGCACACACAGCCCCATCTGCACACGAATGCACACAGAGCCCCATCTGCACACGAATGCACACACAGCCCCATCTGCACACGAGTGCACACACAGCCCCGTCTGCACACAAATGTACACAGAGCCCCATCTGCACACGAATGCACACACAGCCCCATCTGCACACGAGTGCACACACAGCCCCATCTGCACACAAATGCACACACAGCCCCATCTGCACACAAATGCACACAGAGCCCCATCTGCACACAAATGCACACAGAGCCCTATGTGCACACGAACCACCAAGCAGAGAGTAGGTGGATGGGAACAGGACATCTATGACTACTTAGTTAAAAGAACACATTAGTGGCAGTCTATTGAAAAGGGAACTGAGGACTACTACCAGGAGCACAGTAAACCTTCAACTATTCCTTTTTTTTTTAATTGCTGTGCTGAGGATGAATTTGTGGCCTCAGACATATTAGGTAAGCTCTTTGTCATGGAGCCACATCTTCAGCCCTTTCTCCCAAATATCTCCAGCACTGGTTGGATGGCTGATCCCACCCCGCCCCACACACCCCTGGCCTCTGAATGGGGCTCCCAGACAGGAACAGTGACTCCAAAAGCATCAAGAGAACAAGGAGGAATATGAACTTGGTGGCACACTGGCTCCTGAGATCCAGTCTCTCGGACTCTGCCTGGGAAGCAAACACTTCTTGCACCTAGAGGAAGGGGTGAGAGAGTGCACGCGTGAGCAAGTAGGCAAGCTTCAGGTTTCTAAATAAGAGAGTTAAATGGCTTTTACAGTCCTTTACAAAGTGAGCTTACAGACGAGTGGCTTTTAGAATCTCCAATCAACTGAAAAAGATGGCAGTCCATTATCACAAGAGGTTCATGGAGTGGTTAAGAGTGGAGGCTCAGGAGGTAACCTAAATAGGGCTCACTTACCAGGGGATACCCATCCAGGAAGTAGGAAGGCTAGAGTCCACCTAAAGCCCAGCCTGAGCCAGGGAGGCCTCTAGAGGAAGTGTAACTGGCTTTCTCCCTGTTCACACAATGAACACAATAGACAGCCAAACATCCATAGAACACGATGGAGCAAAAGCCACTGGAACTGGACCAGGTAGTTGCACTGTACACTTGCTCTCTGTAGGGCATTGCCAGACAAAGGGAGAGGGATCAAGGGACCAGAGGCCACCTGTTCAGCTGTGAGATCTGTGACTCTGGAACCTACACTATTGCCTTAATGCACAGTGAGGCCCTAATTCTTAAAGCTGCAGGGGTTCCTGAGCAGCAGACGCCATGTCCCCACCACCATGTGCCCTAGTCAGCAGTGTGCACCCTGTGAGTTGGGAGGGTTGGGCTAGATGGTGAATAAAATTGTCTCTTTCCTCTGGGATTTCTCTCGAACTTTTTTTAAAAGCACTGTATGACAAATCTGCTTCCTAATGATTTTTGAGTAAACTACAATGGCCACAATTTCAAAACCATTAATAATTCATGACCAGAGGCCATAAACACTACATAATCTCTACAGGCAGGAATCATGAATACTCAGTTAGAGGCGAGGCCAGGAATATTTTTACCAACTGAACTGAGAGAATTTGCTGCTGCCATCAGGGGACATTTCAGACCAACTGTGGCCTTTCCAGCACCTCAGCTCAGCCTGCCTCTTCCAGGAAGCCTGTCCTCCCTTCAGTTCCTAGAGGCTTTATATAGGCACCTCTATGTTGTTCATCATTCTCCCTCTTGAGCCCTGTCTGTGGTATCTGGAGTCAGTAGTGGCTGAGGGGCTGGGTACCAGGCAGGCTGTGTGTGCACAGTGATTAGCAGGCCGGGCTGCCTCTAGCTCTGGAAACCCATTCTCATCCTCAGCTGCACGTGGACATTGCTAGCAGTTAACAAATTCAGATGTCTGGAGCCACACCCAGATCTCGATGAACTAGTTTGAGGAGGCCCAGCAGAAGAGCTAAAAACTCCCAGATAGGCCAGGTGTGATGACACAGCCTTGCACTCTGGAGGCAGAGGTGGAAAATCACAGGTTCAAGAGCTGGGGGTACAGCACAATGAATAAGGCATTTCCCTCACAAGAGTGAAGACAAGAATTTGGATTCCCCAGAACAGACACAAAAGCCTGGCAGGGCTCCGTGAGTTTGAGACCAGCCTGGTCTACAAGAGCTAGTTCCAGGACAGGCTCCAAAACCATAGAGAAACCCTGTCTCGAAAAACCAAAAAAAAAAAAAAAAAGCCTGGCAGGGGTGGCAACCACCTGTATACCAGTACCTGGGCGACAGAGGATCCCTGGGGAAAGCAGGCTAGCTCAGAGAGTAGGAAGAGACCGTTTTTTACAAAGAGAAGAGCAATAGTAATAGAGTAATACACTCAACTTCAACTCTGAGCCTCTGCACACATACACCTGTATAGACTCACACACATACATGGGAGTGGGGAGAGAAAGGAGAGAGAGAGAGAGAGAGAGAGAGAGAGAGAGAGAGAGAGAGAGAGAGAGAGAGAGAGAGGAGAACTTTAATAGGGTGTGAGCCAAACACAGCTGAATGAGGCCTGGCAAGCTCACTGGAACCCACACACACCCCTCACTGTGTCAGCTCATGACCCACACAGGCACAGTCCTCATCTGACCCAGGTGGAAACTGCATTCCACCCCACCCTCTGGGGAGTGGCCCACAGGCCTTCACTGGAGAAGGAACACGACACTCATCCCCAGCTGCTGGTTGTTCCAACCAGCCCTGACAAAGAGAGCTTATCTTTTTCACCTTTCATGGTGACATGGCTTGATCTATGGCTGGCAACCTGCAGAAGGCACACAGTGCCACCAAGTAGTGAGGGGAGGGGACCAAGAAGGCAGAGTTGGGGAGGACAAGTTCAGGTGACCAAGAAAGAACCCCCTAAACCAGCAATGTGCTATTAGCCTTGTTCTTTGTTTTTCTAACCAAACTGGAAGCCTATTGAGACAGTCAGTCAGCACCCTCTTTTTCAGAGGGCCTGAAGCCATCTTAAATATCTTTCAGAATTAAACCTGGGCATTGAGATAAACAGCCTCATGTTTTCTTTTTTACTTCAAGCACTGTTTAGAAGAGAAGCCATCTGAAATGCTGTCAGGCGATTGGTACAATGGAGATGCTGGGAAAGTAGCAATTAAGAGGTTCCGTTGCTAAGAGAGGGCAGAGGGAGAAAGAATAGGAGGACTGACTTATTCCATCAGTCCCCCCACCCACAGAAACACAGGATTTGATCAAAGAACCCTATGGTAATATATGGTCCTTATGTCACTTCCCGCCTGCCTGAATTTTAAAGGTCTTGTTTAAAGGTTTTCTTTATTCACCTCTCTCTGTCTTTGACCATGTTGTTTCCTTGGACTAAAAACCTCCTGCTCATTCTTTAAGAGGCAGCTATCTATCATCTCCACACAAAGACTTCTTTCCCTTCATGTTTTTTAGACAAGGTCTTGCTGTACATGCTAGACTGACCTTGAATTTCAAATAATCCTTCCTTGGCCTTCCAAGAATAGAGATTATAGCCTATCCACCTTTCTTTTTTTCTTAAGATTAATTTTATTTCTAATTATGCATATGTGTGTGTCTGTGTGGGTATGCACTCGTGAGTGCAGGCATCTGTGGAGGCCAGGAGAGAGTGTCAGATCTGGAACTGGAGTTACAGTATACATCCTATATGGATGCTGGGATCCTATATGGATCTCTAGATCAGTGCATCTGTTTGACTGCTGACCCATCTCCCAAGCCCAGCAAGCCTTTCTTGATACTGCAAACATGGTTAGGAGACTTGGTTTCTACCCTTCAATCCTACTTCCCTTGCCTAATGATAGTTTCTCAGACTGTAGTGCAGTGATCCTGGGCCACTTCTCTTCTAAGTATACAATGCACATCGCTCAGAACCAGTGCTGAGGTCCTAAGCAAATAGGCTCAGGGGGGCAGCTTTCGAGAATGGCCAAGTGTTTTGTCATAGTGAGTCCTTGGCTGGAGAGAAGGCTCAGTCATTAAAGGCCAGGCTCACAACCAAAGAGACAGGAAGTGAGGCCTGGATCTGGGCCTGGTGGCACACATCTGTAATTCCAGGACTTGAGAAGAGTAGGAGCATCTCTAGTGCAAGGCCAGCCTGGGCTCTTTTGTAAGTTCTAGACTATTTGATGCTGGGCTTAGAGCCCATGTCTCAGGAGAAAAGGAAAGAGAGAAAAGGAAAAAGAAAAAGCCAATTCCTCACCGTCTCCCCTCTTCCTTTCTGCTTATTTTCCACATCCTTTAAACCTGTCCTGCCTTATGGTTTGCTTTGACGCTCCTAGACCCAGCTGAGGTTGAAAACCAACCTTTTACTCTTAGAAGAGATGGAAGTGAACCTGTACCCTTTGGAAACCCAAGACTCAGAAGGTCTTGCAGCTGGCGCTTCCTCCTCTTCGACCCTGGAAACTCCCCGTGAGCACACCTGACTGATGGTTGGAGCTACAGGCAGATAGCACATGGAGAATAAGGCGCCTTGACTCTACAGACACCAGCAGGCCCTAGTGAGAGCAGGGAGCCTGGCCTGTCAGCAAGACCCCCGGGGAAGGCCAGACTGCCAACTCACAGACTCAGAGACTAAATGCCACTGAGATCCGGAGTAGAAGACACACCAGCAGGTGTGCTCAGCAAAAGTTCACCATCACAGGTGACAATGGGCCGACATGTCTAGCTGCCAGCTCTCACTTGGCCCAGGACTTGGTCGGGGAACTTTCTTCTTCAAGAGAAAGGAGAAGGAGGTCACAGAATGCCTGCTCACACCCTCCCATCTCCAGGCTCTTGCAAACAGCAGTGGGTGCAGTTACCTCCTTTCTCTCCCGAGAGCAGGACCGGCTTCTCTCCACCTTCCGCAGGGCCTGACCTGTAGCAGTTCAAAAGCAGAAGCAGAGATTAAGGCTGCTTGGGAACAACTAGTTTATCACCACAAAAGCTTTTTATTTGCAAACTAGAAAGACAGGACCAATCATAATGAGATGATTCTAAGAAAATGTAGCCTGTTATTATAATGGGAAAATGGTACACTTTTGAAATGGACCAACGGCAAGGAAAATGGTAATTCACACACTCACAGTATTTGACTGTAATGAACAAAGCTCTAGCCCTTTAATCTGGGCCATTATCTGCACTCTGAAAGGGCCAAGGGACTATAGTTTTCCCTGTCGAATTACATTTCTATTAAATTGTTTGGAATTACATAGAACGCCTTCCATAAAAGTGCCTTCTGCTGTGTGCACAGCCATAAACTTAGGTGTGTGCATTCTGAGGCGCTGCACCAAACCCCAGGCTCACAGCTCAGGTGACGTGCAGAAGTGAATTAGCAGTAATCACATGCGCTTCATGTAATGGGCCATTTCAGAGGGAATTGTTGCTTTCCTGAGAAGGCCTTAGACTAGCATTTGAAGGTATGCGTACATTCAGGAGGCATCATCTCCTGCAAACGCACCCTTCCGAAAGCACATTTTCACACTGTGATGGGAGTGTCCACTAGAAGAGCTCCTGATAGACTGCCTTGGCATTGAAATCTAAAACAGAAGTCATTATAGTCAGTAAACCTATTAAACTGCCCCACTTGACTCCTAGGTGGCTCTTTGTGATCGCCACAACCACACATCCTATTAGGTAAGAGCTCTCAGAAGGCAGAAGCAACAGGCTTAGTGACAGTCCAGGGAGGAAGAACAGATGGGGCCAAGTCTCAGACAAAAAGTATTTGTTGCAGATATTTTTTCATGTCACCTGCTGCTACAGTTGGATCTTGAGTGTCCATAGGTCATGCTTTGAGCTTTTAGGAGGTAGGACCTGGCTGGAGGAAGCAGGGGGTTGGCCTTTGAAAGTTGTAGCCACCCTGGTTCTGGTCCGTGTTCTTTGTTTCCTGGCACATGCCATGTGAACAGACAAGGCCTCGCATGAGAATGCTGTTAGACAAAGCCATCTCTGACACACTGAGCCTCACAACTGTGAGCCACAATCAAACCTTGCCTTCTTTACACTGTTTTCAGGTATTCTGTCCCAGAACCAAGAAAGTAACCAAGATGCCATGTGCCTTGGTCCCAGCTTATGGGTTTATTGGAAGGTGGCAAAACCTTCTGAAGCTAAGGCCCAGGGGAAAGAGGTAAAGTCTTACTGGGAACTGGGCCCTTCTCCTCTCTCTTTGCTTCCTGGCCACCATGAGGTGAACATCTTCCAAATGCTCCCACCACACAGCTGCTGCACAGGTCCAAAATCAATGGGCCCCGAGACCAAGGCTAAAGCCTCCCGAACTGTGAGCTTAACCACTTCCTCTATAAAGTGATATTCTCAGGAATTTGTTAGAGTAACAGAAACCTGGCAACACCTCTGTTCTGCTCACAATGTCCCCTTAATCCAACCTTTTCTCTTTTCCTCTCTCCACAGTTCACAGGTCCCCTGGGGCAACCATGACTATATGTAACCCCACGCTCCATATCTCAGTATGTCACCCCGCCCAGACACAGAATCTCGGTCCCAGGAACTTGAAGTTGTTTTGATACACGAAGGGAGGGGTAAGATGGGGCTAATTCTGTTTGTGAGCTTTGATGCTGTACATGGTCCTGGGTCACCTGCCCTGGGACAGACAGCAATGTTGGGATAGGAGGGACTGATGGGAAACTTCAGCATGCCTTGAGATCCAGACAACCCCCTTAAGTTTCTTTCTGACAGTGTATGTTTTCCTTTCCACCTTAAGACAACAAACTACTTAGAATTCAGTGATCGTAAAGAGCGTAGAATAAGGGGGCTGGAGAGATGGCTCAGAGGTTAAGAGCATTGCCTGCTCTTCCAAAGGTCCTGAGTTCAATTCCCAGCAACCACATGGTGGCTCACAACCATCTGTAATGGGGTCTGGTGCCCTCTTCTGGCCTGCAGGCATACATACAGATAGACTAATGTATACATAACAAATAAATAAATAAATATTTAAAAAAAAAAGAGCGTAGAATAAGGCACTGTGCCATGGAGTCCCATAGCGGGGAAGACCAGGAATATATCCAGTGACAGAGTGTCGAGCAAGGTCCTGGTCTCAATCCCAGCAACACAAAAATCATGAGGAGGGCGGTTTTATATGGAGATGGGAATTATATGGGAATTTTGTACTTTCTGTTTAATCCTTCTATGAATACAAAATTGCTTTATAAAAATAAAGTTTATAGCTGGAGAGATGTCTCAGTGGCCAAGAGCTCAATCTGTTCTTGCAGAGGATCCAAGTTCAATTCCCAACACCTATACCAGGCAGCCCACAACCACTTGTAACTCCAGCTCCAGGGATGCAGACACCCTCTTCTGGTCTTCACAGGCACCTGTTCTCACCCCTGCCCACCCCACACACAAAGTTTACTAATTTACACACATGCCAACCAAATCAAATCAACCAAAAAGAGACCAGGGTCTCAAGAATCAGGATATATTTCTTGGGCTAATTTAATCATGGCTTCATGAAACCCAATGTTCTGTGATAGGACCTAGAGAGAACATTCCAGAAGCCCTTAGCCACATCAGCTCTTGCTGTCAGCCTGTGGATTCCAAGCAGATTCTTCGGCTGGCTGGCCACACGATATGACAGGCAACCTAGTCTGCCCACACAAAGCAGACCCAGATGGGTCTGAGCTCAAAGAGACGCATGAGCTGGAGGCCAGGGATGCCAAAAGACCAAGATACTGCCACAGTGTTAACAGTGCTGGACCAGGGCAAGGTGGGTAGCAGGAGTGCAGTTAGAGGTCAGTGAGGCAGCCTATGTACAGCAAGGTCCTTCCTTCACCAGTCACACCAACTGAGGCTCTGCTCTGGGAGAATACAGAGCAGTCTGGAACCAGAGCTAAGTCCCAGGCTCTCTGGGGCATTAACTGCCTTCTGGATTGTGTCAAAGCTGGATGTGGTGGTGCATGCCTTTAATCTCAGCACTTGGAAGGCAGAGGCAGGCAGACTGCTGTGGGTTTGAGGCCGGCTAGAGCCACCTAGTGAGAAGCAGATAAAATCAAATGAAGGCTAGTCCGTCCAAACAGCACTGGGTTTGCTTCATCTCCTAAAATTCTGTTGTGGCCTGGGGAATGGCCAAATGGTAGCAGAGTGTTTGTCTAGCATGCATAAGGTCTTGTGTTCCATCACCACACCACAAGCACATACAAAGATAAAATCTCAACACACAGTTAAAACAAAACTTGCAGGTGGGTCACACAAACTTTACTTTAAAACTTGAAAGCACATCTCTCTACTGGAGTTAATTAAAAGTGTCTTATTCATTAAATTGGAAAATAATTTGCTTATCTTCCAATGAAGATAACACACTCTAATTACAAACATTTGTATCTAACCTCCCTGGAAGCTGGCTGGGTCCTCACACCCAGGAGCCTCCCTCTCCTGCAGGGAGCTCCATGATGACCACTTCTTGGCAGAGACAGAAGGAGTGGACTCAGATTCCACTGTACCTGCCTGCATCTGGCATCTTAGGGTGTCTTCCTACATGTAGCTCATTTATTCTTACAACAACCAAGAGAGAGAAGTGGGAGAAGGTGACATTAATATCAATATACACTGCCTGCAAAATGAAAGAGGTGGCTCTCTGCACTCTGCAAGGTGACCTGTCTGCATCAGCTCCAGAGCAATAAATAAGGCCAGATGTAAATGCTATGTGTGTGCTTCGCTTTCGAGGACAGATGTGTGCCCGGGGAAATGAAAAGAGACGTGATCCCGCTGAGCTTTTGTAAATAGAACATGTTCCCTCCTTTATGGCTGGAGAAGGGCTTTATCTGCACTTAGGATTTATTGTCAGTGGTTAGGATCTGACACTTCAGTTTTACTTTGCCCTAGATGTAGATAATATTCACTACTGCCTATTTTGTGGGAGTCATGTCTTCATCTGAAGTCATCAGGCAAGAGAAAAATCATGTCAAAATTACCCTTAAAAATGAACTTAAGCCACTCATAATGTACAGGACAGGGCACAGCTTTCCGACCCACTGCTGCAGACTAATGCCTGTGTGTAAAAGCTGATGTGTATCGAAATATATAGTACATGATAAAATACACATGCAAAATATATCTTTATGGAAAGCCATTAAACTATCCCTATTCAGCTGCTCCCTCTATGTTTCTCTAGTCAGACAGGGGTAAGAGGTGGGGCATACGGGAGGGGCCCAGCTCTTCATGGAAGGTCGGCACCTGGCTGCCACAGAGCTACTATGCTAGCCACCTGTCTGCAGCCAGCTGCTATGGAGAGGCAGCTTCCTGAACACTCACAACCACTTTTGATACCAGGGATCAGTAAACAGCTTCTATAAAAGGCCACACACACGTTATTGGTGTGTAATGCCTAAGGTTATAAGACTCTAAGGTCTCTAGCACTGATACTTTGCTATTATAGAGCAAAAGTAGTAATAGATAATAGACAATTAAACAGCACTACCGTTTGAATAAATCTTTATTTACAAAAGCAGGCAGCAGGCCAGATTTTGCCAAAGGCTTGCTTTTATATCTATATATAATTTTGTCGGTGCTGGGGATGGAGCAATTCCTGCTTTAGAGGAAGGCTAGTATTTACACTGGTATAAACCAGTGAGGTAAGGAAAGGTGAACCGCAGGTGAGCGACTGCAAGGTTTACTCATTGTCACAAAAGTGCGCCCTTCACTGTTGTCACCATTGCTATCACTGGCACCAGGATCACCATCACCATGCGTTGCACCTGTGGCCAGGGCTTAGCATGTGCCAGACACTGGGCTCCAAATGGAAACATGTATACTAGTACCCAGTGTCAGATGAGGTCATGAGACTCAAAGAGGCTGGGACACTGGCGATATCAGGAAGCTAGTAAGCAGAGAGGCCCAGAGGTAGACTGTCTTAACCACCATGTGTCACTGTGCCTCAGCCGGGTCATTAAGCCTAGTTTAAGAACAGCGATGGTACAGCAAAGTGCTGGGGAGGTGCGTGAGAGAAGCAGTTGTTCTGTGATGCAGCGTTTAATCTGTCTCAGGCTCCCAGAGCAATTAATAAAGAGATTAGAAGCAAATGGCTCCCTGGTGAAGCTGGCACTCCCTTCCCACCAGATGGCTTCCTGAGAAGATCCGGAACAAATGCCAACCATGGAGGGGCAGGTTTGGCATTCCATTTTCCCTTCTGGGCTTTGGAGAATAAAGGTGACTCGTGCAAATCCCACAGGCACAGAAAGCCTTGGCCACAGATTTCATTGCAAGGAACTAGAATAAAGGACTCGTTTGTCCCAAGGAGAATGATGGTACTTCCACCTTGTGACCAATGAAGCCAAATTATTCATTCTGCTATCTGAGTTCGTGTAGAACTTTGTCTGTGTTCATGCAATTTAATTTACCTAAAAGTATCCCTCTCACCAAACTGTCTGATGGTAGAACACAAAATGGCTTAGCTCCTTTGGAAAGCACGCTAGCAACATGCTCAGAAGCAACAAAGGCCATTTTCCCTTGGAGCTAGCAACATCTTTACTAGAAACTTGCTGTGAAGTCCACAGCTTTCATAAGCAGGAAGTTTGTGAGTGAGGTATCCAAGGTATCATAATTTGTCAGATGGGGGCTGAAGAGATGGCTCAGGGTTTGAGAGCACATGGGGTTCTTGCAGAGGACCTGCATTTGGTTCCCAGCACCCATGTCGGGCAGCTTACAACCGACTGAAAGGCAAGCTCCAGGGGCTTGACACCCTCTTTCTGGCTCTGAGGGCACTTGAATCAGTGGAGAACTACTGGAAAAGCATGGCAAGCCACAGGATGGAAAGCAACATTCAAGGGCTGAAAGAGGGTTGGGGCTCCGTGGTAGAGCTCTTGCCTGGTATACATAAGGTCCTGAGTGCAATGCCCCGTACTGAAAGTAAGAAGTGATTAGAATTCTAGATGACTTACTCTTTACTCTTATAAGATTGACTCTTACATCTAATAAGCTACAGGGGCTGGAGAGATGGCTCAGCAGGTAGAAGTGCTGGCTGCTCTCACAGAGGACCTGGATTCAGTTTCCAGTATCCAATTATCTCTAACTCCAGGTCTAGGAACCTGATGCCCTCTTCTGGCTTCCATGGGAACTGCATGTATATGGTGCACAGACATACATGTAGGTAAAACACTAATAAAATAAAAGTAAATAAATCCTTTAAAAGGAGAGAGAGCCTTTGTAGTGGGGAGGTCTGGACAGGGTTTCTCTGTAGCTTTGAAGCCTGTCTGTAGACCAGGTTGACCTTGAACTCACAGAGATCCGCCTGTCTCAGCCCTCTGAGTACTGAGATTAAAGGTGTGCATCACCACCGCCCAGCTGAGAGCCTTTGCTTTAAGGTCGGAAAGAAAGAAAAAAAAGGAAGGGTGGGCTGGGGAGATGGTTCAGTGGTTAAATGGTGTTTGGCTCCAAGAGTGTGTATAAGTGCTGGATGAGAATGGAAGATCTCTTCTAGTTCCCGTCTCAGAGGGTGGAGATGGGAAAGCCCCAGAACAAGCTGGTTAGGGAGACCAGCAAGAGACTTCAGCAAGCTCTGGGCTGAACTGGGAGACTCTGGCACAATGAATAAAGGAGAAGAGCCAGGACGACTCCCGACATCAACCTTGGGCCTCCACATACAAAAAGAATCCCCACACTGCACACACGCACATACAAGAAAAATAGAAATCAAAATATTTAGGAAAATATAACATATGAGAAGTGCTAAAGGGCTTTTCCATAGGAAGCCTGAGAGGGCTTGAAGGCAGTGTGTTGAGGGCACGGGCATCTCCGTGAACCTCGGGCCTGGAAGCTTGTTGGAAGAAGGGCATCTGCAGTGCAGAAGGACAAATCTCTCAAGAGACGGCTCCGGAATGCTGGAGATAAGAAGGAAGTGACGACAAAACACATTGACAACAGCTCAACTAAAGCCTACGGGGACCTCCTAATCTGAGGGCAAAGGTTCTACGGAACGGCTAGAGAAGATAAAGGGGAAGATTAAAGAAGGCTGGTCAAGATCTATCCTGCGGCAGTGGAGATGCTCTCACTAAACTGACTCTCTCATGACAATGACTCTAGGATTCCTTACTCTCAATCACAAGCTCTGAGTCAAAGAAGTAAAACAACTTGCCCAAGGTCCCAGAGCAAAGAAGGGAATCTAGCAAGTATGATGCCAACACAGCCCTCAAGACCCAGTCCATGTACCCTCGGCCCCACTTCAACTTCTGTGTGCCTAGGAAGGCTGATTCTGGCTTCTACCTTCTGTACTGTACACACACATCAGAGTCAAGCAGATAAAGCCGCAGTGTGGCAGGACTGGGACAGTGTGGAGAGCGGCTGTCCAGCCTCACAAGGAGCTCAGCTTCAAGATGGGTTTCTGTGGAGGGACGTGAGCCTTCTCTTGCTAGCTTTTTTGGACTTTTGTTGTTGTTAAAGACTCTGTAACCCAGGCTGACCTTGAACTCCTGGCAAACCTCCTGCCACAGCCTCCTCGGCACTGAGATTACTGGTATGTACACTACACCTGACTTGTTTTGTCAGTTTGGATTTTTCCAGAGAAATTGTTAAATTGGTGTTATGAGAGCTTTAGGTTTTTAAAAGTTGATAAATTATTTTTATTACATTTATTTTGCAGGTGTGTGGGGGGTTGGCTAATATGGAAGTCAGAGGACAACCTGTGGGAGTTGGTTCTCCCCTTTCACCTTGTGGGTTCCAGGGGTCAAACTCAGGCTTGAGAGCAAACTTCTCTACCCAATTAACCATCCCACTGGCCTGATAAATGATCCCTAAAAATTCAAAACAGGTCTCCACTTTCCAACCTAATAGGTAACTGGGGTGGTTTGAATTAGAATGGCCATATATTTGAATGCTTAGTCACTAGGAAGTGGCACTATTTGAGAAGGATTAACAGGCGTAGCCTTGCTGGAGGAAGTGTGTCCCTGGTGATGGACTTGGAGGATTCCATAGCCTGCAGCAGGCCATCTGTCTGTCTCTCTTTCCTCTCCTCTCCTCCATGCTACTTGTGGATCAAGCTGTAAGCTGTGAATCCCACGCCTGCCTGCTTGCCAGCTGCCATGTTTTCTGCCATGATGACCATGGACAGACCCTCTGAAACTGTTAGTAAGCCTCCAATTAAATGCTTTCTTTTATGAGGTCACGGGGTCTCTTCCAGCAATACAACAGTAAGTAGGCAGGAAACTGGAAAATTGCTTCTTTCCCTGTGGCAGTCAGCCCCTCCTGTTCACGGGCCTGCATGTGCAGATTCAATTAACAGCAAAGAGAAAATACTTGGGGAAAGCATCTTTACAACATGCAGTACTTTTCTTGTCACTGTTTTCTAAACACAGCATAAATTGTTTCTCACAGTGTTCACATCGTACTAGGTACTGTAACCTAGAGTGGGTTCAGAAGAAAAGGAAGGAAACACATAGGTTATACTTAAACACACCCAGAAGACTTGATCACCCGTGGACTTCACCACTGGGGGCCCAGATCAGGGTCCTACAGATACCAAGGGACATTTCCTCACCTCTAAGTCCAAGAGCCCCTTTTGAGGAAACTTAAAAGGATCTGCTAGAAATCCAGTAGGCAAGAACAGGAGCCAGGTAAAGCTTGCTTTGCTACCCACATGCCCCCAGGAAGAGCTGGGCCTTTAAGCTACACTCTACTCTGAAAGCCTGAAACCATATTTCTGTCATTCTTCCTTTGCATTTTCCTTGTAACTGGAATTCCCAGGGCCCAGTTTACTGCCAAATCACCTGAGATAAACAAGTCATGCTAAGACCCTCCTCTCCCTTCCAAATCCAAATCGCAGCTGGCAGCTAGAAGTGGAATTTATAAGCTGCACGGCCTGCTTTGCATTGGCTTGCAGCCTCACACCCAGCTGTCTGCGAGCAGGACAAGGCAGCATGGCAGCTGAGACTGCCAGGCCTGGGTGGCAGCGCCTACCTGTCCAGGGGTCTCAAATCCACCGTCAGGCAAAAGAAAGACAATGCATAAACAACTTATAAACCCTCTGCCCATATCTCCTGGACTTGTTCTCTGAACTCTGGCTCCCAAATACACTCCAAACTTCTTCAGTCTTTTTCACTATTCCTCTTCTAGCCCCTGGCTCTTCTTCTAGATCCTGAACTCCCCCTAGCTCCTTATCTCTGTAGCCCAAGCTGACCTCAAACTCAATCCACATGTTCTCCATCACACCCAGCTCCAGCCTCAGTCTTGCCCAGACTTTCCAGCAGCAGCTAAGTAGAAGCTCAGAGCCAGCAAGGTAGCTCAGCAGGAAAAGAACTTTCTGCCAAACTTGAGGACCAGAGTTCTAACTCTAGGAGATCCACATGGTAGAAAGAGAAGGACTCTCAAGCTGGGTGGCAGTGGCGCACGCCTTTAATCCCAACACTTGGGACGCAGAGGCAGGTGAATTTCTGTGAATTCAAGGCCAGCCTGGTTTACAGAGCTAGTTCCAGTGCAGGCTCCAGAGCTACAAAGAGAAACCCGTTCTCGGGGGAAAAAAAAAATAAAAATAAAAACAGGAGCTGGGCGGTGGTGGCACACGCCTTTAATCCCAGCACTCGGGAGGCAGAGGCAGGCGGATCTCTGTGAGTTCGAGACCAGCCTGGTCTACAGAACTAGTTCCAGGACAGGCTCCAAAGCCACAGAGAAACCCTGTCTCGAAAAACCAATAAATAAATAAATAAATAAATAAATACAAAAAAGGACTCTCATATCTTATCCTCTAAACACTATGCACACACACACACACACACACACACACACACACACACACACACACAGAGTCACACCCATGGTAGAAACAGAATGAATCTCACAGCTTATCCTCTGACCTCCATGTGTATACACACACACACACACACACACACACACACACACACAAATGTAATAAAATCTACAAACAACAACAGAAGCTGATAGATAGAGCCCTTGTTTAATAGGCACAAGACCCTAGGTTCCAGTCTCAGCATCACAGACAGAAAACCACAGTAGACATTTTTTTTTCTTGAGACAGGGCTTCTCTGTTTAACAGTCCTGGCTGTCCTGGAACTAGCTTTTTTTTTTTCGAGACAGGGTTTCTCTGTGGCTTTGGAGCCTGTCCTGGAACTAGCTCTTGTAGACCAGGCTGGTCTCGAACTCACAGAGATCCGCTTGCCTCTGCCTCCCTAGTGGTGGGATTAAAGGCGTGCGCCACCACCGCCCGGCTGGCAGCTACACTTCTATAATGTAACCAGTGGCTTCTGTGGAAACAGAATTCCCAGGCTGAAAGGGATTCTAGTCTATCTCCACACGGGTCACAAAGTTACTAAATTCATTCTCCTTCCACAATCTATCTGGCCCCTTCCACCCGTGGGATTGCCACACAAAGCAAAATGACCCCCAAATGACCTACTCAACTGCCATGAAAACCTAAAGAATCCTGATGAAAGGTACGTGCCTGGGGCTGGAGAGATGGCTCAGTGGTTAAGAGCATTTCCTGCTCTTCCAAAGGTCCTGAGTTCAATTCCCAGCAACCACATGGTGGCTCACAACCGTCTGTAATGGGGTCTGGCGCCCTCTTCTGGCCTTCAGGCATACAGACAGAATATTGTATACATAATAAATAAATAATTAAATAAATAAATAAATTTAAAAAAAAAGAAAAGAAAAGGTACATGCCTTCCACAAACAGACTTTTTTTTGGGGGGGGTGGCTTAGTTTTTATTTGGTTTAGTCTTTGGATACAAGATTTCTTTATGAAGCCCAGCAGGCTTTGAAATGACAACCCTCCTGTTCCAGCCACCCAAACAGCTTAGGTTGCTGCTGTGTATCACAATAGCTGGTTTTACCCAGTGTTTGCCAAATGCCCAACATCCCTCTCAATCCCTACAATGGGGGAGCTAGCATTTTTTAAGTCAGAATTTGCACACATACCCCAGTCCAATGAAGCTCGATCCTACTTCCTCCTCTACAGAAGCTTGATGGGTAGTGAAGCACCCATGGAGGGAGGGGAGGCCTGACCCTCTTTAATGGGGTTTCATAGCTTGTTCCTCCAGGCTTAAAACAAAAGATGCACAGAAGAGTTCATAAATAGAGATACTAAGAGTGGGGGAGACGGGCTGGAACAGACTGGGTTCTGCCCCCATTCCTGGATGTTACCATTATCAGGCTCTTGGCTCCTGTGAGCCTTAAATAAGCCTTCATATCTGATAAGTAACAGTGATCAGGCTAGATCCAAGAATCACCCAGTAGCTCAATGTGGGCACAGATGTTAGTCTAGTCTCTATTATATATATATATATTCAGCCAACAGCTAAAACTTGGGAGAATTCACATCTCAAAATCTCAAGTTCTGTACTCTTGTGAAAAACTGCAAAGATCTGGTGGTGCAAGGCCTGTCATCCTGCCTGGCAGAGCTGAAGCTGCCAGATGGTATAGTGCCTTCTCATTCCCACTCCTACCTTTCCTGGTTGTCTCTCTGCAGCTGAGGTCAAGTCCAAAGTCTAGGGGGTTGGTCCTTCCAGCAGTGTCAGAAAAGCAAAGGCTCATGTGTCAGAACCAATGATCACAAGAGCAACATTGTCACCAAAGACAATAACACAAATACACTTCATATGCCAGATTCTTTGCCTTGGGGCTTGGCACACACACACTTCTTATAAAGGCCCTAATGGGGAGACACTGTTAGTATGGGTTTTGAGTGCATGTGTGTGTGTGATTCTTGTAGTTTGGTTTTATTAACTTTCTAGGCAGGGTTTCATGATCCTTCTGCTTCCATTCTCCAAGCACTGGCATCAGAGATGGGCACCACCACTCCAGGCAAGACAACACCACGTTCAGCTTTCTGTTTTATAGACTGAGGAAATCTCGTGCTTTGAGAAACTAACAGGCAGATCGTCATGGTCTGAGCATGCCAAGCAGGCTTGGGAGTCACAAGTCACTGAAGGAATGGCTGAGAGAAACCTTGGCCACAGCAATCTAGCAGGTCTATTACTTGGCCTTGCAGACTTCACAATTTGAGACCCCTGGAATCCTTTGAGCACTCAGACAATTCAAGGCCTCTAAAATGAAACTCTGGAATAGAGCCATTAAGTCCCTTCCAGCTGAAACCTGTGATTTTAACTTACAAAGTACCTAAAGGACTTTTCTTTGATGAGGAAAATGTACGTACACACACACACACACACACACACACACACACACACACACACACTAAACTACACAGAAAATCTATTAAGGGTTTCAAAGTAGCAGTGGGCTCCATGGCAAGGCAGTTGTTAAGAATGAACACAACTTCACTGAGCTGAGAACTGGAGACAGAATGCTAGTCAAAAAGAAAGAAAGAGGCCACCGGGTCACAGCAGAGGGACTTCCTGGGCGGAACTATTCTACAGGCCAGTGTCTGGGGAAGTCAAATTTGATCATTAGAGAAACAAAGGAATGCAAAATGTTTGGAGACTTAGCTATGAATCCGCTTCCTGGAGATTATCCAGAAATCCTCCAGGGGACAAAAAGGCTAATTTTTCCCTGGTTCAAGGTCAATTCAGTAAACACCCATTTGCCAGGCCTCAGAAAACAACAGAAGAGTGTCTCCACTTCTAGAAGGAAAAGGGCATGAGGCCAAGCCTGGTACAGCCTGGTGGAAGCCTCCTGGACAGCAAGAGGTACTTCTGCATACTGGGACCTATCACCCAGTCTGGTGGGAATGACTTGAAAGGGTATAGCTGGTCAGGCATGCACCACGGGTAAGGCAGAAAGCTGGGAAAGAATGTGGCATGCTCAGGAGTGGAGAGCTGCCTGTGGTGGCTTGGGTGAAATCTCAGGTGCCTACAGAGAAGGCCAGTGTGTGTCATGCCACATGTAAGCTCCTGAATACTGGTGCCACCAGCCAGAAGGGGGCCAAACCGTCAACACATATCCAAGATCAACAGTGAGCCACTGTTCATTACTGAAGGACTGGGCCTAAGTAACAAGGCAGGCTCAGTGTAGCCAAAGCCCCTTATCATGAGAATGGAACATCCAGGGAATCATGTGAAATCACAGTTTTGAATTGAGAAAATATAGCTAGGGGCCCAACACAATCCAGTATAAAACTTTTGGACAGGAGTAGGTGTCTCACAATGAGAGTTGGCACTGAGCAGGACTGCTTTTCTAGAGAAATTGTTCAAATAAAGGTGGCGCATCCATAGGTCACTTGTAGCTGCAAGGGCCAGGTTTTTAAAAACCCACAAGACACGGGGAATTCATAACTTCTTGTTTTGTTTTTGAGATGGATTTGGCTGTCGCCCAGGTTGGTGGGGAACTCAAGACCCTCTTGCCTCAGCGCCCCATGTGCTGGGGTTGTGTGTGACACTGTGCTCCCTGGCAGTCTTATCTCATTTTTAAAGTGCTTAGAAGTGGCTCTTCCATCCTCCTCTGCTCCTACTTGGGAACAGAGGCACAGGCACAGGGCCATACACTGTGAGCCCAAAGGCAGTTAAGCTGAGCAGCAGAAAGCTAGCTCCACAGTGGGGGCTATCCCATTATCGTCCTCCCCAGCCTCGAGAGGAGGCTGAGCTGTGTGTGCCAGTGGGGACACTCTACGGTGCAGACTCTATAGATAAGTTGTTGCTCTGCAGCCTTCTAGCTGCGATTAAGAAAAGTACAATCGGGCTGGAGAGATGGCTCAGCCGTTAAAGGCTAGGCTCACAACCATAAATATAAAGAGTTCGGTTCCCAGCACCCACGGCTGTCTCTCCAGCCACAAAAAAAAAAAAAAGAAAGAAAAAAAATAGAAAAAAAAAAAGAAAAGTACAATCACAGTGGCACATTGAATTATCTATAATTTAAATCAGATTGGATCCTCTATGGCAGCAGTCGGCAAACTGACTCTGGACAGGCCAGACAGTTAAGTATTTTGGTTTCATAGGCAATATGTTCTCTGCCGAGACCAGTCAGCTCTGCCACTTTAGTTTGAGACTGGGCATAGTTGTGTTCCAATAAAACTTTATGTACAAAAGGAGGGGCAAAATGCTTTGGGAAAGGAGTGATCTTTATAAATACTCTCTCCTAGACCACCATACTGGACTGTTGTCACCCATTTGCATAACTTTCTTACTAGCCTATGAGTTCAGTGAGTCAGAAACTATCTTACCTCTTCTCGGGCACTATGTATAGCATGATATAAACCCAGCAGTCTAGGGGGACCTCTGAAGGTATTCACTGTTGGAGGAGGCCACTTGTTCATTCCTAGCTGCCCAGACCACAAAATAATCGCACAGAAATCTGTATCAGTTGTAATACTATTTGACCAATGGCTTAAGCATATTTCTAGCTTGCTCTTATATTCTAAACTAACCCATTTCCAGCCGGGCGATGGTGGCGCACGCCTTTAATCCCAGCACTCGGGAGGCAGAGGCAGGCGGATCTCTGTGAGTTCGAGACCAACCTGGTCTACAGAGCTAGTTCCAGGACAGGCTCCAAAGCCACAGAGAAACCCTGTCTCGAAAAACAAAGCAAAACAAAACAACAAATAAACTAACCCATTTCCATTAATCTGTGTATTGCCACATGGCTGTGGCATACTGGCAAGGTTCCAGCATGTCTGTTCCTGGTGGAGGCTACATGGCTTCTCCCTGACTCTGCCTATTCTCTCTATATATATCTCTTCCAGCCTGGCTATATTCTGTTAAGCCACTGGCTGAAAGCAGCTTCTTTATTTATTAACCAATAAAAGCAACACATAGACAGAAGGACTTCCCATATCAATTCACAGCCCATAAGTAACAGGACTATGACTTTAGAGGCTCAGGCAGGTGAGAGGCACAGGGCACTGAGTGGAACTGGAAAAGACGCCTCCTTCTCAGGGTACCTCTACTTGAGAGAGTAAGAGAGTAATTCCCATGCAGAATTAAAGTCCAGTATTATTAGCTGTAGATGAGAAGTCTCCCTACTTTTCAAGGCTGACAACTAGTGCTAATATTAAACGTTATGAGTCAACTCTGTCTGCAGAATGACTCCACCAGGTTAATCTGCCACCCTTGATGTGCAGAGTTCATCTTTTGCTACTTCACCTTATGTGTGTGGGTACATGCATGTGCACGAGCATGTACAGACCAGAGGACACTCAAGTGTCTTTCCTCAGGTGCTGCTCATCTTTCTTACTAAATTTGTATTGATTTTGTGCATGCATTTGTATGTTTACATATGGGGGTCAAAGGACAACTTGTTAGAATCTGGGCTGAGGGATCAAACTCGGTGCTGGGCTTGTCAGCAGGTGCCTTTTCCTGAGTCATTGCAGCAGCCCTAGTCCTTTCTCTCAGACAGGATCTCTCCCTGGTGCTCACCATTTCCCCAGTACCAGGACTACAGACACCCAAATGCCCAGCGTTTTATGTGGGATTTTGGAATTAAACCCAGACTTTCACAGTTATGAGGAAATCAGTTTACCAACTGAGCTATATCCACACTTGCTACATCTCTTGTTTTTGGTTTTTTATTTATACCTATGTCTGTTCATGCTATGCATCTGAAGATGCCAGCAGAGGCCAGAAGAGGGTGTCAGATCCCCTGGAGCTGGACTCATGGGTGGTGACTCACCCAATAAAGATGCTGGAAACCAAATGTGTCTTCTATTTAGGGTTTCTATTGCTGTGGAGAGACACCATAAACATGGCAACTCTTGTAAAGGAAATCATTTAATTGCATGGCTTACTATTTCAGAGGTTTAGTCCATTATCATTACGGCAGGACATGGCGACATGTAGCAGACATGGTGCTGGAGAAGTAGCTGAGATTCCTATATATATATATATATATATATATATATATATATATATATATATGAGACCCCCACCCCCACCCCAGAGCCTGCCTCCACAGTGACACACTTCCTCCAACAAAGCCACCTGTACTTCATCAAGGCCACACCTCCTAATAGTGTCACTCCCTATGAGTTTATGAGGGTCAACTACATTAAAATATGGAAGAAGCATAGTGAGGAGGGTTCAAAGACTAGGCTCCCAAAGGGAGTGGCACTATTAGGAAGTGTGGCCTTGATGAAGTAGGTATGGTCATATTGGAAGAAGAGTGTCACTGTGGAGGCAGGCTCTGAGGTCTCACATATATACTCAAGCCATGTCCAGTATCTCATACCACTTCCTGTTGCCTATCAAGATAAAAGAACTCCCAGGTCCTTCTTCAGCACCATGTCTGTCTGCATGCTGCCTTGCTTCCTGCCATGATGATAATGGACTAAACTTCTGAACTATAAGCAAGCCACCCCAATTAAATGTTTTTCTTTATAAGAGTTGCCATGGTCATGGCAACAGAAACCCTAACTAAGACACTCTGGAAGAGTAACAAGTGATTTTAGCCACTGAGTCATCTCTTCACCTCTATATATCCTTTTAAGACTGAGCATTGGTCCAGTGAGATGACTCAGTGGGTAAGGGCACTGTCTTTCACTTCCCAGACCCATATGGTAGGAGAGAACTGACCCCTAAGTTGTCCTGACTCCACGCATGTCACACATACACACAATTTAAGAAAAGAGTAACATCTTTTTAAGTCACTTTTACGGAAATTTTTTTTTTGGTACCAGGGAAGGAATACAGTATCCAGCACATGCTAGGCAATCATTTTCCACCGAGCAGCATCCTGAGCCCCAGAAAAAGAAAAAAAAAATCTAAAAATGGGAATAAAACTAAGAAAGGTGATATGCACCTTTAACCTCAGCACTTGGGGAAGTCGAGTTCAAAATCATCCTCACTACAGAGTAAATTCAAGGTCAGCCTATGCTATATGAGGAACTATTGAGAGAAAGAGAGAGAGAGAGAGAGAGAGAGAGAGAGAGAGAGAGAGAGAAAGAGAGAGAGATAATAAATCCATATAATGAATCCCCATACTCCTCACTGCAATCATTTATTTTGCCATCTCTAGATCCTGCTGCACAAACACATTGATATGTTGAGTCACTACCTAAATGCCACAGAAACAAGCAGAGCACACGTGCCAAGTTCCTGGAAGCTAAAGTGCTATAAAGGGTGGAGTGGTTGCTGGATAGAAGAGAAAAGGCACCTGGAGGTATGCAGAAGAAAAGAAGACATGGAACATAGGCACATATTTATTTTGCCAGCTGAAGACCAATCTTCTGGTTATTTCATGCTTGGTTTAAGAAGGAAAGAAACAGAAACATCCCTAGGAGCCTGGTATGGACCACACAAGGTCTGAACTCCTGTCCTGCTGACCAGCAGTGTGCTCCCAGCAAAGCCTCAGGGGTTCCCGCTGCCTGTTCTGCAGTTTGGGATCATCTAGACAAGCCAGGCAAAATTTCAGCTTGACATTATTAATCTTTGAGAAAGTTTGCTAAGCAAACGGTGGGTATCAACAGGGGAAACGTTGAATATTTGCTTCCAGGGCAGCAAAGACAAATGAACCAACTTTAAAATCCTGTCTAATGGCACTGATGTGGTGAGCCTTTCTCTAATTATCATGTTCCCCAAAGACTGAGTACAATCATTTTTTTCTTTAACCATCTCACTGGAGAAAATTAGACTTTAATATAAAGGCGAACATTTTCATAGGTGGAGGATGCTTGTATGGTCAATTACCTTCATGAGCATAAAAAATAGCAACAGCAATTTTCTTTGTGTGTGTGGGGGGGGGTGGGGGGTTCTCTATGTAGCTTTGGAGCCTGTCCTGGAACTCACTCTGTAGACCAGACTCACCTCGCACTCACAGAGACCCATCTGCCTCTGCCTCCCAAATGCTGGGATTAAAGACTTGCACCACCACCGCACAGCATGCAAAATTCTTCTAAACAAAGAGTACACTTCTGTGTTAGAGACTGCTGGTAGATCAGGGTTCAAGGTTGACCTTGATCTAGTTAACTTGATCTAGTTGCAGGTCAGACTGGGCTACAAGAGACCTAGTCTTGGGGAGAGAAGAAGAAAGGGAAACAGGAATAGAGAATGCCTCTTCTTTTTAGCAGCAGCTTGCAAGAAGTCTGTCCATCTGCTGGCACCAATACCATCAGCTATCACTATGAACACTTTCTTCTGTTTTCCTTATTGCGACGGGGGTTCTATGGACATAAGCTGCTCCTGAACTCACAATCTTCTTGTCTCAGCCTCCCAAGTGCTGGGATTATAGTGTGCACCACCACCACAGCTGGCCTAGAAATATTTCACAGTCATTTCCATCTCATGGACAGGAAAGCAGGCTCAGAGAAGTCACAGCTGAGATGACAATCCAGGGCTACTTAGACCAAATTTGGAGCATCACACAAAATACAACACAGAGATGGAATAGCCTCAGTCAAACCAACAGGCCAGAGAAAAGCAGGCACAGCAAACTGCAGAACAAAGCACAGCCCAGCTTGAGGAGACTTGCTAGACATTTAAACTATGAGTTTAGGAAGCAAATGTTTTTCTAATCAGGTCACTGGTTACTTAGTTGACTAAAATCACAATTCACTTATAAGCCGGGCGGTGGTGGCGCACGCCTTTAATCCCAGCACTTGGAAGGCAGAGGCAGGCGGATCTCTGTGAGTTCGAGGCCAGCCTGGTCTACAAGAGCTAGTTCCAGGACAGGAACCAAAAACTACAGAGAAACCCAGTCTCGAAACATCCAAAAAAAAAATTCACTTACAGTGTGCTGTTCATGCTCAACCACAGATCAGACACATGTCTGTAACGATTAGGTGTAAAAGTGCCAGGCACAGTAGCACACACCTTTAATCCCAGCACCCAGGAGGGAGAGAAAGGCACGCTCTCTCTGTTTGGTTTTGAATTTTTTTTCCCCGAGATAACGTTTCTCTGTGTAACGGCTCTAGCAGTCCTGGAACCAGCTCAGTAGACCCAAGTGCGGGGATTAAAGTTGTCCGCCACCACCACTGCCTAGCTACGGCAAGATCTCTTGTAGGCCAGGCTGGCCTCAAACTCACAGAGATTCGTCTGCCTCTGCCTTCCAAGTGCTGGGATTAAAGGCGTGTGCCACTGCCGCCTGGCTGATCTCTCTATGTTTGAAAGTAATCTCGTCTACATAGTGAGTGTCTCAAAAATCAAAAGAAAAGTAGTGTATAAATCAAAGTTTAAAAAATTAGGATGGAGGGACCAATGAGATGGCTCAGCTGATTAAGGCACCTGCCACCAAGTCTACTGACTTGAGTTAGATCTTGATCTACATGGTGGCCTCCACAAGCATGCTAGGGCACACAGGCCCTCACACATTTAAATTAATTAAAATTTAGAATGAAAAATAGGATTTCCTGAAGGTTAAAACTAAATTTTATGGTAAATACCTTCCTAGAGTATACAGCCTAGCTCAAAAAGCGTAGATTCCTCTGTGGCTAGAATCATGTTCTAGGAGTGCAGAGGTGCTGACAGAGCAGAAATGACCAAGTCACTTCTCAGAATGCCTTGCAACAATGTATCCAAGTGTATCCACAGATCCTGGGCTACAGAGGGGCCTGCTAAGGCAAAGCGATTTCCACTGTAATCCTACAACTTCCCCTGGGTTGAGTTCTGAATGAGGCAAAACACAAATGGGCAAAAATGCTTCTAGCCTTAGAATAGACAGCTGTTGTATTCTTTACCAGCCGGGTAAAACAGTAATTCTAAGCCTCGGTCCATAGGTATCATTTTAATATTCCAGGTGAAGAAATGGGAAGTATGCATGCAATAATTCTGCTACAAGTTAAGAACAGTAGTTCTTCCCAGAAACACTGGAGATGATGGGGGCTGCCAGATGAGCTAACAGTGTCTTGTATAGAATATCATTTTTATAATATGAACTTGTACGAACAAGACACTAATTATGGCTCTTCAGATTTGGGAACCTGGCAGATATTTTCTCGGACACAAATGAAGTGAGCCTGTCACCAGGGAAACAACGGACAATATTTGTTGTCAGCGATAAAATCAGGTTTTCAAGGGAAAGCAAATAATTTAGTCAATTTTTACCTTATGAGCAGTGATTGGTATTTTGCTTACATGTATATTTGTGTGAGGGTCAAATCTCCTGGAACTGGAGTTACAGTTATAAGCTGCCTTGTATGTGCTGGGAATTGAACCTGAGTCTTCTGGAAGAGCAGCCAATGTTCTTAACTGCTAAGCCATCTCTCCAGCTCGAAACACCATGTTCAACTCTCAATATGATTTTTTTTTTTGATACTGGGTAAATTTCTAATGTCACCATTTTGGAGGATTTGCATGTTACTTAGTCAGCTATTTCCAAATGACCAACAGCTGAAGCTATAAAATTGGATATGGAGAAAATAGCCCACAGATCAAAGGGCAAGACAGACCAATGGAATTTTACTATATGAGTCCCAAGTTCACAAGCCACATTGTAATTGACCTTTTAGAAACTGTCACTTGCTAAGTTTTGATGTAGTGCCAAAGTGTCCACAGTTATCTGAAAAGGTAAAGATATTCATTTCCTCATCCACTTATGGGCATGTGAGGTGATCTGTTCATATCCATTAGCAATTCAATAACATAAACATTGGTAGAAGTTAGGATTCTAAAGCAGAAGTAAGCGTTTTGGCTCTCTGAGACAAAGTCTCACTATATAGGTCAAATTAGCATTGAAGTCATAATCTTGACTCAGCCTCCCAAGTGCTGGGATAACAGACAGGCAACCCCCATTGCATCTGGTTTAGCTGTTTTCTATTAAGCTGGACAGGGAAATTTGAGAAAATATAAAACAAGCCATGTATAGTTTCTCATGCCTTTAATTTTCAAGATACAGAAGCAGGAAGTTCAAAAGTTCAAGGCCTGCTTCGGCTACAGACTCCTAGGCTAGCCTGTGCAACTTACTAAGACTCTTTTAAAGGGATGGGAGAGCCACTTCTCAGCCATGGGGAAGTTGCCTAGCAGAAGTGAGGTCAGAGTTTAATCCCTACTCCGAAAAAAAATGAAAGACAAGAAAGAGAGAAAGTTAAATGGATGTTGGCATTTGCATGTAATCCCAGTACTCAGGGGCTGAGGCAAAAGGAACAGGAGCCCAGGCTCCACCTTGTCCACATAGAAAGTTGGAAACTAGCTTGAGCTACATAAGACCCTGACTCAAAACCAAGAAAAACAAGAGAGACAAAGAGAGGGGCAGAGGAAATGTAAAGCAATACAATTCTTTTGCTGTTTGGGGGAAAAAAAATCTAAGTTGAAGAGTAAAAGTCTATTGTTTTTTGTTTTGAGACAGCATCTCACTATGTAGCTTTGGCTGACCTGGAGCTCACTTTGTGGACCAGGCCACCCTGGAACTCAGTGATCTCCTGAGTACTGGGAGAAAGGTACATACCACCACTTCGGGTTTGATATAAATTCTAAGTGAACTGATGTTTTGAAATTTTGTATTTATATGGCAACATCACAGATGTAATACATGCAAGCAAGGTCTTCTTGTTTTGCTGAGCCAGGGGTTTCTCTATGTGTAGCCCAGCCTGTCTATCCTAGAATCACTCTGTAGACCAGGCTGGCCTTGAACTCAGAGTGTTGGGATTAAAGGAGTGAGGGCATGAACTACCACTTCCTGGCACAAGCAAAGATCTTTTAAAGGAAGGGCTTCAAGGTGTTCAAACCCTAAAAGATTTAAGAACTATTATCCAACAGCAGCACTACATAGACCTTCCCTCAGAGCAAACTGGTAAAAACACACTTTTTGTTTTTTATTTTTCGGGACAGGGTTTCTCTGTGTAATGGTCCTGGCTGACCTGGAACTAACTTTTTTCTCTTTTTTTATTTTGTTGTTTTTCGAGGCAGGGTTTCTCTGTGAAATACTCCCAGCTGTCCTGAAACTCACTCTGTAGACCAGGCTGGCCTCAAATTCACAGAGATCTGCCTGCCTCTGCCTCCCAAGTGCTGGAATTAAAGGCCTGCGCCACTACCACCAGGTTGGAACTAACTTTGTAGATCTGGCTGACCTTATACTAAGAGATGTACCTGTCTGTGCCACCCAAGTGCTGGGATTAAAGGTGTGTAACAACACTGCCCGGCTAAAACACATTTTTTAAAAAATTATTTATTTTTGTTTCATGTGCACTAGTGTTTTACTTGCATGCATATCTGTGCAAAGGTGTCAGATCACCTGAGACTGGAGCAACAGTTATGAGCTGCCATGTTGGTGCTGGGAATTGAACCTGGGTCCTCTGGAAGAACAGCCAGTGCTTTTAAACTCTGAACTATCTCTCCAGCCCCCTAAAACACATTTTTTATAGTGCCTCACGTACAAAGGGCAAAGTCATCTTTTCGGCACATATAATACATCCAATAGTAGCACGTCTTTCCATGCTGCATCCATTGGCTATCAAAGAAACGCAAATTCTCCAGAAGAGGCAGTAATGCACTGTGAAACAGCATGTTAGTATAGACCATTCCAGTCTCCCCAGATTATCAGTGTTCCCTTCTGGAAAGCTGAATATCACAACAGCTATTCCCAGGTGGCTTGTGAGCACTCATACTGATTCTAACCAGTCTGTCTCTGGCCTTAAAGCTGACTGGCTGGCATAGTTTGAAACTTGCTCCTGAAGACATCTGACTAGATCTGAGCAGTCGCTTCTGTACAGATCGGAAACAGGTTTTCTGTCACAGCCCACCAAAGTGGCCCCTGTAGCCGTGTGCACTGGCAAGCCCCGGAACAAAAGGCTTCTAAAAACCTCTTCCAATTTCAAACTTCAACAAGTCTACTTCAGACACAGTCTTCCTCATGTTGCTTATTAGCCGCTTGACTTCGAGCAGGCACGTTGCTTGCCCTCCTGGCCTCAGTTCCCTTGTCTGCAAAAGGAATAACTACCCCCAAAAGAACGCTGTGAAACGTGCGTCCGTGTCGGTAATTACAAAGGCCCTAGCTCCGAATAGTAAGTACTCATTTAACATGAGCTACCAACAACACCAAAGCACATAAAGTATTCCCAACCGTTTCTCTCCACTCCTGATGCCAGTAGCTGACAAACATACTCCCAGGATGCACGCTTACCTCCAACCAATTACCACTTGTCCATTGCCCATCCCGGGACCCCCGCGATTCCCCTCAAGCCTCCCCAGCACCAATCTCTTCCCAGTCTCCACTCCCTTGGTCTGAGCGGGCTGCCTACAGGATCACTCCCCAGTCACGGTCCCCATCCCGCACCACCAGACACCATCTTGGGCCGGGGGCCCTGCGGCCTGGCATTTCGCCCCGAGACGCCTCCGAGGGATGAGGGGACAGCCGCCCGACCTCCCGGCGGGGCCCACGGACACTAACCGTCCATCCCTAGAGGCGGCGGTTCCGGGAGCCCAAACCGGAAGCAGCCCTGACAGTGTTTGCAGTTCCCCTGGTTACTACGAGGTTCCGGACCAATGGAGAACTAGCTCCGTCATTGAGCCCGCCCCCTCATATCGTGACGTCACTACGGAGCGCTGGGACTTCCCCTCTGCTCTCAGCGTCTGGTCCTCCTTCCCCAGACCGCCGATCGCTGTGCGCAGGCGCTCTGGGCCCGGACCTCGGCGGTGAGGTGCGCAGGCGCCCCGGGTGCTGCTAACTGAAGCGGCCATGGACGCACTCGAGTCGTTGTTGGACGAGGTGGCCCTGGAGGGGCTCGACGGCCTATGTCTGCCCGCGCTGTGGAGTCGCCTGGAGTCCCGCTCGCCTCCCTTCCCGCTGCCGCTGGAACCCTACACGCAAGAGTTTCTGTGGCGGGCCCTAGCCACGCACCCGGGCATCAGTTTTTACGAGGAGCCGCGAGAGCGACCCGATCTGCAGCTCCAAGATCGGTCAGCCACCATGGTGGGGTGGGGGCTGAGAGCCCTGAGGGGATTGTGTGCAGCGGTGCGGTGCAGAGCGCCTGCCCGGGACCGTGGGGCATGGGGGAGGGGCGAGGGGGCGGGCTAACCTGGGATCGCTGCGCCCTGGCAGGCCCAAGAGTGAGGAGCTGGGGGAGGGGGGCATCCACTGAGACGAACCGTTTCCCAGTGTGTTGCGGGAGTCAGAGAGTTCCTTTAAGTTGGACGGTAGAACGGGAACAAGAAAGTGGCTAAAGAGTGCACCCAGGTGAGGTCCTTCAGGGACCTTTAGGGAGCGTTTGTTCTGAAAACTAAGGCCTCTGGAAGTCCGCACAGCACCATACATAGCAGTGAACGAATAGCTGAGGTGTGTTGGGCTCGCCACATAAGTGGGTCCTGATCCCAGACCCATCTCTAGAAGCGACAGAGCTCAGATCAGTACAGTGACCTGTGAGCAAGACACTTGTTTTTTTCATTTTACAGAGGAGAAAACTGACCCCAGAGATGTTAAGGGCTGTGCACAGAATTCAGGGATTGCTAAGTGCACTTTTACCTTCTGTTTATGCGTCCTTCTCCAGGAATAGAATCCCAGCCCCTTGCATGTTCTACCACTGAGAACACCTTTAGCCTCAGCCCATCCCTCTTCAATTTTACACCAAGAAGTGGCTGACTGTATAGTCCCGTCTGGCGTCATACCCTCTTGCCTGTGCACCCTAGTACTTGGAGTGCAGGCCTGTGCCACTGTGCCTGGCAAATCGGAACTCTTAAGCTATATTATGCAGGTCAGAGGAGGTTCCCAGAGGTAATAAGGAGCCAGCAAGACTTAAAATTTAGGTTTAGGTGGCCACTTGGCAAAGAGTGCTCTGAGCAGACAGCACCAAGTAGGATAACCTAACAGAAGGCCGCATATACCTGGAAGCGGAGAATAGTTGCAACTTGCGTATGCTTATTGTGAGGGTTGACTGAAGATATCCTGAAGAGAAAATGAGGCTCCAAGGGGTTAAGTGGTGAGGGTTATCAACTAGTAAAAAGGTTTACAAAACTTGAATCCAGGAAATCTGGGTCCAGGATCCACTCTGCCCTTAACCGAATTTGACTGAGAGAGACCCTATAATTACTTAACCCACTTGAAGAAGCTGTCCTCTCACCATGGAGACAATGAGAAGTCACTGAGTGGGGAGAAAGATGAGTGGCAGGGTGAAACTGAGAGACCCTCACAAGCTCTCAGGGACCAGTTTGTCATGGTGGGGATGGGAATAAAGAGAACATGGGATCAATACATACCAGGTAGCCTGGTATAGTGGCATACGCCTGTCATCCCAGCAGACTCAGGCAGGGAGATCTGAATTCAAGACCAAGTCTAGCTGCATGGTGAGAACCCATGTAAAAAAATAATTAAATAGACGTGTTAGAAAGACAGTCCAGGTATTTGGTGACTGGTAACGTGGGGTGTGGAGAGACAAAAGGAGGTCCACATACTCGGTGTCTGCTCCTGACACTTGAATGGACACTAACCCCCTTCACTGAGCGGAGGGCACAGAACAGTGAGAGTCTGAGCGAGGCGCTAACTGTACTGAGTCTCCTGTGAGTCTAAGAGGAGGTCCTGTTTAGTAAACAGAATCGGTGGGTAAAGCAGCCAGAGGGAGGGACTAGGCTAGACCTTTGTGAGTCATTCCACGCACTTGGTAATTGAGAGATCATCCTTAGGAGTCTGTTGTGATTGGACACCTCCCTAAGCTACACCTACATTTCGAGGCTGGATGAGGACGCAGTGCCTTCAACTAGGATTAAAGTGTGGGTGAGGGAGAAAACAGGGCACGGTATTCCCTGGAAGACTTGAAAATTGAGAGTTAGGTAAATAAGACAGAGTTCACAGAAAGGACAAGGTGTTGTTTTGTTTTGCTTTTTAAGTTTAAAAGTGCATTTGTGGCACCTCCCCTGTGCTGGAGAAGGATCCTAGCCAGGCTTCAAAGGCAAACAATACCTTACCTTAGTTCACCAGCTTCAGAAGTGCAACTGAAAGATGCCTGCTGATAAGAGGCAGCAGAGAGGGTGTGCTAGGCTCCCGGGACTGGATGGGAGGCAGGGGAGCAGGCTTGTGTGGAATTGGAGCAACTGTCAAGACCATGCAAATGGATAAGGGAACCGGAGACATGACTAAAGAGAAAGCTGTCAGAGGACAAACCTTGGTAGGCAGTCTAAACACCGGGAACCAGATCTGGAGGGAAGGCAAAGGCTCTGGCCAAGAAGGTGGATCAGGTCTCCGATTCTGGGTGGGTTGGGATCCTAGAAAGATCTTGTTCTCTGCGGTAGAGAGATAAGAACCCGGGCTAGAGGTGTAGCTCAGCTAGGTTGAGCTTTAGAACTGTATAAAGCAGGTAGGTTGGGATGGAAGGTGAAGCAGGAGGACCAGGACTTCAAGGTCATTCTTGGCTGTCTTTCCTTGCTTACCATACGTGAGACCCTGTCTCAAAATGAAAGAAAGAAAAGGCCTGCTTGTCAAGATTAACGGCAGGCCAAGCATGGTGGTGCCTCCTTGTAATCCTAGCCCTCAGGAAGCTGAGGCAGAAGGATCAAAAATTCAAGGCCACTCCAGGCTGCACAGTAGTATTGTCTTAAAGACTGAGAGATGATGCTACTATGTGTCTCATCTCTTCCCACGGGTCTCTGCAGGGAGTTGGCAGAAGATGCCAGGCGCACGTTATCTCTGAAACTGAGTTGGAGCTTTATGTATGTGTTTTCCTCCCTAGATATGAAGAAATTGACTTGGAAACTGGAATTCTGGAGTCCAGGAGGGACCCAGTCACTTTGGAGGATGTCTACCCCATTCATATGATCTTAGAGAATAAGGATGGCATCCAGGGCTCCTGCCGATACTTTAAAGAGAGGAAAGACATTACCAGTAACATCAGGACCAAGTGTCTGCAGCCTCGTTGTACGATGGTGGAAGCCTTCAGCAGGTAATTGGCTCACATTCCTCAGCAGTCTCTGAAATCAGATGTAGCATCTGGTGTTTCTCCTTAGTGTTTGCCAGAATTCCCTAGCCTCGACCTTCATCCACCCCTGAGACCTGCCTTCTGAGTTCAGTGGTCCTGACTTCTATCCTTTGTGTCCAGAGACCTAGAACAGTTGGAGCTGGTGGTAGCCAGTGCGCCTAGCACTTTTTGCTCTTGTCCTAACTCTGCACTGCACGCCCCACCTTCCCTTTGTGAGTTCCCAGTCGCTATCCTGTTCTTCCACAGCTGTCCAGTCCAGACCACGGGCCACCTGCTTCCTATCTTCCAGGTCAAGGAGAAACTGCCCTTATGAGCTCTGGGATCTTGCACACCACCCTCCCCTCGTTATATGAAGCCATAAGGTTACAGTGTCCAAAGCTGTGATCTGGACACATCTTTCTCCTTCCCCTCCCATAAGCCCAGCCCTCCCACTTTGCTTACATTGTGGGGCTTTTTCCTGAGCACACCGACAGGCTCGCCCACCTGATAACTACCTCTTTTCCTGACACCATGGTGTTTGTCTTAGAGCAAGCTTCTTGGAAGAGACCCAGGGTTCTCTGGGTCTTCCCCTCCCTCTCACTCTCTGCTCCCTACAGATCTGACACTATTACCCTTAGGTCCTAACCAGCAAGTCCTTATCCCCTGAGGTGGACCACTGACGGTTCTAGAAGCTTTGGCCCCTAGGCTCCCTGCATTCTGTTGTTTCCCCACTGAATCTTCACCAGCTTTTGGTGGATCCCCTGCTCCTCCTACCCTGTCAGGTATTGGCTGCTCCATGTCTCACGTAGTGATAGTGTTTCAGTAAGCAGCCCCCCGTGCTCTGTGGTTGTTCCTTCACAGTTGTGCGTCCCTTGCTTGTCTCTGTCCTGGTCAGAGGCGTGCTCTCGAGCCAGGCTGCCTCTTCCTAGGCCCCTTCTCTCTGTGACGTCTACACTCAGTTGTCTGTCCTGTCCTACTGCCTTACCTTTCTAAATTTGTCTCCAGTAATCAGGAAGTCTCCACACATTGGTTCAGTCTCTCCTCCACCTTTTATACCTATGGGAAGTTTTTCCTAGGATGTAATTGTGGTAGATGGTCTTCCCCTTGCTCGGGGCCAGGGTTTGGAACTGACCTCATCATCCACAGATTTGTTTGCCCAGATTGAGGTTGTATTTATTTTAGAGATTACTTATCTCTGATGTCTAGAAACATGGATTTCCTGGAGCCCACAAGGTTTAGCCATATGAAAGTCTGATTTTTATAAGGTAGCATAAGCCACAGTCCCCTTCAGATGAGCTGGGTACCAGCCACTCACTTGCCACACCAGTAGTCAAGTTCTTATTTGCTACCTGTTCTGTTTACTGTGGCCCTGAGGCCCTTGTGACCTTGTCCCCCGCTCTCACCTAGCCACCCTCGAGGTGCTGATTTCCCTGTGCTTCATGTGGAACCTGCCAGCCCCGCCCCCTTGTTTCTGAAAAGGAAGGGTGTGCTGCCCTCAGACCAGCACCCCATCCCAGCTTCAGCTGCACCTCTCACCAAGTGTCCTGTTGCCCAGGCACCACCAGATTACTCTGGTCTAGCGAGGAAAGAGTGACACAGTGAACAATTGAGTGCATTTGGGTCTCCAAAATGTGACCATGTGTGGGAAGGTCACATTTAGAGCTAGCAAAACCATTCAATTGGGCCAAAGTCACTTTAGGTTTTGATTGGCAGCATTCTTCCCTACCAGGAGACCATTAGCTCGACAATGGCAGAGCCTTTTCACTGTGCCCAACACTGACCCTCTCAGGTCTTACATGTGCTTGGCACGTTTGTACTTGTCAATGCAGTGCAGGCTGTTGGGTTTGAAGTTGTGCCCTCCTGTTGGAGTTTCCAGCCATGCTGACCTTGTGAACTTTCCTTGGCTGTCTAGTTGCTGGCGTGTCCCACACTCCAGCCATGCCACCCCTGGCCTTCCATAGCAAGCCTGTCCTGTCACTGGGCAGGGTCTTCTGCCCTTCTCTCTCCCCCCACTCTGCTGGCTCCAGAGGGTTCTGAGACTTTGATGTGCACTCGCTGCTGACCGCACAGATGCCTTTCAGAAGCGCTAGAGTGAGCCTCTGGTGTGGCCATTCACTTTCTGGCTTTTCCCTATGAGCTCTTTGAAGGTAGGTTGTTTTGTTTTGTTTAATCTTGGTATCAGACACCAAAGTGGTGTCACAATCCACAGATGTGTAGTAGCAAGAATACTGGGACCATCAGCTGGGCAGTTCTTTTTCGAGACGGGATTTCTTTTGTAGTTTTGGAGCCTGTCCTGGAACTAGCTCTTGTAGACCAGGCTGGCCTTGAACTCACAGAGATCCACCTGCCTCTGGGATTAAAGGTGTGTGCCACCACCGCCTGCTGGGAAGTTCTTAATGCAGACGAGATCTGACACATCCAGGTGGTATGACAGTCAGTCCTTAACACAGCTGTTGGCCTGATGATAATGTGGGTGGAAATTGAACAAGATTCAATAAGCAGCAAGTCTGTTTTTCAGTTTCCAGTCTTTTACCCAGCTGGCCTCTTGTAGTTTGTCTTAATGAGCCTGTTTTGAGGAAAAAAATGGCTTGCATCTTAGTCTTTAAGCTCGGACTGTATAGACTCAGATGTTACAAAGACAACCTCTTTTTTGTTGTTGACGTGGAGAAGTGAAATCGTCTGGCAGCTGCAGGAGCACGGAAACTGTGTGGCTGAGCAGAGCACTTGGGCTGCTGAGACCTCAAGGACCAGCTGTTAGTAAGCAGCAGAACAGAAAAGAGCCAGAGTGGCTCTCGAGGAAAGGCATGATGGGTAGCTGTGCTTCTGTAAACCTGGGAGAGGGCAGTCCTCCAGCCCAGCCACTTGGAGCCAAGCTGTGAGTGAGGCTGGGTCTCCCTGGAGCTGGGCCAGAGGGCAAGTGGAGCAGCTTAGTCTGCAGTGTTGTTAAGGCCGCAGTGATGTCTAGCCATAGTGTGGTGATACAGGGTGCATCAGGTGCTTTTTCACTGCTGTGACAGGACCTGCTGGAAAACAACTTAGGAAGGATTTATTATGTCATGGTTGAGGAGGGTGCCGTTAGTTCCTCATGTTCAGGGAGGCATGGCAAGATCATGAAGCTGTGCACATCTTGACAGATCATGAAACAGATGGATGCCGGTGCTCAGCTGGCTTTCTTCTTGTTTCCCTTTTGTTCAGGACACTAGCCTGGGGATGGCGCAGCCACATTGTTCATGGCAAGTCTCCCCCTTCGGCTAATCCCCTTGAAAAGTACTCGCGGGTATACTCAGGTGCTTCAGAAGTATACTGGGGATTAATTAACCCTGTCAAATTGATACTTGAAACTAAAAGCTAAACATCACACACTATGGATCCAGAGACTCCAGCATGAAACATGGAGGAGGACAGAAGGGGGCATCAGACCCTCTGGAGTTACAGGTTGGGTCTGGGAACTCAAAACATAGGTCTTCTGTGAGAACAGAAAGAGCTTTTAACCATTGAGCTGTTTTCTCCAGCCCCCACAGTACTCTACCTGGGACGTCTTAAAGAGCCTGGCTCTTAGAAAGTCTTTGGATCTCCTTGGGACATTATTGTTTATAACACATCCAGTAGTGGGAAGTTATAATGGTTTTCAGTAGCAGAGTCAAAACTCAGATCCCTGGGCTGGAGAGATGGCTCAGTGGATAAGAGCATTGCCTGCTCTTCCAAAGGTCATGAGTTCAATTCCCAGCAACCACATAGTGGCTCACAACCATCTGTAATGAGGTTTGGTGCCTTCTTCTGGCCTACAGACACACACAGAGACAGAATATTGTATACATAATAAATAAATAAATATTTAAAAAAAAAAACAAAACTCAGATCCCTGCTTCATTGACCACATGGTGATCTCAACCCTGAGGCTTTATTAGTGTTGCTTACAAGGTAGTTCATTTATAGCCTTACTCCGCACACATTGTTTTAAGAGTTGAGTGTTGGGGACTGAGGAGATGGCTCAGCAGTCCTCAGGCTCTTCCAGAGGTCCTGAGTCAAATTCCAAGCACTTATATGGTGGCTCACAACCAGCTAAAGCTGTAGTCCTGGGCCTGGAGAGATGGCTCAGTGGTTAAGAGCATTGCCTGCTCTTTCAAAGGTCCAGAGTTCAATTCCCAGCAACCACATGGTGGCTCACAACCTTGTGTAATGATGTATGGTGCCCTCTTCTGGCCAGCAGGCATACAAGCAGACAGAATACTGTATACATAATAAATAAATATTTAAAAAACAAAACTATAGTCCTATGGGATTGATGCCCTCTTTTGGTGTGCAAATGTACATGCAGACAAAATATCATATACATAAATTAAGTAAATCTTTTTTTAAAAAAAAATTAAGAGTCCCAGGTATTCTACTTAATTTCTCTGTTGTTGGGAGAAATACCATATGTAGCATGAATAATAAAAACCCAGAGACAGATATTGGGGTTCAACCTGAAGATCAGAAAAGCAAAAGCAGCCAGGCATTGGTTGCGCACGCCTTTAATCCCAGCACTTGGGAGGCAGAGGTAGGCCGATCTCTGTGAGTTCAAGGCAAGCCTTGAAGAGCTAGTTCCAGGACAGGCTCCAAAAAAAGCTTTAGAGAAATGCTATCTCAAAAACCAAAAAAGAAAAAAAAGAAAAGCAAAAGCAGCCAAGCCACTAGAGAGCTCTTACCTCTTTGAAATCTTCAGACTGAAAGAGAGTGAGTTACTGTGCCCTCCCCGCTTGTATTCCTCTCTAGTACTGGGATTAGAGGTGTACCGCGGTTGCCTGGCCTCTCTGACTGACTAGTGGTCTTTGGGAAGAAACTTAGGGAGAAAGGATTTATTTGGCTTGCATGTCCAATCACAGTCTATCATTCATGGATACCAAGATAAGAACCTGGAGGCAGGAACTAAGGCAGAAACCATGGAAGAATACTGCAAGGCTTGCTCTCAATGGTTTGCTCAGTTTGCTTTCTTTTGAGTATTTTGCGTGTATGTGTTCACTGCATATGTGGTTGGTGCCTACAGAGGTCAGAAGAAGGCAGATCAGATCCCCTGAAACTTGAGTTTCAGATGGTTGTGAGCCCCTGCATGGTTGTTGAGAACCAATCCTAGGTCTTTTGCAAATCAATTTGCTTTCTTATATAACCAGAACCGCCTGGCCAGGGCTGCTCAGAGTAGTCTAGGTCCTATGGTATCTTCATTAATCAAGATGATGTCCCATAGACATACCCACAAGCTAGTCTAATGATAAGAACAAGGCAATTCCTCGGTTGAGGTCTCTCTTTCCAGATGACCCCCTTTCGACTTAATGCGTAACTATATCACTATAGCCATGATCATTCCTTTCAAAAGCCCTAACATCCTGTAAAAACTCCAGTGATTCAATACCTGAGGCAGGTGGAAGAGCTGTCCCTGAGTTTATAAGAGCGGGAGACCTGGTCCTGCTCCTCGTCACCTGCCACACTCAGCAGAGTGGCCCCTGCACCTCAGTAGAGCTGGTCCTGAAGGTGAATATGGGAGAACCAACCAGAGGATGTGGAAGCAGCCAGCTGGCCCTGCCCCTTGCTCATGCTGCAAAGGGTGAACTAGACAGGGCAGTGCTGGAGAGCTCACCCTGGTGATGAAGATGGGAGAAAGCTGATGGACTGACCAACCCTGCAACTACCCAGGCCCAGAACCACGGTTATGTGTTGGCCCACCCCATCATCCACCCCGTCTGTGATCCACTGGAACACGGAGGTGGAGTCAGTCATGTGGACCCAGAGCTACAGAATCTCTACAGCACAGGGCGGCGACAGTATGTCCTGGAAGAGTCCCAGTGAGGGCCCAGTGTTGATGGTGTAGCAGAGACTAGGGACCTTAAACTAGACCAGTGATTCTTTGTGATGAATGCCTGCATGTAAAAATGTATGGATTAAGGTTTTCTGTGTGGCTCACTATCACACTGCAGCTTCCATGATAAGATTTCCCTTTCTCCCTTTTTATTTCCTCTTTTCGTTTAAATTTTATTTTGTTCTGGGATGGGGAAGAGAGAAATGGGTGTCTTCAGGAGACATGATGTGAATGATACAAAAAATAAATAAAAAGGAAGTTAAAAACTTTAGTAATTAGCAATCTAAGCTCTCTTTTAAAAATTCAAAGTCTTGCCGGGCTGTGGTGGCGCACACCTTTAATCCCAGCACTCGGGAGGCAGAGGCAGGCGGATCTCTGTGAGTTCGAGGCCAGCCTGGTCTACAAGAGCTAGTTCCAGGACAGGAACCAAAAGCTACAGAGAAACCCTGTCTAGAAAATCAAAAAAAAAAAAAATTCAAAGTCTTTAACTGTGATTCTGTAGCATCCAAAATAGTTACATTCTTTCTTATTTCAAAAGGGAAGAACTAAGGCATAGTTACAAGCACATCAAAGCAAAATACAAAGATCGTGTCTGCTGCTCATGATCTGGTCTCCAAGGTCTAGGACTACTGTCTACAGCACATCTAACTTAGAGATCCAGACCAGCCACACTCCACACCTACCTTTGTCCTTGGTGGTTGTCCCACAGTCTCGGTGTCTTCAGTATGGAGGGGTATCCATTGTAGTTAAGACTGTCCCTTCACCAGTGGTCTCCTTCCTTTCAGAGATTCCCACCATGTCATGTAGTGACAACTTAAGACTGTGACCTCTGAGTCCTGGGCTCTGCTGTGCAGCAGAGGCTACAACTTTAGCAGTGACCTCTGATCTTGTCACAGCCCAGAGTCACACCTTCAAAACCAGTGCAATGTGGGACTTACACATTGTGGTTCAGCTTCCAGCTTGGGGTGCAGCCTTGGTCCCCTCTGAACCACTTCTGTGTATTTGCTCTGAAGAAAACTCCCCTTTGCTTGAGTGATGTTTCTCTTTTACTTATAAAGCACAGCTGATTTCTTAGCCTCAGTTAGCCAGCATCTGTTGTCCCAGTAAATCAAACATTTGACTTCCATGGATTCCTAATCCAAAATATCACAGGAATGGCTCCAGTAGTCTTTGCTTCCCTCTGAATTTCACAGGCCGGGCTTCTGTGTCTGAAGTGCTGTTGGCATTGTCTTCCAGGTTCCACAACAGCCCATTAAACTCAATATTCAGTGGCTTTTCTGCCCAAAGGCCCAAATCCTCCACTTTTCTCCCTCAAAATGGCCCGGGACATAGAAGCCACGTGATCGGGCCCATCACAGCAGCGCCCTGTTTGGGTACCACTTTGTCCTAGTTTGCTCCTGCTGCTGTGTTCACAGGAGGTGAGCACACTGCCTGCAACGACAGAACTAAATAAAGGAGACAGTGTTACAGAGGCTGCTGCCAAGAGTACTGAGTACCCTGAGGAATCTGGCCATGGTTGGGGTGGGGTTAGCATTTTCATTTTCTGGATGGCCTAAGGAGTTGATAGCTGAACTGTGTTATTAGCAATGAGATCAGGAATTATCTAAAGGTCCATGAGAACCACAGCTAGGCAGTAACTTTGGGGCTGTGTCAAGAAGGCGGCTTCTGGGGAAAGCAGGCAGACTCTTCAGTCAGGGTGCTGTGATGGTGAGATTGTGATTGTATCTTGGCAGCCGATCTGTCCAGCCCACAGCAGCTCTTGTCTCTGAAGGTGTGAGGCAAACCTGGGGTACTGTGAATGTCTCAGAGGAAGCAGAAATGACAGAGGCCCTGCTTTCTTGTGCTTTGGTTTCCTCACATGTGATTGCAACTTGCAGGTGGGGTAAGAAGCTCATCATTGTGGCTTCCCAGGACATGCGCTACAGGGCCTTGATAGGCCTAGAGGGGGATCCTGACCTGAAGCTTCCTGATTTCTCCTACTGCATTTTGGAGCGGTTAGGCCGGTCCAGGTGGCAAGGAGAGCTTCAGAGAGACCTCCACACCACAGCTTTCAAGTAAGAGCCAAGCTAGTGTCTCTGCTTTAAATTACAAGGCCTGTGTATGTAGCCCAAATGCAAGGGCCTGCTGTCATGTCTTCCCCAAGGCATGGCTTTTGTTCCAGGCCATTGCCTCTTCTGACTTTTTTAGGCTAGCAGGCTAAATAGTGTGTGTGTGTGTGGGGGGGATATTTATGTGCATATGAGAAACTACATTGTGAGGGTAAAGCTACCATAAAACAAACTAGATGACACACTCTCTTCTGCAGGGTTGACGCTGGGAAGCTTCATTATCACAGGAAGATCCTCAACAAGAATGGGCTGATTACAATGCAGTCACATGTGATCCGATTGCCTACTGGAGCCCAGCAACACTCCATCCTCCTGCTCCTGAACCGCTTTCATGTGGACAGGTGTGGTTTGTAGAAAACAAAATATTTGGTTGTATGTTGTAACTACTTGTGTTTTTAAGGTTCTTAAAAACCAAAAAAAAAATCGAAAGCTAAACTTCCCAGAAAGATATTTTATGTTTGTTTCTGATGAAAGTATGTCTTGCTCATTTAGAAAACCTGACTGAGGGTTTCTGAATACAGAAAGAAAGGGGAAAAATGCAATCCAACAATATAGCACTATTAATTAACATTTTGTTGAAGCGTGTGGAAGAAAATATTTGAAGTTTGATTGGATGCAGTGGAAAAGTTGTTGAATTATGTTGATCTCAGATTGAATGTGTTTCAGTCATACATCCTAATAATCATTGTGTGATGATACATTGAGGTTCATCCAGATGGTCACAATGTGGGAAGGTGCCATTTTAGCTGTGTAATACAGTCCCCCTGGAAAGCAAGCATATTTCCTTCTAAGGACTGGGGAGTCTGGGAGTGAACAAGTGTTTTCTTTTTGAGTGAGTAATTACCCTGGAAAAGAGTGTGGAAGCAAGAATTGTGCCATTTGCCTAGTCCACCATGACCATCTCTGTAGGAGGAACAGAAGCCAGGGTGGGTAATAGACAAGCAGGTACAGGATCTAGAAAAGCAGCCCTGAGTTGTATACACCCCAAAAACTCAGGTTTGGTCACCAAACTCCATGGTGGAGATAGGCAGTACCACTAGCCAATTGTCAGAGTCTCCGCCCTTTACTCCCTTTAGCCAGGTGCACCCTCAAACAGGCTGGTAAGTAAGCATTTGGGGTTAAGTATGACTTTAATTTTTAACACCCGTCGCAGTGCCTATGACTTGCCTCAGGTGGATACTTAGATGCAGACTGTTGACTAGGTGTCCAGTAAAAGCCGTTGGTACTCTTGTCAGACATCTTGTGATGCTGAGTGCCCTTCACACCTGTACATCAAAATGTCACAAGTCCTAATTCATCTTCCATTACTGCCAACTCTGCCATCTCTCAGCCTGTGTTTTAAAAATACTGTTATAGAAAGATTTTTTTTTCTTACATGTTAATGGTTCATACTATCCATTAGTTAAGTAACTATATTGTCAAACTTGTGACTGGCCTAGCTTGGAGGCCTACAGCTGTCATCCCAGCACCTGGGAGGCTGAGGCATGGAGATCCTGAATTTGAGGTCAGCTTGGGATACAGAGTGAGGCTGTCTAAAACAAAATAGCAACAAAGCCCACTCAAGCAAGTGGTTTACCAGCAACCTCTAATGATCGCAGAAGGGTTGCACAGGGTGGCAGCTGGGGTCTAGGGAAAGCGCTCAGGGTAAGTCAGTGTCTTCGTTTCAGTTTGGACAGAGTCCCTGTGCCTCTGACCTGTTATTTCCCCTTGTGTAAAATGGTCATGACATTGCTTCCCGTGTGCCAGAGCCAAGTGCAGTGCCCATGTCCTGTTCTTTCCCTCACCGAGGATGCCGTTGCATGTGCTTTCTCTTCCCCTCAAACAAGGAGTCAAGCCAAGCTGCCCATGGCTAGCTGAACTGGCAGAACGATTCCGTTTTATTCTCCTCCCTCCCTTCCCCAGACATAGGCTCCATGAGCATCAGCTTCCTTGGATGCTGTTTCCTTGGAAACATTTATCATGACACATCAATTTCATATTACAGGGGAGGTGGGCAGTGGGTCAGTCACACCAGGGGAGCCAGAAGTAGAAACAGGAGAGGGCTTGATGGAGTGAAGGGAGTGCAACATAAATGCAAAGATGCTTCTAGCCTTGGGCCTAGATTTTGGAGAAACCTTCATCATGAAATAACCCCCACTCCTCTTCAAGTGGCACCTGAGGCAGAACTTGAGAGGCCCCCCTAACCTTTAAAGTGCTATTCAAAGGTAAGGAGGTTTAGAGACTCATTGGACTGATGTTTCTGCCCTGGGATCTAGTCTGTACACTGTCACTATAGCTTTGGATATGAGCTGTCGTCTCTAAAGGTCAGCTGGTCTTGAGTGACCAGCAGGTGACTGGCTGGTATCTCTTTCAGGAGGAGCAAGTATGACATCCTCATGGAGAAGCTGTCCATGATGCTGAGCACACGAAGCAACCAGATTGAAACTCTGGGCAAGCTGAGGGAGGAACTGGTAAGCCCTTGAGGTGGGCCTGCAGGCTGCATACCACCTGGGGAGCTTTGAAAGGGGGTGCACTGAAGACTTGCTGCCCTCCCAGAGCCCTTCAAATGGCCTTTTCCTTTCTTTTTTATTTTTTGCAGTGCTGGGAATCGAACATTAAAACTTGCTAAGCGTTTTACCAGGGCTATATCCCCAACCCTGGCCTTTTCCTTTCTTTTGCACAGTGAGAAAATGTTGCTTTTCTTTGAAATTCTTACCCTCGACTGACTTCATTTCCTCTGGGGTTTGCTCTCAGGCCCACCATCAGAGTCCATGTGGGATGGTAAATTTTGACATTTAGATTTTCTTTCATCGTGAAACTTGTAATTTTACTCCCAGTGGTTTTATGCTGAAGTAACAGGAAGAAAAAAAGCAATTACTGACCTTCTGTGTCTTAGGCTCAGGAGTAGCAGCTGTGAAGGGGTGTGAGAGGAGACTCAGTGGCATTGCTGCCTGACGGCCAAGGGATAATTCTGAGTGGAACTTAGCCAAGAGCCAGTATTAGGCATTAGAAGAGACTGCCTGGAGGCTAAACCACAGGGCTGGAAGCTGCACATCAGAATGTGCAGTAATTAGTCCCCAAAGGGGGACTCAGTGGTCTCTCTGATGACATACATGAGGACAGTAGACAGGAGTCTCCCTGTGCTCTGCTAGACTTGGATTTCATCGTTTACCGGGAGAAGGCCTCTTCCCATCATGGTATCAAGTGCATTCCCTTCTCCTCAGAGGGGCCTCAAAGTGGCCTGGCTTCCTTGTTTATTCACCTTGAGATTTCAGATAGAAATTTAAGTTTGAAAGCTCAGGCAAGCCTTGCCCCGTAGGTTCTCATGATGGCAACCATCTGCAACTACCAGCTCCGCCAAGTTCCTCTACTCTCTGTTACCTCCCATATATTGAGAGAACCAATGCCTTTGCTATCCATGATGCCCTGTAGTTTGGGATCAGAGCGTAATTCTGTCTCAGTTGATCAAAAAATGGGAAATCAAGGGAAGGTTGAACAAAAAAACCTTATAGGAGACTTAAATAGAAGTGAGGAAAATTGCTACAGGCTGAAGAAAGCCAGTGTTTGCTCTGATGTTCCCTGATCCTGTGTATTCACTAGGGACTGGGACACTGCTGTACGCCTCCCTCAGGACAGGAAGCGGGCTAATCTTGCTCCAGTCAGCACTGTGGCCTCACTGCTCCGGAACATGGTTATCTCTGAGCACGTGGTTCAGCGAGTGTTTTTAGTCAGAGCTGGGTCAAACTCCACAGTTGCAGAAGTAGGTGATGATGGCAGGTGGTACTGTCATAGGACTGTGTAATTGGGTGGGGGGACACTAGCAGGTGAAAGCAAAGTGGGAGGTGTGGCCCTAGACAGCTGGGGCTGCTTCACAGAGCAGTTCACAGTGGGGCAAGACTTTCCCCAGCAGAGATGGGGCGTTCAGAGGCCAGCAATGATTGCATAGTGATGGCTGGAGGTGAGGGAAGATGACGGAGTTCTTGAGAGCCTGGCTTAGACTGGAGTCTGGAAGCTCCAACCTCAGGAAATTTCTGTGTCAGTGGCTGCATGGAGAAGCCCAGGAAGAAGGAAACGGGGAGCATGAGGCTCTGAGAGAAGGAGGCCTGGATCCTGGCCATCAGGCTAGGTGACACAGTGGTGAGCGGTAGCCTAGTTAGGATGTAAGAAAACTGATACAAGGTTTGAAGGTGCAGCTCAGACTTTTGGTTTGAACGGCCAACACTCAGGCAGACTGGGATGTGACAGCAGCTGCTGGTGAGAAGGTGAGGTCGTGGGCTCATGCTGGGCTGCTGTGTGTTCTGTGCTAAGGGCAGTGTAGAAAAAGGAACAGTGGGGGGAGGGGCAGCACTCTGTGAACCTGAGCCTGAGATTTGTTGAACACGAAGGCTTTCTGTGTTCTCTGGAGATGTCCAGTCTGCCCCTGGCAGTAGATTCCAAGGAGAGCCAACTAAATTGGCCTGTAGCTGAGGTGGGTGCTGCCCTTGGCAGGGCTCCTGCTGATCTTTCTGCTGGGCAGAATGTGCAGGTCCCCTGAAGGCAGGACCACATTATCTTCCCTCATTCTGGATGGTCCAGAGCTCAACACCATGTTCTTGGCTTGTGTTTTGATGGATGAATTTCCAAAGGCTCTTCGTCACTGAGAGGCTCAGCTAGATTAATGACAGGCACCATGTCCAAGCCAGTGCGTTTGAAGGAGCCAGACAGGATTCATCTGGATATCTTGGGTAACCATATGTTGTATAGCCCAACGGTGAAAGTGCTGGTTCCTTTGAGTGGGCTGCAGATGTGTGCCAGGCCCATAGGCATTTGCTGTCTACTCCAGTGAATGAAGTAGTCCCTAAGACTCAGAGCAGACTGAGTCATGACTAAAAGTCATGAGCACCTTCTCAACCAGTTCATACCTTGCTTGTCCAGGGGTTATACATCCAGGTGGCAGCAAGGACCAGGAGTAGATTGGCTGGAGGCAGGACATTTTACCCAGTATGGATTTTTTAAAACTGGTTGTCAGCCATTAGAGAAATGTGGCACATATGTAACAGACAGCAGATAGCAGCTGACTTTCAGCTGTGCTGTGTAAGGGTCTGCCAGGGAGTGTAAGCCTACGGCACCTTGGGGACAACATGCTCTGATGACTCCAGAGGTGTTTGGTTACCTCTCCCTGGCTGGTGCCTGAGAGACTGTCAAATGACAACTTGCTGGAGCTGGTTCTCTCAGATACCGTGTGGGTCCTGGGAATGGAACTCAAGTCCTTGGTCTTGCTAGCAAGTACTTCACCCACTGGACCATCTCTTTGGCTCCTTAGATAACTTTAAAATTTTGTTTTCTTTTTGCTCCACTGCCTTGGAGAAGGCTGTCTTTTTATTAATAATTCATGCACATGCCACGCGGTGGCGTGCGCTTTTAATCCCAGCACTCGGGAGGCAGAGGCAGGTGGATCTCTGTGAGTTCGAGGCTAGACTGGTCTACAAGAGCTAGTTCCAGGAAGGTTCCAAAGCTACAACAAAACTCTGTCTCAAAAAAATCAAAAAGAAAGAAAAGAAAAGAGAGAGAAAAGAAAAATTCATATGCACACTTAGATTAAAAAGATACAGTATGGAAAGTGTCTGGTGGGAATCCTCCTCTTAGCGCTGCCCCCACTTGTCTCACCTCCTCCCTGTCTACCTGTCCAGGGTCTCTTATGTACATCTCTTTCCCCTCTTGCATCCACAGCAGGGTGGTTTCTCTGCTGCTCCAGAGTTTGTTGGGTTCCCTGAATGCAGCTTGGCAGTCTCGTTAGTACCTGCAGTTGTTCTTCATTTACTGTCCCTTGGTAACCCCCGTCCCGAACACTGATGTTTCCTCGATTCTGGGATTCTCAAGTGTCTTGCTTAATAGTGCCCATGGGCTTGTGTTTTGCAGGGGCTGTGTGAAAGGACATTCAAGCGTCTGTACCAGTACATGTTAAATGCTGGGCTAGCCAAGGTGGTGTCCCTTCCCTTGCAGGAGATTCACCCTGAGTGTGGTCCCTGTAAGACCAAGAAAGGTAAGAACATAGCCTGTTTCCACCTGGGTTTCCCTGCTGTTCTCTACTCTGGTGACCTTCTGCCTCGGAGTGTGAAGGTTACACTCCTTATTCAGTCCTTTAGTACTCAGTGCTTTCATCTAGGACCTGAGACATATTCACTGAACCATAGCAGCTCTGCATTCTAGCAGACTCCTCTATAAAGGCATCTTCCTTCAGTCTTTCTCCTACACCAGGCCCTTCCTCGTTCTTTCATTCATTCCTTTTTTGGTACTGGAGGCTAAACCTCTGAACCCAGAGTGTTGTGCGTGCTGGGAGCAAAGGCTCTACCACTGAGCTGTTTACCCAGCCCTATTTTGAAGCACAATCATGTCAGATAACATGAGGACATGTTCAAGGTATGAACAGGACAACATGTACTCACACATAAATGGCGAGGGTCAGTCACTTGGTGTGGCCTCTTGGTGTAATCAAGAGATAGTCAGCACAAGGTGTTACAAAGTTGGCTGGATATACAGGCATACTGCTTACTTGAAATAAACATTTTCTTGAGATGGAAAGAATACATTCTAAAATTATCATAGTGCTGTATAAACCAGTAGCATAGTAGTTGATTATCAAGCATTATATACTATATGTCACTATGCTGTACTTTTGCCACAAATGCAGGAGAAACTGTTACACTGTCACAGCAAAAGGTTACTAAATGATGGCGATTTTTAGCTATGATACTGTAGCTGCTATGTGTGCATCACACAAGACTGCTTGCTTTGCGCTGCTTGTTCTTCTTGTGACCCTACAAGGTAGGTCTTAGCATCAGCATCTTACATGTAAGAAAGTTCCAAGATGCTAAGCGGGATTGGGAGATGACTTAGTAGGTAAAGTGTTTGCCAAAAAAGCATAAGAATCCGAGTTCACGGGAACTGGAGAGATGGCTCAGCAGTTAAAAGCACTGGCTGCTCTTCCAGATGACCTGAGTGCAGTTACCAGCACCCACATGGCAGCTCACAGTTGTCTGTAACTCCAGTTCCAGGGGATCTGACACCTTTACACAGACATACAATTAAGCAAAACACCAATGCAAACAAAAATAAATAATTATTAAAAAAAAAAATCTGAGCCCAGGTAAAAGCAGAGTTTCCTGTAATCTCATTGTTAGGGGGACTGAGAGGGTGTGAGGTGAAGATAAGTGGGTCCCTGACGCTTGTTGGCTTCTAACCTAATTGTTGAGCTCTAGGTTCAATGATAGACCCAGTTTCAAAAAAAAATTAAGGTAGAGAGCAATTGACTTAGACATGATACAGACGTCCCACCTCTGCACGGACACCACCACGTACACTTAAGCAGCTGATACTTTACAGGAGTAGACTAAAGAACCTTAAGCTAGAAGCTGGAGATACGGCTCAGTGGTTAAGAGCACTGGCTGCTCTTCCTGAGGACTTGGGTTCAATTCCCAGCATTCCAGCTGGGGCTCTCAGCTATCTAAAACTTCAGATCAGAGGTTCTGATACCTTCTGGCCTCTGAGAGCACACACATGGTACACAGACACATGTAGGCGAAACACTCATGCACATAAGTTTATAAAAAGAAACTTGCACAAGCAGGCTATAAAACCTTAGCAACCAAAAGGCCTTTATTTTTCCCTATTTTTTACTCTTGCCCCATGCTGTTTATTTCTTATTTAGCCAAATCTTTGTAAAATCTGAAGGTTGGAGCTTTCAGCAAGATAGGACATTTAGAAGATAAATGTTTTTCTCTGTATTCCGCCCAAGTGCATCCAAAGTGATGGTAGAGACATTGCAGGAGTAAACCGAGAAGAACAAGGAGCAGGGCAGCAGGCATGCAGGGACTCTTGCAACACTTGCTGCTCAAAACTGCTGGAGGTGTAGTAGCAGGCAGAACAGACTGGGAAAACTTAAGTTCCTATAAAGGGTGGCAACTAGAAGCTGACACCTCTCGACTGGAAATAAGCTAGGAAATCAGAGATTCCAGGTGCTTTTGAGAGGATAAATATGGACGGGACTAAAACTGGGCAGGCTGACAGTCTATGGGAGAAGCATTACACCTCACTTTTCTTTTATGTCCCATATGTTAGGAGCCTGGAGGGTTTCTAGATGCGTGGGCATGAGAACAAGTCTGAGACAATGTGGAGCTCTGGCAGTGGAGAATGTATGCTTATCAAGAGGTGTGATTCCCAGCAGTTGCTAGTTCGTCTCCTTTGATAACATTTTTTCATAGTTTCCTAGACTTTCTCCACTTCCACAGCCACATGCTGCAGGTGAGACCAAAAGGAAGGAATGTGGGTTGGGAATGCCTTGTCTGTGCTCATTAAGCCTCCAGCCACAGCCTCTGAAACAGCTGGAGATAGGACATGGGGCTTGTGTGTGCTAGGTAAGCCCTATATATACCCCTGAGCTTTGCTCCAACCTTCTAGTACCTTGTTCTAAAAGGGAACATAATCTCTTAGAACTGTCCAGTCTCTAGAACACTGACAACTAGACTTAGAACCCTAGGCCTGGGACTGGAGCCTTCTGTTCTGAAGAAAGTGACCAGTTCAAGAACAGAGTGGTGGCGCACGCCTTTAATCCCAGCACTCGGGAGGCAGAGGCAGGCGGATCTCTGTGAGTTCGAGACCAGCCTGGTCTACAAGAGCTACTTCCAGGATAGGCTCCAAAACCACAGAGAAACCCTGTCTCGAAAAACCAAAAAAAAAAAAGAACAACAGAGTCCTCTACATACTGAATGCCGGAGTTTTCTAGCTAAGGAAAACAGCTCATCACATTTCCAACACATCTGACAGCTCACTCTTCCCTGGTTACCAGATGATGCAGCTTTCCCCTTCCTACCGCCTCCTGAAACACGGTCTCCAGGCAGCAGCCTAAAGTGACCACATTGTTGAGGAAAATAAAGTCTAATAGAATCCAAGGACACAGAAACCATTGGAAAGTAGAATAAAGCTGGGCAGTGGTGGCGCACACCTTTAATCCCAGCACTCAGAAAGCAGAGGCAGGTGGATCTCTGTGGGTACGAGGCCAGCTTGATCTACAGAGCTAGTTCCAGGACACAGAAAACCCTGTCTCCACCCCTCCCCTCAAAAAAGGAGGAAAAAAAGAAAGAAAAGTAGATTAAAATTTAATCCTCAGAAAGGAACGGGTGCTGTGTTCATGAAAGCAGAGCAGAGGCTGTGAAGAAGGGAGAAGGAAGGAAAGGGTTGTCAGCAGTTAAGTGGAATGAGAGAGAGAGAGAGAGAGAGAGAGAGGTGCAGAGAAAGACCTCAGAGACTTGAAGTGGAATGCCAAGTTGAAGCTAAAGTTGGGGAGGAGTGTGTGGCTAGAGCCCTATGTCTCCTGAAATTGGGTGTTGCTGTGCTGCTGGTACCCATTTCCTTCTAGTAGGCCCCACATCTTAATTGAACCACTCTGTAGCAGCACAGGCTGCCAGCCAGGTCCTTAACAATGGGCCTTTGGGGACACTTTCCAAACCACAGCACAGAGAACAGAAGAACACAGAGAAACATACAGAGGGTTGGGGAAGGGGAAAGTCAAAAATAGATTGAGATCCGAAGAACATAGGCTTCTAGATGAAAATGAACCATCATGTTTCTAGCATAGTGAACACAAATCCACACTGAAATCCAACACTGCAAGACTTCTCCAGGAAACCCCAGGCTTCCCAGTGGACTAAAGTGGGATGCCATTGTATCAGAGCCGTCAGAACTGCACAGGAAGGGCTAACAGGATGATCTGTGGGGAGAAGCACTTACCTGGAATCCCTGATACAGTAGACACTTTCTGCTGCTGTGATGAACACCAAGGCAGCTCTAAGAGGAAGGGCATCTTGGCTGTGGTTCCCGAGGGTTTGTCTAAGAGGCATGGGAGCAAATCGTAGGTATAATGCCCGGAATGGGAGCTGACTGCCTTCATCTCAACCACGAGCATGTAGCAGAGAGGGCAAATTATAAGTAGATGAGGATTTTTACTCTCAAAGCTTACTCCTAATGACATACTTTCTCCAGCAAGGCTATGTAGCTCTAAACAGCACTGTCAATTGGGGACCAGGTATTCAAACAGCTGACGCTATGGGGGACATTTCTCATCAAAACTCAATAACCTGAGATTGATTCCCAACACTCTCATTTAAAAAACCAGATGTGGTAGCTGGCATCTGTAATCTTAGGCCCCACACTCCCACAGTAAGATGGAAGGCAGACAATTGGCTTGAAGCTCACACGGGACAGAACAGCACAAAATGCAGCCTCAAAATAACCACAGACTTTGACTCAAAAACAAGGAAGGAGAAAACCGACCTCCAAAAAATTGTGCTCTGACCTCCACACATCTCCATTGCACACCCATGCCTGCACCCCTCCCCCACATGCCTACAAATTGATTTTTTTTTTTTAATTCTGAAGGACTTGGTCATTTAGCCTGGAGTCCTTTCTATAGTTTTGCCATGGATGAGGACTGAGGAGGACTAGCTCTACACATACGCATTCCTAGGGATTATCAAGTAACAGAGGAAACCAAGACACAAGGAAACATGGGGTCTAGGGAGCCAGGACTGGTGAAGGGGGACCCTGGTAAGAGATCGCAAATCCAGGCCAGGAGAACAAAGGTACATTTTAGTATTCTGGGATGTTGGAAGAAAGGTGTTAAATAATTTGATGTTTTCTTCTGTGAAGAGCTTGAAGGGAGATACTGTGGCCAGAGCTTTCTTCCAGACACAGGTTCCCGTGAATTCAAAGTAACTACTTGATACCAACAGCTATGCAAATGAATTTTTGTTGTTTTCAAGACAGTTTCTCTTGTGTGTTGCCTTGGCTGTTCTGGAACTCTGTAGACCAGGCTGGCCAGAATTCATAGAGATCTACTTGCCTCTGCCTCCTGAGTGCTGGGATTAAAGCGTGTACTAATACATCTGGCCGAGTGGGCTTTTGAGATTAGGTAGTCCTGCTTAGACATGTCCCTTTTCCCTCAGCTGGATTATGGGAGTAATAGCCCCTACCTTTTAAAGGTGCTACAGTGATCATGGGGATTGCTGGGCTCTGAGTGGGGCCATCGCTTCATGGCCAGTAGGATAGATCTAGAGGGGTTTTTTAGTTTTTAGTTAGTTAGGTTTTTTTTTTCTTTTTTTGAGACCATTTTGCTCTTGACACTGCTGGCCTAGAATTCATTCACACCTACCTTTGCCTTCTGAGTGCTCTGAGTGCTGGGATTAAAGGCAGGTATCGCCACAGCAGGCTAGAGGTGTATTTTGTTTAGCCGGCAGCATTTGTTTTCATTGAGTTGGTTTCTGGAATTTAAAACATGGATTTTTTTTTTTTAACCTGGGAAGTCTGACTTCCAGCTTATGTGCCAAGGGAAAGTAAGTAGTAATACATTTCTTTCATGGTGATTGACAGGCAGGTGGGGTCCACCTCCCCACTCATCAGTGATACCTGCCTGTTGCTGCATAACACAGTCTGTTTCCCTCTGGTCTGTTGTCACCTTCAAGATGTGTCTGTCCATGGGGTATCACCTTATGCCTGGCCTAGGAAGGCATGAATGGTCAGCGTGACTCAGAATACAGTTAGTGATAAAGAGTTGGCACCCAAGCTGATCAGTCAGGACATTTAGACTGTTGAGACTGTCATGTGCACACCAAGCCCATCTTGATTGCTAAAGGTTGTTCTTAGCCATGGTAGCCCCTGTGTACCTACATAACCTCCCATCTCTGTTGAGTTTGCAGCCTGGACTCACAGCCAGCCCTCCCATTGGCCTCATGGCCCTAGTTCATTTGCTTGTCTGAGTGACCTTGTACTTTGTCCTGAGCTGGCCAAACCCTTTTCTTTGTACTCCTAGGCCCGGTGAGTCATCTTGGAGCCAAGTGCTTGGTCCTTGTTTTGTGGATTTAATTTAATCACCACTACAGTTGCTTTTTTGTGCAAGCAACAAGAGCTGAATACAGTTTTCAGGGGTTTAGCCTTGAGCTTTGTCAGTTCTGTTTTAAAAAAAAATAATAACATAAAGTGTTTCTTTCAAGGCATTATGGAAAAGCGAGGTTTAATAAATAAAGATGTGTTACTTCATATAAATTTATAGGTGTACCTGAGTATATATTAATTGTTTTAGCCCCTTAAAACGAGTTTGGATTTAGGCATATTTTGTTTTTTTGGGTTTTTTTTGGCTCCCCGTCAGGTGGATTTAGGCATATTTTATACTCACACTTTGCCATATCTATTTGGCAAAAGCAACATAATCTTTGTAATGAAAGCAGTTCTTCTGAACTGCTCTGATTTACAAAATTATTTTCCTCAAGTATTTACTAGCCACCGTGTGTTTATTAAATTGTGCTGAGGAAATGAAGGAAAGAGAGAGAAGTGAACTTGGCCTTCCCTTCCAATAAATAGGATCACAGTTGGAAGCACTGGGCAGCACACATCTGCCTGCGCTGGGCTGATGACCACGTAATCAGCTCACATCCAGTTCTCACGGGTTGGGGTTGAGTCCGCCTTCTGATCTCTTGTCTTTGTGACTCTTAAGAAATAAACAGTTCCACAGACACTAACTTCAGTATGCATCCCCACTCCTGGGTTTCTGTACTTAAAAGTGGAAAATCTGAAAGTCGAGCTGAGAAAGCATTCTGTTTGCAGAAACTTGGAACAAGTTTAACAGACTCTGTACAGATCAGTTGCTGTGAGCACTGTGAAACACCACTGAAATATAAGGGCTCTGTAAACAGACATGGACTGAAGCAGCAGCGTTCATTATAGGACTCCTTGGTCCCTGTCTGGTGGAGGCTTGTGGGAGCTGAGGGTCTGCTTCTGAAATCCGGAAGGGAAAGGAGTAAAGTAGAACTCACGCTTGTACTTTCAAACCCTGCCGCACAGCACCAGAAATCAGACAGTGACAGACACGACACAGAGGACATGGAGGTCATTCAGGTGGGTCAGCAGCCCGTCAATAAGACAAGTGAGAAAGAGTGGCCCCCAAGGTGGCGTTGCCATGTGATTACCTGTAGGGAAGTCCAGTGGGAAAATCTGGAAGCAAGCTGTAATGTTTAGGGGACAGCTCACATAGAGGAGTGGAGGTGGTTAAGGATCTTCTAAAGTTGGCTGTGCCTTGTACCCACTAAAGGTATAGATTGTACAATATGTGAATTAAATCTCATTCAAGCTGTTAAATTTGAAATAAGTAAAAACTAAACCAAGAAATATAACAGGGTACAGTGAAGTTAATTGTGACCATTAAGAAGGGGGATATTAGCAAAATTATAGTAGTATTAAAGTATACAACCTAGGAGAGAAACGAGTCATATAAAGAAATCAAAAATTTAATAAAATAAATGTACAGGCCTAAAAGAGTGTCAAAGCCAAGAAGAATGGAAAAGAATAAAAACCAGGAAAACAGAATAAAAGACAAGCATAAAATGCTGGGGCTCTTCCAGGTTTTAAAAGCTAAAACTTTAGTGGTGTGTTTTGAAGATGATGAAACCAGCTAAAATAAGCAGTTTTATTTACATAAAAGGGATTAAAGGACACCTGCTATAAGAATTAAAAGTAATTGCTGTGAGTAATTAATGTACATAAAAGAAGCAGGAACATTTTAATATGGCAGAAACCGTTAAAGGAAAACTCGAGTGAAGGCTGACCTTTACCAGGGTGTAAACACAGATTTGAGTCACTTGTGCTGGGGCCAGGGCATGTTAGAGCAGCCCTTGTCCCTTCTCCTGAGGTGGCCACTGTCTAGCACTTAACAGGAATGTACAGGCATGTCTCACCTTTGGGGGCTGGTGTCAGCAATAATGGCGGCAGACAGCACGTTCTCTACCAATGGCTGTGTGTGGAAGGAGAGGTTTTTCTTTGTTTCTTCCTAGAGTATAATCTGCTGATTGCTTGGGGTGGAGATTGAGCCTGGACACTTCTTGGTCACGTAGCTGCCTATATCAGATGGCCAGCCTGGTTATAGGGGAGGTAGCTGAGTCATGTTAGCTTTCTGGTGCAGTTTTGGTCAGCACTGCAGCTCCAGCAACCTTTTCCAACATTTCTCTATATTTTAGGACTGAGGGGGCCTAATTGTGCCAGGTGCCAACTCAGACCAAGTATTTGGGGAGGTGACGTTTGCACTGGCTATTTGATAACTCTGAAATTGTAGCCTAAAAACAATGAGAGCTTCTAGACCTTTGTCAAGCTCCCATGTGTGTTGTTACTAGTGTTATTGTTTCCTTGTGCAGTAAGTAAAACCTGTCTTTGCACTTGTCCTAGACTTTAAGAAGAGGAAACCAGGCCAGACAGTACCTGATACAGTACCAGACAGTACCAGTATTGTCTGATTTGGGGGATCAGCCTTGCAGGGATAGGAACATCAGATAATGTGGTAGCACTGAGCTGAGTTCTAGTATTCCTGACCTCTCTATTATTTTTCCTAGTATTCCTGACCTCTCTATTATTTTTCCTTTGTTGCAATGCTTACTGCTCAGATCATCAGGAGGGTGGTGCTGGTGTGGGGATTTGAGCAAAGAACACGTGGCAGAGTCTGCAGTGGCTAGTTCCTCAGGCCTTTATGCTACACTGGAGAGACTGAGTAGGACCATGAGGAGAGGGAAGTGTGGGGGTCTGGGCTTGGGTCTGGGCTGAAGAGAGACCCCAGGGCCCTAGCGCCTGTAGATCCTACTCCCTACAGATCTCCCATCAAGCCACTGGCCACATTTCCCACAGCCCCAAACATCTTGTTTATAGAATAAACCCAGCATCACTTGCCTGGCCTGTAGACATTCCTTCTACGGCCTGCCTTGCTGTTCAGTGCCATTGTCATTGCTTCTTCTTTACCCTCTCTGCCTGGAGTGCTTGTCTTCCATGGCCAGATCAGACTCCCCAATTCCCCCTTCACTGTCCCATGCAGTGGACAGCCATCTGCTCTACCCTGCCCCCAGCTCACTTCTAAGCGTCCCCAAGTGCTCAGTCCATTCCAGATGCATTTAGAATTAGCTCTGCTTGAGGGATGAGAAACTCGAGGCTCAAAGAGAAAAGGGACTTCCCTGTGGTGGGCAGAGCCAGGCTCTCAACCTGGGCTGTGTCACAGCAAGCCCGGTATCCACCTGCCTTGCCCAGACCCATTGTGTCTCTTTTTATAGTGGAGGAAACCTGTCTTGTTTGTGTCTGTTCTGGACACAGTACAGAATAAATGTTTGTGGAACATTTGTTAAGGAATTAAGGTCCTCACAGTCTAGCAGCTTAGTGTTATGTTTGGCCCTTAGCAACTGTGTCCTTCCGGGGCAGTTGTAAGGAGAGAAACAGTAGTGAGTGTCTCCTGAGCAGGCACCATCTCTGAGATCTATTAGAAAGAATTTTTTTCCCCTTTGAGGAAAAGCCTTGCTACCGAAGCCCGGAATGGCCCTGGACTTGAGATTATCTTCCCGCAGCCTCCCGTGCTCTGGCACTTCGGCACGCTTTACCACTTGGAACAGAAAATCTGAACTCAAATCATCAGGCTTGCATACATGCACCTTTATCCACCGAGCCATCTGAATCCCCGGTGCTATTCTTGTCTCTATTACAGCTGAGGAAACTGATGCACAGAGAGAACATACCACTTAGTCAAAGAGGTAGACTGGCAGAGGTGGCTTACACCAATCAGGTTCTCATCACCCACCACCCTCATTCCCTTTGGCTTCTGGACTCTGGGCAGGCTTATTTGTGGTCGCTAAGGCTGTCACCTCTTCCAGTTGTCCTAGGGCTTAGTGATAAATTTCCCAGAGTTCATTCTTTGGGGTGAGTTGTCACACTCTGAACTCACATGGTATTTGCCATGCTCACCCTTAACTCTCCTTTTACTTGAAGAAATCTGACAGAGTGACTTGCTTCTGTTGTTGACAAGCCCCTGGGAGCTTCAGAAAGATCCAACCCTTCTTTGCTTCAGTTTCCTTATCTGTGAGATGACTCCTGGGGTCAGTAGTATCAGTGAGTTGGCATGTGTCTGTACCAGGCATCTTCATAGTTTCTCTCTGTTGTCTTTTCTGTTGGGCATGAGTGTTGGATTTTCTCCTGGTATGCTAGGTTGCAGTTAGCTAACTGAATGTAGATGGAAATTTCCCTCAGAGCCCAGAGCATGGTTTTGTTGCAGCTGGGCCCCACCTTGTCTATACTTATCACTAAAGCCAATATCTTAAAGGGTGCTAGCTCAGACCTGTTAGTCGGGTTTGCCCTGGCTTCTTTTTGAGTTATTTTTGTAAACTAAGTTTCCACCTTTAGAGTCCCAGAAGGGCCTCTTATTGGCTTTAAAGGAAAAAATGTTCTTCATTTCTTCAGCAGATCCCAAGTGTGGGTCCTGGAAGACTGTTCAAAGGGATAGGCCATGTCCTCGAGCTACTCTGGCAAACTGGCAGGGCTCCTCCCTACTCCTCTTACACATATATTTCTTCCTGATCTAAAATCACAAGACACAAGTCTTGTTCCTAAGAGTTGCAGGTATTTTTGGTTTTTCTTCCTAAATTTATATTCATTTTATTTATATTAATTTTTACTTTTATCAGTGTATGTGTGGACATGTGCCACAAGTGTGTGGATGCCCTGGAGGCTAAAAGATCATTGGATCCCCTGCAGCTGGAAATAGATCCAACCAGTTACGAGCACTGAAACCGGGTCCTCTGTAACAGCAAGTGCTCCTAACCACCAATCCATCTTTCCAGCCCCAAGATGTATAGTTTTAGACTTTGCAAACATCCCACGTAGGGAAGGAGCTAGCTGTGATACCAGTTCAGCTAAGACCTTTCAGGATGTCATGCACTGCTCTCCACGAGACCCTATGCCTGCCATCTGCTCATGTGTGCCCTGTTCCTAGGGACTGATGTCATGGTTCGGTGCCTTAAGCTACTGAAGGAGTTCAAGCGGAAGATGGAGGATGACCATGATGACGACGACGATGAGGAGGTCATCTCTAAGGGTGTGCCTCCTGTGGACATCGTGTTTGAGCGGGACATGCTCACGCAGACCTACGAGCTCAGTGAGTCTTTTTTACCCACACTTGCCATTGAGTGAGCTCTGGAGTGGGAAATGGGCTCCAGTGCATAAAGCCTAGGAAGCTTCTCTCCAAGCTTTAACTTTGGGTGAGGTTCAGGGTGGAGCCTTGCTGCTATCTTGATACATGGCTTTAACTAGGTCTTTGAGCCTTGCTTCCCCTGTCTGTAAAACAGGGTGTGTTAGAACAATAGAGTTCTCTAGAGTTGTAATATGTCTATGAGGGGATTTATTAGCGGTTTTTTTTTTTTTCACATGACATAGACTTTGAGGCCTCCCATAGCTGGCACAAGTGTAAGACCCAGGGAAACTCCTAGAGATCCTATAGGTTTCATGATCCAGAGCAAGAGAAGAAGCTGCTCCTGACCCAGGTAGGAAGGAAGTGGAGAGAGAAAATGTGAGGTGTCATTCCCCCTGCCCTCCCCCCCTTTTTTTGTTCTCACTGGGCTCCCGGTTGATGATGTGATGCCATCCATATTTGGGCATATCTTCCCACGTCACCCTTTAAACTGTTCTCAGGCCGCTTTCCTCCAGAAATAAATATCCTCATGAGCCTATTCCAAGAATGGTGCCTGACCATTAAACCAACTTACAGTTAACCATCACATTGGGATAAAACCTGTGTGAGAGCCGGGCGATGGTGGCGCACGCCTTTAATCCCAGCACTCGGGAGGCAGAGGCAGGCGGATCTCTGTGAGTTCAAGACCAGCCTGGTCTACAGAGCTAGTTCCAGGACAGGCTCCAAAGCCACAGAGAAACCCTGTCTCGAAAAACCAAAAAAAAAAAAAAAAAAAAAAACAAAACAACAAACCTGTATGAGCACATTCTCAGGATAAAAGGCAGAGGCATAGATTACCTACAGTAGTGCCCCCCACAGGAACACTCAAGAAGCTTAGCTAGCTGTTTGTCTTAGTCTGTTTTCTGTTCTTGGCAATTTTTAAAGACAAGACTTATAGCTCTGAGACTGGTGAGTTCAGATTAGGCGATGTATTTGCTGTTTTCTGGTGGGGGCCTTTGCTCCTGCGTGAAGGAAGAAAAGCAGAGGGTAAGCAGACACATGAAATGGGCACCACACGTTGTTTTTGGAACAGCCCAGTGGAGAACACAATCTTATGCAAAGTCAAGGCCTCTACCCTAGTTCTACAGGGAGGAAGTGAGCCTAGCAGTTCTGCGGAGGTGACAGAACTCAGCCTCTGTGCTGTTCTGTTATACAGGGGCTCTGGAGCCACACTGCCTTCTGAATTGGTTCCGTCTTAGATCCCACCAGCAGGTCAGGCTGGCTAATCTCTCAGACTTTATGAAGGCTGGTTGATTGACAGTTCTCATGGTGGCTCAGATTGCTTCCTCATAACACAATCTGAAAACAGCTATCTATAGACCTCTTGTCCCCATGTATGGCCTATTGTGTAGAGGGAAACATCTTTGCCACTTCTCTCATTCTAATGGTCGTCTTTGTGCGTAACTGATGTAGAAAGCCTACATTCTGATGATTTTTGCCTGGCAGCTTCAAGTGTGTGGATGCATTGAAAAAGAAAGGCCAGTGTTTTCTGAACAAAGAGCTTTGCCATCATCTGCCTACAGGTCATGTAGCAGCTTCCAGCCAGGTTCCTCCCTGGAGTGTCCAATACCATTTAGAAAGGGCCTGTGAAAGGCAGGTGTGCTGATATTGAGTAACATAGGTGTGGGCTTCAGGGTAGGAACTGCAGACTACACAGTGCCAAAACCAGGCAGCAACGTCGCCCCGTTCTCTGCTGTGGAGCTGCTGCCATCATTTCCTCCCCCACTTCCTGCTGGCCTGGCTGGGAGAAAAGAAGCAACAGGAACATAGGTGATGCACTCTCAGAGAAAGTTGTCAGGAGCTGGACATGGGGACATGTGCCTGGGAGCCGAGGCAGGATGATCACATGTTCAAGGCTAGCCAAAATAAAAAAAAATTACCTTAAAGTTATTTTGATGCTTTTTGAAAGGGTAAGTTCATTATCTAAGTAAGTTCATTTATAAGGGAAGGCTAATTTCCTACTGCTGCTTCTTAAAAGTGATGGAGGTAAGTTAGAGACTTTATAGGTCCGCCTCGATTTGAGTAGAGCCACTACTCACTTTCCCTTCAGTGTTAGCATGGGGAGCCAGAGAGCAGACACCCAAAAGGAGCTGCCGGTGTTCTTGGGGTCAGGTATTGCTCTTCAGCCTGGCAGCAGGGCACTCCTTGGGGGGAGGGGAAGTATTTTCTGTGTCTGGCAGTTCCACCTCTGTGCTTAGCAAGGGAGCAGGGAAGTAGCTGTGAGCAGCTACCCCTGTGCAGTGGTGGGGTTCAAGCGTGGTATTATTCACAGTTGAGCGCAGAGGCACGAAAGGAATTTCCCAAGCTGAGATCCGAGTTGCTATGAACGTGGGAAAGCTGGAAGCGAGAATGCTGTGTCGGCTCCTTCAGAGGTTCAAGGTTGTCAAGGTAATGCCCTGTCATCCCTACAGTGCCTCATCTCATGTGCCAGTAGAATTAAACATCAGAGAAGCAGAGGCCTTGCTGTGTCCATGAGGCAGAACCTGTATGAGGCCACTAGGCCTCCCCCTCACTGAGTGCCTGTCTGGTTCTGCTTCTTAAATCTGAAGCGCTGGAGAGTGATGGTACAGCAGCTGCCCTTGCAGCCCCTTTCTGGGTGAGCTAGCTAGTGTCTAATGAGCTGCCTGTCCTCCCACTGGTGTGACTTGCCTGGCACCTCAAAACATCAAAGTAGCTAACTGTAGGCCTAGTGTTCCCTTTTGTGATTCAAAGCTGCTGATAGTTGGCTTCCTGTAACGGCAGTGAAGCAACTAAGGCAGTTAATTACAAAGAGAAGGGTTGTTTGGTGTGTTCTGGATAGTCTAGTTCAAAATCAAGTGGTTCTCATTGTCTGAGAACCTGTAATGAGACAGCAAGCACCTCATGACAGAAATACGTTGGTAGAATAAACTGTCACATCCTGAGCCCAAAGGAAGACAGAAAATGGTCAGGATAGGTGGGAGGTAGAGAGGAGGTGATACTTATCCAGACCCTCTGGTGGGCTACTGTGGGCATTTTTTCATAAGTCAGGGCTTTATTAGTTAAGTAAGTATAACTGGGACCTTGGCACTATCCGTGGTACTTTCTCACTATAGGCCATGGGACAAGCTCCTTTCCTATTTTAGAAGGCAAGATGATCGTGGATTGGCGATGAACCAGACTACACGTCTCCAAGGTTGTGGGTGTCTGCAGTGTGTAGGACCCTGGGTTTTGCATAATCAGCACAAGCCAAATCCTAACTGGGTGTATAAGCCAGGTCCAGTGTCAGGCACAGAAGTGCATGGAAGACCAAGTCAAGGCCTGATCAACAAAGGGCTTCTAGCTTCGGAGAGCAAACACTGTCTGGATAATGCAGGCTCTGACAGGAAGGCACTATGAGACTGGGACCACCTGCATACCTGTCGGCATTAACACCCCCCCCCATGCGCTCACCCGTGTGATTACCCTAGGGATTCATGGAAGATGAAGGCCGGCAGCGAACCACCAAGTACATTTCCTGCGTGTTTGCAGAGGAGAGTGATCTGAGCAGGCAGTATGCACGTGAAAAGGCCCGAGGAGAACTACTGACCACTGTGAGCCTAGCCTCAGTGCAAGATGAGTCCCTCATGCCTGAGGGTGAAGAGGCCTTCCTCTCTGACTCAGAAAGTGAGGAGGAGAGCAGCTGCAGTGGCAAGCGTAAGGGCCGAGGGTCCCGGGGGCGTTCAAGAGCCTCAGGGGTTGCTGGCTCTCAGCCTCATCACTCCACTCCAGCTAAGGGTAAGGACTGCTTGAAGCATATGGGGGCGGCAGGGCCAAGCACCCTGGCACTGCTGGGCATCAGCAAGAAACAGTTGTTCAGCCCAGCCAGCCTGGAGATCCCCTAGGTCCTACCCTCATTTGAGGCCTAGAAGTGTCCTTTTCGCACCGTTGTCACGGGTGTGGAGAGGAGTCGTGTGAGTGTGCCCTGCCCTGGTTACTTGCAAGGTAGTCTCCTTGAGTGGCACCTTCATTACAGGATGGTTTTACTATTAAAGAGATAGAGTTCTGTGAGCCTCATTCCTTCCCTCAGTCCTTTCAAGAACCACTTAGGGTTTAGTTTATAGAACACTACTATGGAGGCAGGGGTGTTCAAATGTCCTCCCAATACCCAGTGTATTTTGTTTTCTTGTTTGAGACTGAACTTCACTGTGTAACCCACTTAGAACTCACCCTTCCCACCTCAGCCTCCTGAGTGCTGGGATTTCAGGTGTACGTGACCTTGGATGACTTGAAATCCTGCTTTAAAACATGTATGGAAGGCAGACAGTTGATAGACTTGTGAATTTCATGTTCAGCTTTGCACCCCAAGGCTGCAGAGTGAGCCTGAGGAGGCCCTGGGCTAGCCTGCTCTGACTGCTAAGCAGAGAAGCCCTTTTCTTTGTTTTCCCCTGACCAGCTGTGCCCATTCTCATTGTAGGTGGGTGGAAAGTCCTAAACCTGCACCCACTGAAGAAGCCAAAGGCACTGGGCACTGGTGAGGAAAGAGCCCGCCGAAGCTCGCGTGCTAGGAATGGCCTGAACACTAGCAGTTCCTCTGAGCTCAATACATCCTTCGACCCTAACAACATGGAGAATCACAGTGGCGATATTGCTGTGATTGAGGAGGTCCGGCTCGATAATCCCAAGGTCAGTAATGACCATGGGGCTTATGGCAGAAGGATCTGGTGACTGGTGTGGACCAGACCTGTGGCCAGGTGGTTCTTGCTGCTGTTTGATTCCGGTTTCACAGCCCACAGGGGACATGTGAAGTCTAATCTGTGAGGACGAAAGGCAGTGCCATGGGATGGATACTGGCCTGCTGCAGGAGTGAAGCACGGGCACTGCTCCAGCTTCCGTTCTGTGCTGGAAGAGCAGCCTGGGCTTTGGTCACGCCGTGTGCGGAATTGTCAGGCACTCAGTGATTGCAGTCTACATTCTTTCCACACTTGACTGTTTCTCGATGCCTCCTGAGATCTTCTTTAGGTCCTCTACTCCTGGTAGAGCAGGCCCTCCTCCCAGGGTATAGTTGCTGTACTCTCTCCTAGCACCGCTCCTTCTGATAAAACCACTTCGTTTTATAGCCATGGCGCTCTGATTTGGCAGAGCACAGCTCTGCTTCTTCAGCCTCCAGTTACTTGGGGTGGTTTCCTCCAAAATGTTTCTCTGATCATGATGGACTGTTCTAAAATCCTCGAAACTTCCTTCCCTAGTGTGAGAGAACCCTGCCTGACCTGGAGCACCTATGGTGGGCAAGGGAGCAGGCTAGACCCAGCCATTCTTATATTGTCATCCCAGCACCAACTTGTAGCTTCCTGGGATACATTCCCATTTCTGAAAGTACTACACCAAGCCGTATCCACCCAGGTAAACATGCCCTGTGACTGCCACATGATTTCAACAGGTATTCTTTTTCCATTCAGGGGACGGTGGTGGCGCACGCCTTTAATCCCAGCACTTGGGAGGCAGAGAAAGGCGGATCTCTGTGAGTTTGAGACCAGCCTGGTCTACAAGAGCTAGTTCCAGGACAGGCTCCAAAACCACAGAGAAACCCTGTCTCGAAAAAGCAAAAAAAAAAAAAAAAAAAATCCTTATCTCTTTTTCCATTCAGGGTTCATATTCTGGCTTTACCACATGTTGTAGATAGAGAGACCTTAAGAATGAAAGGAGGGGAGGGGATGGAGAAAGGACTCAGTAATTAAGAGTACAGGCTGCTTTTGGCAGAGAACTTGGATTTGAATCCTAGCACTCTGTGGCAGCTTACAACCAACCGTTTGTGACTGCAGTCTTGGGATCTAATGCCTTTTTCTGGCCTCCTCTGGTACTGCATACATGCGATACACAGACATGCAGGACTTACAAACATTCAGACATAAAAATTAATACAATCTTCTAAAAAATTGAAAGAAGTTGTGGGTGAAAAGATGACTCAGCACTTCAAAGTACTTGGTGCACTTACAGAAGACCTGGGTTCAGTTCTCAGCACCTCCTCTAGGTAGCTGACAACTGCATGTAGTTCTAGCTCCAGGGGATTCTACCCCTTCTTTTGGCCTCTTTGGACATCTGTCCCTATATGAAAGATACATATATACACATAAATAAACCTGAAAGAGAAAAACAAAATCAGTGAATTGGGCCTTGGTCAGGAATGAGGGAAAAGCACAGGCTCCTGTCCCCTCCTTCCATCTTTCCCCCAGGAAGCCTAGTCTGAACTCCCAGCCTGCTCTGCCTCAGCCTCCAGAAACTTGCTGGTGTTCGAGTCAGAAGCCTGTCCCAGTGCCCTTGCATGTGGACATTCATCCTCTATGACCCTGGGCAGGTCCTGGCCTCTTGAGCCCTGGTTTCCTCCTTGGGGACATGAGAAGTACTGAAGGTGCTGTTGAGTTTTCCATGGCCTGACAGTAGCCTCGGCAAGGTGCTGGGCTCTTCCCACCCACTGGGGAGAAGCCAGGTAGACATGGAGCTACTGTCTGCTTTTGGAGGTGTTGCAGTAGGTGATGCCCAACTCCTGCTCTGAAACTAGCTGATCCCAAACTAGTTGATCATCGACTGGCAGGTACCTCTGAGAAGGTGGTGGGGTCTTATGCAGGGAGCTGGCCAGGTGGATTCTCCTTGAATAACAGGACCTGACTTTTGAAAGGGGAGTGTGTTCCTCAGGTATGGTGTCTATCTGGTCCTATCCTTTCTGACCCCTGGTCTTGGGTTTTCGTTATGTAGGAGAGTGGTGGCTCCCAGAAAGGCGGGCGGCATGGCCCAGGCCAGGACAAGCCTCACAAAACATACCGACTGCTGAAGCGCAGGAATCTGATCATAGAAGCGGTCACTAACCTCCGCCTGATTGAGAGCCTGTTCACGTAAGTGTGCCAGTGTCTCTGGCACTGCCCTCTTTACCAGCCAGAGAAGGGACTAGAAGGCCTCGGAGCTGCCGCTTCACTGTGTGCATTTTATGGTGTCCCATTGTGGTCAATAGGGTGTAGATTTTGTTCCTGTTGTTGGGGAAGGTAGACCTTGAGAATTAAAAATACTAGACGCCACGGAGCCTTCACTGACTTCTCTCCATACCTGAGTGAGTTACTGTTGTGTGACCATGACAGGTACTTGAGAATAACTTGAAGGAAGATTTATTTTGGCTCAGGGGTTCTCTGCTCTCTTGGCTCCATGTGTGTGGTGGCAGAAATTTGTAGCCAAGAGCTTCTTCACCTCCTGACAGCCAAAAAGCAGAGAGAGGGCAAGGTCTATCTCCAGTGACCTACTTCCAGCCAGGCCTCATCTTACAAAGTTTACAGAACCTCCCAGTATCACTACCTTCTGGGTCCAAGTCTTTGAACCCATGAGTTGTAGAGGCACGTCTCATTCAAACCCTAACACTGGGGAATTGTTACAAGGGAAGGGAAACTGAGAAACCTGCAGGTAGCGGCATAGCAAGAGGCACAGGTGGGGCTGTGTGCTAAGGAAAGAAGGGCTGGTCTTTGCAGCTCCAGAAGCCACCACTCTGGGGGGTCAGCATTTTCAGGGTCACAGATGTGGGGTCTTTTTACTCTGTCTCTGGCTGACTGGGGACAGAGACCTCATAAGCTAGATCTTCACCTTCATCCCTTCTGTGCCCTGAGAAGTTTATCTGGGCGTCCTGATGTCCATATTGGCCTTGCTCTACTGTGATTAGTATCTAGAAATGTCACAGTGAATCAGAAGATTGAGAGAGATCAGTAGAAGAGTGAAAAAGAGCTTCAGACCAAACCAACAGTGGGAGACTAGAGCTTTGCCTAGCCAGTGTTCAGTAAGCATGCCGCCTTGGCAAAGACAGTTTTCATTCTAGTACTCTTTCCCTTCCCTTGTTCCTTTTCATGGTCAGATCATGTGATTTCTGGTGCTGTGGAGCTGCTGTGGGTAGTGACTTGACTTCAGCTAGTTTGTTTACTCTAAAAAGATGGAATTTCATGTTCTAAGAGGCTCCCCTATGTAGCATGTGAAGAGCTCCCACAGAGTTTTCCTGGTTCCCAACAGACCTGTTGTGACTTCTCTGTGTCTCTGCATGTTGAAATGGAAATGTGACCTTCTCTAATATCCAGGATTCAGAAGATGATCATGGACCAGGAGAAGCAAGAGGGTGTCTCCACCAAGTGCTGTAAGAAATCCATTATCCGCTTGGTGCGGAACCTGTCTGAGGAGGGTCTCTTGAGATTGTATCGGACAACGGTCATTCAAGATGGCATCAAGAAGAAGGTAATCTCTTGGACTTCTCCAACCTCATGCCAACCTCATGCTATGGAAAACTTTCTGACCTAGTATCCGTTGTCATTGTTGATCCTTTGCTGTAGTGATTGGGACATCAAATTCTGCCTCTTAATGTGGAGGGCAGGGATCCTGCCAACATTCCATGGCAGCTGGGAGCAGCCACCTGAGCCTTAGAGCAGTGAATTGGCCAGCCTGGAGGAAGAGGAGGGAAGCAGGCCTGGTGCACTTAAGTAGGGCAGTGTTAGGAATGCACGAACCTTCTCCACAGAAACAGTGGAAGGGTGGTGGCCAGTCTGTGGGATTTGTCTGTTTCTGTGGTACTGTGATGGGAGCTGTTCCCATAGTAACTGTAGCTCAGCAACTTTGCACACATTTTACAGCATCAGTTTTTCAGGGTCAGAGTAAATGGGATGGCACAGCTGGACATTAGGACTGAAAGCAGTGGGGCTGTCTTCACAGCCCCTTAATTCCTGACTGGATTTTTCCATCTCAGCTGTAAGGGAGCCCTGCTTTGATACTTTGTTTCTCTCATAAGTAGGCAAGGTCATTTCTGCTTTTACATATATTTTTGTTTCTTCTGATATACAAAGTAATACCAAAAACTGACTTAAGAAATAGTTTGCTGTTGCATGGAGACAGAACTCATGGGCTTTTATATCTGCTGAAGTCACTTCAAAATAAAGCCATCAGGTCCTCTTGACCTAGCTCCTTCCTTCACAGCTGCCTGCTGTGTGACTCCACTTAAGGGGCAGTCAGTCATGTGCCAATCCGTCTCACTGAAAGACATATTAAGGCCCCATCAGCAGGGACACCCATGACTTCAGCAGGTTTTTCAGAAGCTACTCTGTTGGGCTGCCTTGATGTCACTGTCGAGGATAACAAGTCCTCCCCTAGTTTGGGCCTGGGAAGACATCTGGCCTCAGGATTGACTTCTCCAGTGCTAATCTAGAAGACTAGTAATGACCCAGCCTGTGGGAGGGGATGAGGATGTCAGGTCGATGTTTAGGGTCACATAACCACAGAAATGGAGCCTTCAGCTGCAGGGCAGTGCATCAAGAGCTGTATGCTTTTGAACTGGGTTTGAAGTTTACCACTGAGACTTGATTCCTGATAGGAGTTGGCACAGGCTGCCAGTAGCTGTCTTCCCAGTGATTGCCTGGAGCCCATTTCCTTATACCTGCATCTTGCCCTAACCCTGAGGCTGTTGAAGAATTTGCTGCTGCTCTGGGACAGTGGGCAATGGGAGCTGCCATCTCTAAGTACTTTTCATTTCTCTGAGAAGCTGCTTAACTGGCTGTTGTTTGCAAAGAAGTCAGCAGTATAGGATGCAGTGTAGAAGTGGACATGGGATTTCTTTTTTACCAGCAAGAATGGTGAGCTGGGACTGTGGGGGTGGGGCTGATGCCCTTCACTCTGCAATGACAGCACGGAAAGCTACTCCTGGGGCACCCAGTCCATCATGTTTCATACTCATGACCTGTCTTGTTCCCCCTGCCTGTGCCACTCTGCCACAGAGTTAAAGTTAGTGTCCTGACTCCTACACTCCCAGAGTTTATCAGAGAAATAGCAACCACTGTCACCATTCTGTCTGGGGAAGTAATGACAAAGCATCCCTCTATCCTCTGCCAGTTGTTCAGAGGTGCCCTGCCAGGGTCCTAGCAACACACAGCCAGAGAGACTGCTCTCATGCCCCACTTGCTTTTCCAGGTTGATGTCCTGTCAGGGATCTCAGTAGAGCAGGTGTGGGAGCTGCCCCACTATCAGAAGAGCTGGTGAGATATGGCAGCCTGGCCAGGGAAAGTGCAGGACCAATGGCTTAAGATCCAAGACTTGGCGCCATAGTCCACAAAGGAGTTCTGATTCTTGCAGCTGAAACAGTAAACTGTCTGCCATGTATCCTCTCTGAACTGTGGGTGTGTGGAAATCTTGCTGTGGAACCAATTCAAACCTGCCCTGCCCTCTGGGACACTCCAACCTCTCCCCCACAGGTGGATCTGGTCGTGCACCCATCCATGGACCAGAATGACCCTCTTGTAAGAAGTGCTATTGAGCAGGTTCGCTTCCGGATCTCCAACTCCAGCACAGCAAACAGGCAAGTGGAAGAACTCACAGTTACCCTGCCCAGTTCTGTGTTCTGGCCTGCAACCAGTGGAGCAGCCTTCTGAAGGCTTTGTGTGCACCTGAATGAGATCCTGGGTTTGTTGGCTAGCAGCTGTGACTTGTGCCCACCTACTCTACATGGTGATCCAATTCTGAACTTCCTGTATTCTTTATTCTAACTTACATTCTTTTTTTCTTTGGATGGAGATGGGACCAGGGCCTTGCATGTGCTAGGCCAACACTTTCCCTCCTGAGCTACACCACCTGCTCTAATGCTTATCCATCTGGTAAATGTAACCAGTTAGAGCACTTCTTATTGATGCTTCTTTGCAGGAAGCTCAGTCTCATCGTGGCATAAATCACTGTACTTGCTTTCCCAATGTCTCACTCATCTTAGTCTAAGAGGCTGAATACTTAGCAGTGAGGGAGCAAGTTTTAAGGTGACTAGGTTCCTGGTGGACAGAGGGCCACCCTGGAAGTAGAATCCCAGTGGTTGGTCTCAGTATCTGAACCATTTGCCACTAGTTTTCTATGTTCCTGGTTGCAGGTGTCTGACACCTAACACTGGACTTATTTCCCTTCTTGGTGGCAAGTAGCCTCTGAAGGTTCCTCCACATTGTCGCTTCATGTTTTAGACACTGTTTACTTGTGTCGTCTGCTTGGGACCATGATCAGTTGAGTACTCTGAAACCCCAGGCCTGGCAGATAAGCCTTGCCTTTGTTTCCAATGTATTTCTGCACCCTGCATTTGGCCCGCAGGGTTAAAGTTCCACAGACTCCAGCACCCCAAGAGGAGGCAGAAGAGGAAAGCCAAGAGCCAGAGGTCCCAAGTGGATCAGGAGACTCTGACCCGAACACATCCTTAAAGTCAGAAAGCGGACGGGTGAAAAAGACGGACGAGAAAATGGGCATAACCCCACTCAAAAATTATAAACCTGTCATAGGTAAAGAGCAGCTTTGCCACCTTTGTTCTGCACAGTGGTAGATGATAAATCACCTCCCTGGCACCTAGACCTTGCGTAGCTGTGGAATGAACTGGACCTGACACAGTCTGGGGTTGCTCAAGCACTGCCCACACCTTTCTCCCTACAGTTCCTGGACTCGGGCGCTCCATAGGGTTCCTTCCCAAGATGCCCCGCCTTCGGGTGATGCATCTGTTCCTGTGGTACTTGGTCTACGGTCATCCTGCTGGCCACACTGGGGAGCAGCCTACTTACCACAGTGAGAGGAAAACAGGGAAGCAGGAGTCCAGCAGATCAGGGGCTCAGACCTCCTCTGGAAATGACTGGGACACCTCTGAAGCCAGAGACAACACGGAAAGCAGCTCCTGGGAGGCAGAAATGGAACTCTCCACAGAGATAGGTAAGAGCCACTGGCCTGCATCTGGGCGTGGGGGTGTAAGGGGAGCAGAAGTAAGTGCAAACCACAGACTTGTAATGGGGGAAGGCAGGGAGAGACAGTTTTTTCCTGAGCATACCGTCTGCTTGGAGTGACTCTTAGCTTTTCCTAGTGTACGTGGATGAAATCTCGTGGATGCGCTACGTCCCTCCCATCCCGATCCACAGGGACTTCGGCTTTGGCTGGGCGCTTGTCAGTGACATTCTTCTCTGCCTGCCCCTCTCCATCTTTGTCCAAATTGTTCAAGTGAGCTACAAGGTACCTGTGACTCTGGGCCAGGTCATATGTGGGGTAGCGGGGCTAGAAGCCTATACTCACATGATGGAGGGAAAATACTCAGAGCTTTCCCAGGTGATGGATGACTGAGTAGTGGGTGGGCTACAAGATGGTCAGTCAAGGGAAGACATTTCAGATGTTTGTTATTCCTCACAGATTAGATTAGAATTGATAAGAGAATCGGCTGGGTGAATGCGTAGTGTGTACTTGAGGTGTGTGTATCATTTACTAGGTAAGAAGATAAATAGATCTGCTGCAACGGTAAAACACTTTTTGGAAGCTTGGTAAATGTCAAAACAGAAGCAAATAGAAATTACCCAAAACCTTATCACTCAGAGTCATTCACTGTTCATTTTGTTGGTGTATTTTCTTCTAGTCTTCGTGTGAGTGTGTACGTGCATGTGTGTGTCCTTAACTGAATTGTGATTACACTCGTATGTCCTCTCCATTGACACAATTTAGCAGTATATTTTCTACCTGGGGACATTGAAGTTCCAATTCTTGCTTTGGCAGATGGAATGTTGTTGGACACTTTTAGTGGGTGTGTGAGTGGATACTTCCAGAAACTTCTCCTCAGGCAAAATCACTGACCTTAGGGGATTAGCAGTCATCCTTCCCTGGTGAGAGTGTGCTCCTATTGCTTCCAGGAAGGGCTTTAGCGGCTGTGTGCCTTCTTACAGGCCTGGTATGTGTTGTTGCCCTCTGCTGTGTGCTGGGTGAGCTGGGAGGGTAGATACAGAAACTCAAAGCAGACATGGGGAGGTCATAGTGTTAGGTGCTTGTGAGCCCCGTGGCTGAGCTGAACCTGCAGGTGATCTCTGCAGGTGGACAACCTGGAGGATTTTCTAAATGACCCTCTGAAGAAACACACGCTGATCCGCTTCCTCCCCAGGCACATTCGGCAGCAGCTCCTGTATAAGAGGTAAGAGTAAATCCCAGTAGGTAGGCTCCTAAGTGCTTGCTCAGACCTGGGAAAAGTGAAAGGTATTGCCGGCCAGGCTGCACAGCCTCAAGGTTCTTAGTAGTTTAGTCACCAAAGACATGAGCTGGTATGTTTATTACTTGATTTAAAAAGTAAAATTTGCTGCTAAAGAATTACAGCTACTAGAGTGTTTTGGTTTGTTTCCTTGTATCTACTTTCTAAATCAAGCCCCACTGTGACTGTGGGCCTCAATGCTCTAGGGGACTAGGTAAGAAAGAGGAACAGCTCATCCCCTTTCCTGGCCTCAGAGCTATGTGGACTGTGTGGTGGGAGACCAGCTGCCCTCTGTTCTAGGCGGTACGTTTTCTCGGTGGTGGAGAACCTGCAGCGACTGTGCTACATGGGGCTGCTACAGTTTGGACCCACAGAGAAGTTCCAGGATAAAGACCAGGTAGTGCCGTCTGCCCAGTGAGTCGGGCCTGAATGTCAACCCAACCCCAAGCATCATGGTGCTGATGCTTGTGTGCCTCCTCTCCTGATGGGCGTCTTCTGCAGGTCTTTGTTTTCCTGAAGAAGAATGCAGTCATTGTGGACACCACCATCTGTGATCCACATTACAACCTGGCCCACAGCAGCCGGCCCTTTGAGAGGCGTCTCTACGTCTTGGACTCCATGCAGGATGTGGAAAGCTATTGGTTTGATCTGCAGTGTATCTGCCTCAATACCCCACTAGGTACCCTGGCTTGCTGGGCCCCTGCTTCTTTTCCCTTTGGTATGGTCAAGGATACAGAGCCAGAAGAGAGTCTAGGGGTCATGGAATTCATTGTCATTTAAACCACTTCCTTAAGCTGGGGTGTCCCTGAGGCTCCAGCCCCACCCAAGCATATGATCTGTACCAGCCAGTATTTCTCCAGCATCATCCAGGTCGTCACTTCTGTTTTCTTGGAGCTTGTGTTCTAGGGAGGGAGGAGTTCAAGAGAGACCCAGAGTGTGTTAAGATGTAGTCTGCAGATCGTGGTAACAGGGCTGAGGCTCACCTCAGGAGACCACTGCTGAGCTAAACACTGTAGGCTGAGGCCACTGGGACTGGAGAAGACACAAGGCAGGGAAGTGGCCTGAGCCAAGGCCTTGAGTGTGTTAAGGAGGCGATGGAGGAGCATGACAGCTGAGAGTGGAAGGAGGGTTGGGAGCAGACTTGTGGGCTCTGTAGGAAGTGCAGGATCATTTGAAAAGCAGAAAGAAACTATGGAATGCTTACACATGTTGTGATTTGAAGCGCACCCCACTGCCATTTGGAGAATGGACTGAGAGGGTTGGGAATGAAAGAAAGAAGATAAGAAAGGGAGCCCTGTGTACTAATGACCAAGTAGGAGACTAGTGTGTGGGTTGACTGTGCCGGGCTCAGCAATCTTATTCCTGAATGTCTGTCTTCTATGATGGTCATTGCTGTTTAAGTGTCCTTTCCCAGAAAGCCTGTTTAGCATTTTGTCCCCATCCTGTTTCCCCCTATGATGTCCTTAGCACATCTCCAGAGTATTGCAAAGTGCCATTCTGGAGCTCCCACTGCAAAGCCCCACACACCATCAGAGCTCCCTCTCCACATGAGGGAAACTCTAGAGAGGGATTACACCTAGAGAGTTCCTGAATGCCCACACTGTAGTGTGTCATTGCTCTCGGGAGCTTTAAGGAGTCCAGACAGATCTTACTGCAGTATGTTTCAGTGATGCTTTGGGATTCAGAAGTGAGGGGAGCTCTTATCACTGTAGATTTTTAAAGCACTCTAATTCCCCTGTAGTTTATACCTATATAAAATTTTATGAACCAGTATGTAATTTGCATCAGTTTCTCGGGCCTGACAGTTGATTTTTTTTTTTTTTTGTCTCTCTTAGATGAGCAGAGATGTCACAGGCTTATTGCAGTCATTAATCAGACATCCATTGTCTCAATAAACTTTTGGGGAAATTCTGCCCCTAGTAACGTAGAGAAGCGCTACGTCACAGGATGCTGTCACATTGTGAAGTAGGAGTATCTCAAATGCCAGCATGCACACAGGTCACCTGAACACCACATTAGAGTGCTGTTTCCTGGGCCCAGGGAGGGCATTTGTTTTGCTTTTTGTTTTTAAGTTTTATTTATTTTTAGTATATTTTTATTTTTTGAGATTATAGTTACATCATTTTCCCCTTCTTCAAACCTCTATCATGCACCCCCACCTCTTGCTCTCTCTCAAATTCGTGGCTGTAGTGAGGAGACGAGCAGGCCTGCGTTTCATCCCGCCCGGCTCCCACACAGCTAGCTTTGCCCCGGAAATAACAACACACAAACTGTATTCATTTAAACACTGCTTGGCCCATTAGCTCTAGCCTCTTACTGGTTAACTCTCACATCTTGATTAACCCATTTCTATTAACGTGTGTAGCACCACGAGGTGGAAGCTTACTGGGAAGATTCTAACCTGCGTCCATCTTGGAGAGGAGAGCTATGGCGTCTGCCTCACTGCCTTCTTCCTCGCAGCATTCTGTTCTGTCTTCCCTGCCTACCTATGTTCTGACCTATCAGGCCAAGCAGTTTTCTTATTAATTAACCAGTGAAAGCAATAGATAGATAGAAGACCTACCTACATCACGTGGTTACTTTTTATTTAGTTGTTTAATATATGTTTGTGTGTGCACACGTGCCATTCATTCCTAAGTATATAAGTACAACCTGCTCAGTTATATGATACTACTTGAATGTATGTTTTCAGGGCTGATCATTTCCTATTGGATAGCCAGTTGGTGTGCCCTTCCCTGGGGAAAATAATTTTTCCTGCTCTCAGCACTCCTTAGTTCCTCCCCTTCTGCATTAGTGTGGGTATTGGTGCCATCCTTGTTCAGGTCTTTTATAGGCAGTCATGCTGGTGAGGCTTCATCTTGCAAGAAACTCCCTGTTCTCCTGGCTCTTAGTCTTTCCATTTCCTCTTCCACAGTGATCCCTGAGCCTCAGTGCAGGAGTTGTGCTGTAGATGTGTTAGTTGGAACTGATTGGGGTTGCCTATAGCTTGTTATAATGGTCTTTGTTTGCTTTAGAAGAGAGTCTCCTTGATGAGAGGTGAGAACTGTACTTCTCTGTGAGTGTATACAGGTAATTCTTTAGAGTGTAGTCAGGATTATATCAGTAAGGAGAGGTTGTAGGTTCTCCTCCAAGATCTATGACTTCTAGCCCTGGGTGGTTGGCTAGGTTTCCAGTACCAAGAATATTTCCCTCTTTGTGAGCAGGCCTTATGTCCAACTAGAAAGCTGTTGGTTACTGCCAAAGTATGTGTGCCAGTACTGTCCCCTTAGAGTTATCGTGCCATGCTAGTCATTGATGGGTTCATAGGCATCATAGCTGAAAGCTTGTATGGTGCCTCTTGGTACCATGAAAGCTAGTCCTCAGGGGGCAGGCTTTCAGGTCAGATCTAGCCATGTACATGTACCCAAAGTACATGGTGTCTTCAGCAATAGGGACTTATCTTCCACCTCTGAGAGGTTACCAAGGGCAATATCAATAGCCTGTAATGTTTTAGAAGTTTTTTGGACAATACTGGCCAACAACTCAAAAGAAAGCTTCTCGTACCTGGTGTTGGGATTTTTGTTAGATAGTCCTATAGACTATCAACTTTCAAGCTATACTCTTGAAAGGAGTGTTAGCAGCCCAGAAGGGATTATTGCATTTAAACTATATGTACATGTACAGACTTGCATGTATTATAGGTGTTCTTAGATAATTCCTTATAACTTTTTCAGACAATTTTTATTAACACCCTCCTTCTATATTTATTCCCCTCCCCTGCCCTAAATAAAACCCCCTGTTTTTACCATTTCCTCTCTTGTACCCTGCTTGTTCTATTGCCCACTCCCATGATGGCCCCATTTTTTTAACTTTCAGAGATGGCATTTTTCACAAAAATGACAAGATTGGGCCAAGTGCAGTCTCCCTGAGCCTCAGTGCTTTGCCTTTTAAACTGAAACTGTCAGCATACATGTGTAGAGTCTCAAAGTGAAGCTGAGCAAAGTATCTTAGATATCATTCTAGCCAAGAAAAGCTGCCTGAGCTTCCTTTGCTGCACTCACTGGCCATGCCGTCAAGCCAGTGCCTGTATGACAGGAAGGAGGCTTCCCCTGGTTGTCATTTGCCTCCCATCCTTAATAGACTATGCCAGTAGAGATCCCATAGAGGGAACCTACTGTGGCTTTCACCTGCTTTCCCTGCTCTCTTCCCACCTCTTTGCATGCCATTGTGAGAAGGGCTTCACCTGAGACCATGGCTCCCTCTCCTTAGGGTAGGGACACCTCACAGACCAAACATCCACTCTTCACACTCCCTCTGGCTGTCAGCACCTGGCAGGAAATACGTCACTGAGCCCTGCTTTGGTTGTCCAGGTGTGGTGCGTTGCCCCTGTGCACAGAAGATCTGCCCTGACCAGGGCAGTGACCCAGAAGGCAGCTTACGGAAGGAGCAGGAAAGCGCCATGGATAAGCACAACCTGGAGCGCAAGTGTGCCATGCTGGAGTACACCACGTGCGTACTGCCCCTGACCTTTTGACCCTGGCCTTGGCTAACAACTTAGGCTGGAAGCCAGAGGCAGAAGTTTGGTTGCCATGGCCAATATCTGGCCCTAGACATGTTTCTGAACATAACTTCTTCTGAAATCCCATCCATGTCAAAATTTAGAAGCTGCCAATTTCACATGAAAATCAAACTTTTTGATTTCTGAAAATTTAACAACCTCCCAACCTAGCACTCCAAGCTGTTTCTTTCTACCTGCTCATTACTGTCCTGTCCTGGAAAAATGAACACTGTCACACAATCACACATGGTCTCCCACTCCATTTGGTGGCTCTTGACTTACCAGGAAGAGCTTTTTCTATTTGCCTTGTCTCAGGGGGAGCCGAGAAGTTGTGGATGAAGGCTTAGTCCCTGGAGATGGGCTGGGAGCTGCTGGGCTGGACTCTAGCTTCTATGCACACCTGAAGCGCAACTGGGTCTGGACCAGCTACATTATCAACAAAGCCAGAAAGGTAGGCTCCTGAGGACACGCCATCCCAGCGCCTGGAGCCATCCTCACTATCTCCTCAACTCTGGCCCTTTGCCACTCAGGACTTCTGAGAGCTTGTGAAGCCAGTGTTAAGAGGCGACACATGAATATCTGCCTAGCCTAGAGTTTGCTTTCCCTTTGGTTTCTGGCGTACTTTGTCATATGCATGAGTGCTCATTTTTAGAGATGCATAGAAAGTCTAATGGCATGTTGCCTCCAGGGGTAGGGCTCGTGCAAGAACTGAATGGATTGGAGATCCATGGAAGTCCTCAGCTCACCCCAGTGCTGTGCTTACCTTTCAGAACAACACCCCCGAGAATGGGCTCACAGGAAGACTCCAGACGTTCCTGTCTAAGCGCCCAATGCCACTTGGGTCTGGAGGTGTGTGCTGAGCTTCCACACTAGAGCGTCCCAACTATGAGGCTAGTTCAGGCCAGCGCCACCATGGATTCTGCTGGCTTGTGCGGCCTCCACAGGGGCTTTTCCAAGCAGTTGTATCCCCTAATTATTTCTAGGCAGTGGCCGTTTGCCGCTCTGGTCGGAGGGGAGAGCTGATGCCGAGCTCTGTGCTGACAAAGAGGAGCAGTTTGAACTGGACCGAGAACCTACCGCTGGCAGGAACCGAAAAGTGCGTGGTGGGAAGAACCAGAAGCGGAAACGGCTGAAGAAGGAGCCTATCAGAAAGATCAAGCGAAGAAGAAGAGGTATCTGGGGTTGTTCATGACCTGAGTCTTGTCATAGTATGTCCCGCACATTGCAGTGTTATTCCCACAGGGTCTGGGTTCATCCTGTCTGCAATCCTGACTTGCTGTGTCTCTAGCTCATCTAAGAATGAACCCATTTCTCCAGTTTTCTCTGGCTGTATGCTTTGCCAGCTTTTCTCTTTAGCAGCTTTCTGGTTTAGCAAGCTTCTGATTTAATCTCACCTGGAAAGTCTTCCTAGCAAGACTGATGTCATCTAAATGAAGTCCCTTTCTTCTGTTTGTTTGCCTCTGAGTGTCTGCCTCTGCTCATCTGGCCAAGCTTAGTCCTGTTGAAATGTAACTAGGAGGAAGCTTGGAAATGCTTAAACCTGCACTGTTCCTTTAGAACCAGCACATCCCTCCCTGGCACTTTCTAGTCTCATTCCTCATCTGAACTGTATTTCTAACGGAAGTGAGCGCTGAGGGGACTGTTTCCTAAGTAGGCCATTTGCTTTAACAACAACCATGGCTGCAGATTCTTCAAAGAAGAGTGCTTAAGCAAGAACCTACTTTATTTTTTTTTGTGTTGCTGGCATTCATAATAAACATCCTATCGCTTGACGTAGACCTCAACTTAGCCTGTTTCAGATACATGAAAGACCAGTATATAGACCAGTATTCCTCAGAAGGAAAATGCAGTGGCTGATGTGTGTATGTAGATCCTAACCCAGCGCTCCCCAGAGGGAATAGATGATGGTGCTGCCAGCTCTTGTAGAGCAGGCACTTTGTGCTGCTGTGTTTCTGTTGTCACGGACAACACCCGTACCAATCACTTTAGGAAGGATCTATTTGACTCAAAGTTTGAGAGGTTTGTGCTAGGGTCCGTTTCTAGGCTGATGAGACAGAGCTTCATGGCGGCGGGGGTGGGAGGTGCGGGATGGGGACGTTGGTAGGGAGTGGCTCCCTTTCAGGCAGACAGGAGGCAGAGATGCTATGCTGCCTGTGTTAGCAGCTCCCTCCTTTCTGATATTCCATCATGGTCTCAGCCTGTGGGATACACTCAGAGGCACACTTTGTTTTCAATTTCAGGGGCTTCTCCATTGAGTGACAGTCAAGGTTAGCCTCAAGGTGGACTTTGCAGGAGGTGGTGGTATTCTTTTAATATTTTTACATTGACCTGTGTATATGTACATGTGTATACACGTATGCTTCTGTATGTGTGCATGTGTGCACATGCAAGCCACAGTGAATGTGTGGGTGTCGAGAGGACTTCTAGGGTTCTAGAATACAGGTTGACCTGATGGCAAGCCACTTTATCTGCTGACCCATCATTACCTCCTGACCCCAGGACATGCTTCCTACTGTTGTTTTTGATCTTCAAGACAGCCCTAGAACATAGGCTTTGCTATCCCTGTTAGAATCTGCATGTACCCTGAGGTCACAGACTCACAGTTATTTGAGGGTTTGGAGACAGCTATTGGTTGCCTCACTAATGCTCTGAACATGTTTGTTCTGGAAACAGCTCTATAAGGCACCTTCAGAGGACTTGACAACCCAGTGGAAACAATCATAGACTGGTAGATGATGAGGAGCAGAGATGTACAGAATGAATACTCCAAGGGGATTTATTATGATGGCTTACAGGGGGTGGTCCAGCCAGTCCAGCAGTGGCCGTCTACCAAAGAATCCAGTTGTTGTTTAATCCATGAGGCTGGATGTCTCAGCTCATCTTCAGTATACACTGGAATCCCAAAGAAGTAGGCTCTAATGCCAGATGAAATGGACTTGGTAAATGAAAGCAAGTAGACCGAGGGGGCAAGCTTTCTTCTACTACCAATTCTGTATTTCCTCCACCTTTAGCAGCACCTCAGCAGGTCTTAGTTCTCTCCGTGGAGGAGTGACCCATAACTTCATTTCTGAAGGGCCTGTGCCCTCTGTCATCCTGCCTGAGTTAGGCTGTAGTTCCCATTAACTTTAATCACAGAACATGGTAGCACCAAGAGATAGATGCCTTAAAGCAGGGGTTCTCAACCTTCCTAATGTGACCTCAGTTCCTCATGTTGGGATAACCCCCAACCATAAAATTATTTTCATTGTTACTTCATTTAACTGTAATTTTGCTACTCTTTTGAATTGTAATACAAATATTTTTGGAGATAGGGATTTGCCAAAGGGGACCCACAGGTTGAGAGCCACTGCACTCCAGACATAATCTTTTTTACCTCCATTGTGGAGAGGCAATTCAATTTCCCCTTGGTAATCTGGATCGATCATCTTCCCGACACTGTTATTCCTTTCTTATCTTGTTGGCATCAGAAGTCCAGAGTAGCAAGGGGAGAAGTATGAGCCTCTCATTCAATGGCAAGTTTGTTCTGGCTCCTGGCAAGAGAACTCCCCTTTGGTCCCCACTCTGGGACCAGAACTTAAGGTCCCAGGAGCAGGAACTAAAATTTTCCTAGTAGGTCACTAGTGTGATGGTGAGTGGAGCTCTCGCTTTCCACTCCTTGATTCCTGGACCCATAGATCCTGGCTATGGGAGAAACTGTACCATATATTGGACACTGGTTCAAAACTTCTGAAAAGCCTGCCCCAACCCTCTAGACTGCTACCACCTAATTGGCTCTGTAACTGTGTCTTCAAAAGGTCACTTCATCTTTCTATCAGTCTAGCTGCTTCAGGATGGTAAAACCAGTGGACTCCATGATCATGGGCCCACTGTCATTTCTCTGGCTGTGAGGGTCACATTCACACTGCCTAACCTGAATCCATGACATTCAGCCCACGAGAAATGCGCTAAAGAACTGCTCTTCATGGTTTGCTTGTTTGGAATTGGGCATTGTCTAGTAGCTGGTAGCCTTGATCATTTCTTACCAGTGTGGTTGGGGCCCTTCCCCTCTAGTAGAAAAGCTGCCTCAAGGTCCCCCTCCTCTCCCCTTGTGGTTCTAGGAGAGCACCCGGAAGCCAAAAGCAAAAAGCTGCGCTACCAAGATGAAGCTGACCAGAATGCCCTCCGGATGATGACCCGGCTGCGTGTCTCCTGGTCCATGCAGGAGGATGGGTTGCTAATGCTCTGCCGAATTGCCAGCAATGTCCTCAATACCAAGGTACCTGCCATCACCCCAGCCCACAGGACCAGCCCTATGCTAAGCTGTGAGAGCTATGGCTCTGGACTTACTACCCACTCCCAGTGGCTGCCCAGAAGAGTATTTCCCAGAATCCTTTGTACTTGTACAACTAGCCTGTACATTCTCCCAGCCTTTAGTCAGATGTGTGGGCACTTCTGTCTGGCTACAGTAGAGCAGATCAAGTCATTTTACTTTTGTCTGCTGCCCATTCCTTCTGTGTTGTCTTGGTGCGTTGTGTGGTGGCTTGGTGCATTTTATACCATGAACCCCTGATTTCCACCTTGGCTCTGTAGTTTTGGTACCCCTGGCCCAGGAGTAGCTGTGCCCTAAGGCAAAAGGCACTTGGCATTTCCTGGCCATAGCCCTACACATTTGTCTGCCACACTCACTGTACCTCCCTTGCCTTGTTTTCAGTCAGCAAACCCTTTCTTGCTTCTAGTGGTGACAGGTTCTACAGCCTAGCCAGAGCTCCTGTGTTTCACATTTCCATAGCACCTTGTGACCTCTTGCTCTGTGCTTCCTGCAACAAAGCATGAACTAAACCATGCTCCTTTTTAGAGGCCAACAGGACATGAGCTCCGTGTCAGCTGGGTCAAGGCCACTGCAGGCAGTGATGCCAACAAATAGAGCAGTTCTTAAGGACTGATCTGTCTCCTGGTCACCAGCATGACAACCAGAAGAAACCAGTTAGGGCCTGCATTACTATTTCCATCCCTGTTCTGATCAGTTTGTCTCTAATTCTTGCACCCTCTCCTAAATTCCATTCCTGTTTTTCCCTAAGGAAGACAGAGAGGTGCCCATTACCATCTGAACTTTTTCAGCTGCCTCTCAAATGCCTCCTTTCCCCATCACATAGCCCCCTACTCCTCTCTAGAACTTGGTGGCATCTTGTTAGTGTTGTTAGGAAAATCCCTGTCTTTAGCCCTCTCCCGTGTGTTATTTTCTAACATGTTCTACTATCTTAGTTCATTCTGTTTCTTCCGATACATACGTGTGTGTGTGTGTGTGTGTGTGTGTGTGTGTGTGTATCGGAAGATGATGTGATATAAGGCAAACGATACAGAATGGCTCTGAGAGTGAAGAATGTATCAGTCTTTAATGCTTTACTTACCCAGCAAGGGGTGGTGCATGCCTTTTTCCTAGGAGTCAGGGTTCCAGACCAGCCCTGACTACACAGAGAGGACCCTATTTCAATACCAAAAGAAAGCAACAAAACTCTACCGAAGCACATTTAGCATCCTCTTAACCTTACCTGATACTGGGGCCTCCCTTACAGAGCGTGCCAGAAAGTACAGTCCCATACAACATTGAGGATTTGTCCTGTTTTTCTGTCCCCAGACCTCACTTGGTACAATGTAGGTGAACACTGAGGCGAGCACTCTGAGCCTCCCTTGGGAAACAGGCTCCCAAGACACATTCATTCCCATTCCTTTTGTTAACTGTCCTATATATGGGTTCTGCAGATACTCACTGTCACACTCTGTGTTTGGACTAGGTGAAAGGACCATTTGTCACCTGGCAGGTTGTGCGGGATATTTTGCATGCTACCTTTGAAGAATCTTTGGATAAGACATCTCACTCGGTTGGACGAAGAGCCCGCTACATAGTCAAAAATCCCCAGGCATTTATGAACTACAAGTAAGCCACATTTGCAGCTGGATCACGCCAGCCCTTATTCCAGCACTTCTAGTTCCTTCTTTCCCCTTCACCCATCTTGTTCAGACATGGGTGTGGAATTCAGGTGGAGTGTGAAGAGTACAGTGACTGTCCAGGTGTTGGAATCTGCAGGTGAAACAGACATGACTTTCCAGAGCCAGGTGTGAGGTGCAGAGTGAGGCTCACTATGCGTCTGTCCTGGTATCCCCATGCATGGAGGGCAGGGACTGCTGTGATCAGAGCAGTCCTAACAACTCTTCATGGAGCTCACTCTTGGGAAAAGCAAGACAGACCCAGGATCACTGAACAAAGAACACTGTATCCCTTTGGCAGAACTGCTATCCCCACGTCCTTCCAGGTGGAGCACAGGCCTTGTGGGGACAGCAGGTACCTAGGAATCACAAAGCATCTTCTTGACTACAGGGCTGATCTACCGTCTCCTTACAGGCCCTCAGGCCCTTCCACAGCTTTCTCCGTAGGGAACCAAGGAGAGAAGGCCAGAGGGATTCTGTGAGGCTGGGAGGTACCCACAACATGCCACCAGTGCAAGAGTTGGGTAGGGTGGAAGGCAGGTACAGAAGAATGTCCTGTACTGTTGCAGTTTCAGAGCAGCCAGGGCACATCATGACCTGCAGTCAGCCAGGCCATGGGCCTTTCTTATATAAAGCCACTTTTGCTTATTTGTAGAATGTTCTTATTTCCTACCTGAAAGAATTCCCTGAAGGAAAAATGCCCTCCTAGTCCTGACTTCTCAGAAGAGGAGACCTGTCAATAGGTGTGTCAAAGTGGTAGAGAGTTGTCAAGGAATAAGATCTGAGGCTTGGGCTCCCTGTTCCAAGCATACCCTGGAACAAAGGAAAAAGGGGGGTTCAGAGGCAGCAGGCCCGGGGTTCTGTCCTCTTATGTACTAGATCTCCTGGCCTGTGTACTAAGATGATGAAATGTCAAGGACAGCTATCTCAGCCCAGCTCTTTCCTTCCCCTGACAGCAGAGATAGCAGGCTCTAACTGGTTGGGCTTCTCTGATGTTCTTGTTTCTCCTTTGCTTCCCTTTGGGCAGGCCAGGTTCCACTACCCTCACAGGCATGGGCAGGTTGGCAGGTGGCCAGCAATGCTGTGGCCAGGAAATCTGATAGTAAATGGTGGTATACAGTAGTTTCAAATACACGCACACACACACACACACACACTTCTCTTGGTCCTATTAGTCCTGTCCAAATCCCTGTGATGGGGTAGGGCTGAAGGAGAATGTCATTGTCCTCGGTCTCCACATGGAAGATAGAAGCAGGATGGAAAATGTGAGCCTGACCAGCCTTACTTGAATTGGGTACAGCTCACTACAGGGTACTCATTCCCCAAAGCTAGTTGTCCCTGGTGCTTAGGTAGATCATAGCTCTCAGAGAGCTGAAGCCAATACCCTCAGCATTCAGAATGGGAGGAGGGTACAACTTGAACAGCACTGGATCTTCCCTCCCCCAGGGTCTGCTTGGCAGAGGTGTACCAGGACAAGGCACTCGTTGGAGATTTCATGAGTCGAAAGGGTAACTACGAAGACCCAAAGGTAGGTCCCATGCAGTGGCAGGGCCCAGTGCACTCTGAAGATAGGCATTGAGGAACTGGCTAGCCCTCAGGACCCTGCAAACATGGAAGTCAGCTTGTCAGTGCTTAGGACCCACTGGCCCTGACTCCAGGCATCCATTTTAAAGATGACCATGTGTATGACTTGGTACTTTCAAATGTGGTTGAGCTTGGGGCCTGTTAAGGAAACAAAGCAACTCTTTAGAAATTGCAGGCAGAGGCTTTTGAAAGCTGCTCTGTTGGTTTCTGGTCAGGGGCCAGATGGTGGCTGACAGGAAGGAGCTAGCTGTGTAGGCCCAGGTACTTCTGCCCTGGCTAAGTAGAGACTTCTCTATGATAGTGTTCTGCATGAGGCAGCGGGCCACAGGTGAGCAGGGGGTGCCAGAGGATCTGGATAAGCCAGCTTACATGGGCAGCCAGGGGAAACCAAGCTGAGAGGAAGGAGGTAACAGAGCAACGAGTGTCTGGCAGCTAGCGTGTCCATGTGCATGGTGGGAACAGTGTAGGTCGTGTTTGCATCTCTCCTCAGTCTGGGGAAGGTGAGCTACAGGTCTGAGAGCTGTCAGTGTCACTTGGGCTCCAGATTCCTGGCATGGCAGTGAGTGTTCACCACTCAGGTGGCAGGTAGACTCAGGGTAGGGGTGGAAAAGACAGCAAGTATGGTGTTTTGGGGGTGTGGCTGCCAGCCGAGTTTGCTCACAATGCCCTTGGTGTTTGCACAGCCTCCCTTCCATGGGAAGGTGTGGCATCTAAGCTCTTGTGTTACAGGTTTGTGCCAAGGAGTTTAAAGAATTTGTGGAGAAACTGAAAGAAAAGTTCAGCTCTGGCCTGAGGAACCCTAATCTTGAGATCCCCGACACACTGCAGGAGCTCTTTGCCAAGTAGGTGCCTTGTCCTGAGTGGGCAGAGCCTTGCACTGTGCAGGTGTGTAGCAGAGATTAGCCAGCTGAACAGTGCCTGCCTGTCTATACTTGGCCTTGCATTGCCCCTCCAAGGACCACCTGATGTCAGATACCTTGACACCTGTGTTTCTTTTTCCACTGAGTCCCTGCTGCTCACCTAACTAATCCAGACTCTGTGTTGTATATGCTTCTTGCTGACTTTGCTTTTTTTACTGTTAGGAGACTATAAGATGGAAGAAAGGAAGAGGTGGTGGCTCCAGGTCCACTCAGTGCTCTCTGCCTTAGGGCCACAACCAGGTGTCAGAACAACTATATCCATCCCGCACAGCTTCAGTCCTAGGGAGGCACTGGCCACTGTCCGCAGTCCAGGGTCACAAAGCTTAAATTCTAAGCAGGGCCAGGGCCTGTGCTCAGTGGCTCTCATAACAGAGCTTATGCTTTTGACTCATACTTGTGTGGAAGAACGTACTAGTTTGAAAGTAGTTGTGGGAGTTGGACAATCCGAAGGGATATAAATCAGGCCTGTTTCCACAGTCACATCCAGATGTAGATCCCTCTCTCCGTCCTCATGGGGACACACTCCTCCTTCCCGTAGAAACACCCTTCACTCTGTTTCGTTTGGAACCACAATCTAAGGTTCATCCAGCAGTGAATATGATGTCCACTTTCAGACCTCCATGACAGTTGCCCTTTTCTCATGTATTGTGAGACAGATTTGTGTAGCCCAGGCTAGTCTCTAAGTCTGGGCATTCCTCCTGCCTCAGCCTCTTGATCCTTAGGATTATGGGCATGTGTCACCACACCCAGCTGTAGCTGTTTTCTGGGTTTTGTTTCATTCGGCCATAAAGCATCTCTCTATAGTTCCCACACGGATGTGTGATTTATACTCACTCTTGATGGGGTCTCAGTGTCTGTGCCCATGCTTGTTGTTCATCTTCTCACACATGTGCATTCAAACAAGAGGCCGCTTGTAATCCTAAATGAAGACAGTTATGGATGTAAAAGAAGAGCTCTGAACACTTAGAGGAAAAGTGAGTTGCAGATGTGGCCGATAACATTGACTTTGGCCGGGAGTGTTCTGTGGACCAGGCAATATAGGAGAGACCTCCATGCCTGTCCATATGACGAAAGGGGGATTTTCTGAAAAGGCAGTTTTTCTGTCAATAAATTTACCATTGCAGAATTGAGGTTTTATTTTAGTTTTCTAAAAGCCAAAGGAAAGGCTTGGTGAAACCTAGAGTTTTAACAGTTAGTTTCATGAATTTATGTTGACTTGAATGTCATGTAACGTGATATTGCATAAAACTCACAGAAAAGACAGGAAATGTTCTGTTCTTCTGCCTTCAAGATTGTCACTTATTTATAAGATTTATTTATTCTTTTCCATAGTGCTGGAGATTAAACTCAGGACCCTATACATATCAGACAAATGCTGTACCCCAGAGCAAACCCCTAATCCCTCATTTTGTTGTTGGTGGTTTGTTTGGTTTTTGAGGCAGGGTCTTATATGTAGCCAGGCTGGTCTTGAGTTCATGCTAACTTCATTCTCCCAGATACCGTATTACAGGTGTGCATCATCATGTCCAGTTTTCTTATTTTCCTATTGGCAGATGGTAATGCTATATATATATATATATATATATATATATATATATATATATATATATATATATATGGTACATAATAATATATGTGGTATGTTTTTAGTTATGATCTGTAAGCACAATAAATCACTAGAACTCATTCCTTACCTTCACCATAACCTTCCATCAGTTTCTACCTCCTCTTCTTCCTGCCTTCAGCCTCATAGCACCTTCCTGTTTGGTTTTCATGAGATCAGACAGACCTTTAAAAATGCCAGGTGATCATGGCAGCCTTTCTATAATCATAGCACATAGCACAGGAAGCAGAGACAGGATCCCTGAGCAGGCTGACCAGCTAGACTAGCTGATCAGCAAGCTGCAAGCTCCTGTGAGAGACCCTTCCTCAATAAATAATGCAGAGAGTAATTGAAGAAGATACTCAAGGCCAGCCTCTGACATCCATGCACATACACTTGCACATACATATGCACTTGCAACCTATAAATAAGCACATGCACAGTGTGCACACACACACACACCATTTCTTTGGGTACTTTTCCAAGTTCCTCTCTTTGATTGTCTTCTGCTCACAGTGAGCCCACAGTTTTACACCCATTGTCCCTGCCTATCCATGTGTTCCCATGCTTTCCCGCTCCTCAGGTCATAAGAGTGGGCTTGTTTGAAGGGTGAAACCTGGTGTGGTTTCTGTGTGTTCTGAGTTTGGCGTGTTCAGCCCTTCAACAATGAATGACCGCCATGAGCAAGTACCAGCTCTACGCGGGCCACCCTGTCGCACCAGCATGCTCTTGTGCCTCCTTTGCAGATACCGAGTGTTGGCAATTGGAGATGAAAAGGACCGTGTCAGGAAGGAGGATGAACTTACCAGGTAAGCTCCATTTCTCAGCTCTAGCCTCCATGGGGAATCTAGGGCCAAATCCAGCCTGCCACCTGCTTTTGTGAATAACTGGGTTTTTTTAGAACACAAGCCATGTTCATTTGATGTGCTGTCTGTACTGTTTCCTTTTTGTACTTGAGTGGTTTTAATAGAGCCCATGGCGTCTGGCTTTTACAGAGGAAGGTGCCCAAGCCCTATCCTCAAGTGTCTTTCAGTGAGCTCAACCCAACAGAAAATGTCTTGCAAAGCAATATTTATCTGAATTTTAGCTCTGTAAAATAGTACACAATGATCCTTTTTTTCATTTAGAGTCAGGGAAAGAAAAAGCTGACTTTTACCTGCTGGTTTAGAAGCTGGTTACACACTAGATTGCCTCTTTCCCACCAAGGGAAAGCACTTGCTTTGTTGAGACAGTATCTTACTCTATTTCTCACCCTGGTCTGAAAGTTGTTCTGTGGGGCAGCTTTCCCATTGCAGCTTCGCAGTTCTGGGATTATAGACAGACATCTAACCGGGAACAATGTTTTTGTTGAGACTTGAACAATTAGTATGTCCTAGGAACTGCCGTTTACTTTAGTTGTGTGACTACTTCAGCACTCAGAGCGCTTTTGTGGGATTGAATTATCTTTAACTAAGTGTTTCTCGTGTGTGCACTCACCCTCTCAGGGGTGCTGCTGTGGGCCAGCAGCCTCCTGCAGCCTCGGTACTTGCTGTGTTTCAGTGTGGAGGACATCCACTTCCTGGTGCTACAGAACCTGATCCAGAGCACACTGTCCCTCTCTAACAGCCAGTCCAACTCCTGCCAGTCCTTCCAGGTGGGTGCTGGCCTCCTCAGCACAGCAGGGCCTTAGACCCTAGGGAACCAGAGCTTACTCTGCTCTTCTTAGCTATGGGGTCTTGGGGGCCTTGAGTGCCTTTAATTCTTGTTAGAGTTCTGACTTGTGTGTTTATTGCTGCTGTAATCAAACTTAAGGCTTCCTGCATGCTGCATTCACTCAGCATGCCAATCCCAGGCTACTGAGGGGTGGGGCTGCAGTAACTTGGACCTCACTGTCGTTGGTTGTGACTCAGAGGCCCTGGGCCACTCTCTAGTCTTTCCTACCTCTATGATAAAGTATTCTAATAAGCACCCTAAGAGAAGTCAAGGAAGCAAGAGCTTGAGGCACATTGCATCTATAGTCAAAAGCCAGAGGAATGAGTGATTGCTGAGTTTGCCGCTCAGGTCCTTTCACCATGGATCACAGCCACAAAATGGTGCCACCCATAGTGGGCAGTCTTCCTACCTCAGTGTAATCAATATGATCCCTCATGGGCATGCCCGGGGGTATAGCAGGAGATTCTAGATTCTGTAAAGTTGATGGCACTAGCCGTCACAGCCCACTCTGCTGGTGCATGTCCTGCTGGGGCTGCAGACATCACCTCATAAGGCCTGCGTCATAGGACTGGAAAAGGTAGGGCTGCTGAGGGAAGATGTTTAGTTTTTTTTTTGTTGTTGTTGTTGTTTCTTGTTTATTTTTTAAGATTTACTTATTTTTATTTTTGTGTATGGGTGTTTTGCCAGCATGTCTGTCTGTGAACCACATAGAATGCATTGCCCACAGAGATCGCAAGAGTGAGTCTGGTTCCCTGGAATTGGGTTTGCAGATAGTTATTAGCTGCATTTGGGTGCAGGGAATTGAACCTGGGTCAATGCTCTGAACTTATGAGTCATCTCTCCGACCCATTTTTTGAGATGATCTCCATATGTAGCCCTGTCCAGCCCAGAACTCGCTGTGTAGGTAGATTAGCCTTGAATTCACAAAGATCTGCCTCTCAAGTGCGAGGGTTAAAGGGATGCAGCACTGTGCCTGGCAGGGGAAGATGCTTTTTAATACCTTGCCTCAGAGCTCTGCCCTGCCCTGGACGCTGAGCAGCAGTAGGCATGCCTTCCTGGGTGTCATTAGAGCTCTCCAGCTTTAAGTCACCTGGTACAGTTGCTTCCCACAGGAATCTTAGGACCCCATATTTGACATGCCAGCAAACACTTGTTTCCTGGCAGCACTGACTTTGGCCTTTTGCACAGTTCTAAGTGAGAACCTGGCTATTGGTATCACCTGTCCCTTGGCCTCATGAAGCCCTCTGTAAGCCTAAACTACAGCAAGGGTGTACAGTGAGGCAAAAATCCTCAGCCACGGCCCTAGCAATTCTTTGTGGGCTCATGCTTGTTTAAAAAGAAAGCAGAGATCCTTCTCACGCTCAGCAGGGAGTCCAGGCCTAGGAGCCTTCAGCATCCTGTTTGCCTCCTCAGCCCCAGCTGCTCTCCTACTTCTGCGTCTACCTCCAGGGGCTCGTAGGCCAGATGGAAGGTGTCTAAGACTGGCTTTGTACCCCCAAATACTTAGAAAGACCACCTGACCACCCAGCCCCCAGAGCAGGCAAGGTGCTTCTGTGGCTCCCAGGAGCTAGCTCTGAGGACTTGGGCCATCGGTGATGACAGAGGCTCCCCAGCAACCTAGTCTCAGAAGACAGAAGGAATGGGTAGATACTGCAAGCATGCCAGACAGCTACAAGGATACTTTCCTGTGGCAGTCTAGGCTCTCAGGTGAACCCCACAGGCTTGGTCAGTGTGGTCCAGCACACAGCAGCAGGTATCTTGAAGATGTACCCAGCAAGTTCTCAAGAGCAGAAATCATAGACAGCCAAGCCCCAGTACTGGCCGCAGCTTCTACTCCAGTTCTGTAGGAAGTAAAGGTGAAAAACATTGCAACCTCATGCTCTCTGCCCATGCAGTTTCCTCACAAGGAGACCTGCCAGACAGACTGCCTGGAAAAATCAGGGTGTGTGACCCTCAGATGGCTTCTTCTAGGAGACCACTTCTTGTGACCCACTCCCCAGTGACCACCTGGCCCGTCAGCAGTGAGGTCACTTTCCTCTCTTGGTTTCACTTAGGCCTCACAGCAGGGCTTTGGAGTGTCACTTAACTGTTAGTGTTTGCTGTCACTAGGAAATCCCAGTACTACCCAAGAGCCTTAGAGCCTCTTGGGACATCCAGGCTGGTCTGCTAGCCAGCCTTCTTGTGAGTGGCCCCTTGCAGTTTCTATGCTGCCATGGTTAGCTCCCCTTCTGGCCAAGCACCTCACCCTGCCATGTGCTATTACAGATCTTCCGTCTCTACCGGGAGTTCCGGGAACCTGTACTGGTGAAGGCCTTCATGGAGTGCCAAAAGAAGAGCTTGGTTAACCGGCGCCGTGTCAGCCATTCCCAGGGTCCCAAGAAGAACCGCGCTGTGCCCTTCGTGCCCATGTCCTACCAGCTTTCCCAGTCATACTACAAGTGAGTGTCCTCAGAAGCAGAGAGCTTGATCCGGGAACGGGTTCTCTTTCTGCCTGTCTCCCATGCAGGGGGGCTGCCGTGAAACAAGTGAGGGAAAGTTAGTTTCAAGTTTTGTAAGCAACCCAGGTAGCAAAGCACCTGCCTAGTGGACTACCCTTATCCCACCCCCATTCAACTAAGGGCCTTTTGTATCACCTGCACCCTTCAGGGCTAGGCAAGGTGCCCTCAGAACCGCTGCACCACTAGCCTCTCATTGCAGGTGGGAAAGCCCTCCTTCAGGCATATCATGCCAGCCTCAAGACAGCAGGGGCCACATTTGGACATTAGATGGCTCCACCATTAGTCCTCTTGGCTTCCTCCTCCCCAGCTCCTCGCCCTGATGAACTGGGCTCCTTTGCTTCTGGGGAGGGTAAAGCAGCAAAAGGCATGGGTGTGATCGGCAAGTGGGTCCCTGTGTTGTAGAGCTGGCCTCTGCTTACATCTGCAGACAGTGAGATTGGACACATGTGTCCAATCAACTGTCAAAAAAGGAGGTTCCGTCTCCTTGGGTCAGCAACTGTTGGTGAGAAGTGTTGCTGGGTTAGATGAACTGGCCCCACCTGGAATGAACAAGGTGAGTGGGGACGAAATGCCTAGACCACATTGGCACTGGGCTACAGCACTGTCTCCCATCACAGTGGGTAAGACTGCTTCCGGGCACAAGGGTGCAGACTGTTCTGAGTGTTGTGACTTCCACAGTGGCCCAGCACAGGCTTTAACAGCACTCTTCAGTGGCCCTTTTTTTCTGCCTTGCCTGCAGGCTTTTCACGTGGCGATTTCCCACCACTGTCTGCACCGAGTCCTTCCAGTTCTACGACAGACTCCGGGCCGCCAACATGCTGGACCAGCCCGATCATTTTTCCTTCAAGGACCTGGATAGCAGTGACCCTCCAAGTGACCTGGTGGCCTTTTCTTTGGATAGCCCTGGAGGTTACTGTGTGACAGCCCTGGCCCTCTTCTCCCTGGGCCTCCTCTCTGTTGATGTCAGAATCCCGGAGCAGATAGTGGTGGTGGACAGCTCCATGGTGGAGAGTGAGGTCATGAAGAGGTCAGAGCCCAGAGCAGAACCGTGAATGTGACTCTGGTCACAGTTTGGGGACATGCAGATTCTTGGGGTGTTCATTAGGAGTGGTCATTTATTCTCATTGTTTTGGTACTGGCAGGGTTATTTGGTCTGAGCGTGTCTTTGTGCATGTTCTTGTGGGCGTGTACACATTATATATGTACATGTTCTCGTGGGAGTGTGCACATTGTATATGTATGTGTTCTCTTGGGAGTGTGCACATTATATATGTACATGTTCTTGTGGGAGTGTACACATTATATATGTACATGTTCTCGTGGGAGTGTGCACATTGTATATGTATGTGTTCTCTTGGGAGTGTGCACATGTGAATCAGGTGCAAAAGCCAGAGGTTGAATTGAGTGCCTTTCCCACTCTTTCTCATTTTTAACAGTCTCAAATTTCCCCGTCAATTCAGTTAGACTGGCTGAGCAGTGAGCTTTAGGGATCTGCCTCCCCAGCACTTGGATTACAGACATGCTACCACCCCAGCTTTTATGTGGATGCTCAGGTCCCCATGCTTGCACGGCAGACACTTTACTGACCCTTTTCATTCAGCACACATGCTGACTTTTGCATCTAGTGGGTGTGCAGACCCTTTGCAGAGGGGTCTGATGTTCCGGGATCTTGCTGGGCCAGCATCTGTCATGTTTGTGACTAGGATTGGCAGGGCAGTGTCCAGTGTGTTACCTGTTGGTACCTTCCAGGGGGTTAGGTGAAGTGCTGCAAGGAAGGAAGTATGATCCCAGGTGCTTTACTGTGCCAGAGCTGAGCTGGGACTTCATGGGGAAGGAGATAGAGGCTTTGGGTGGTGACAGAAAAATTTGTCTCAAGTAGAGACAAATGCTGGGGGATCAGGGGCACCTGGAGTAAGTGGTGTCTGTGACAACTGTCACCACTCAGTGAAAACAAAGTCCAAGTCCAGCCACCTAGTTGTCTTCTCTTCTGCAGCTTGGGGAAAGATGGAGGCTTGGATGATGACGAGGAGGAGGAAGACCTGGATGAAGGTTCAGGGGCTAAGCGCCAGGGTGTGGAAGTAAAGGCCCATCAGGCCTCACACACCAAGTACCTGCTGATGAGGGGTTACTACACAATGCCTGGAGTGGTCAGTACGCGCAACCTGAACCCCAATGACAGCATTGTGGTCAATTCCTGTCAGGTGAAGTTCCGACTACGCAGAACCCCTGCACCCACCCAGCTTGGACCCACCGGTGAGTATCCTGCCACAGTTCAGGTATGGGCAACCCTGAGGCTGCTGGCCAGGCACCAGCCCTGGAGACATGAAGAGTAGCATTGCTGTCAATAGCTGTCACCTCATTGGGCCTATCTATGCTTTATGACTCTGATTGCCTATGTGACTCCTCCAGAACCTTGAGTCCCATAGTTTATGAATACACTGCTGAATCACGTTATCTCTTTGCTGTGAAAGATGGGACATCGGCTCCATTGCCGCCTCCACCTCCTTCATGGCAGAGGAACTCTAGGGAGCTCAGACAGGATCACTCATCACTCAAGGAGTGCTAGATAGCTTACACTTTTGTCTGTGCTGGCACAGAATGGGAGTGGAAAGGCCCTGCCCTTGCAGTCAGCTGGCCTTTGTATGGTCAAGGTGGATTGTGTTTACTGTTGCTGCCCCTTTTTATCTAGTCAGAACTCTGTTTTGTCTGAAGTTTGAAGCAGGCAAAAATACAGTGCCAACCTATAGGTTGCTGTCTCAGCTAAAGAAACTCTCCTGGAGGTAGGAGTGGTGGCGCACGCCTTTAATCCCAGCACTAAGGAAGCAGAGGCAGGAGGATCTCTGTGAGTTGGAGGCCAGCCTGGTCTACAAGAACTAGTTCCAGGACAGGCTCCAAAGCTACAGAGAAACCCTGTCTTGAAAAACCAAGAAAAAAGAAACTCCTGGGAGCCTGCAGAGATGGTTCAGAGGTTAAGAACACTGGCTGCTCTTCCAGAGGTCCTGAGTTCAATTCCCAGCACCCACATGGTGGCTCACAACCATCTGTAATGAGATTTGGTGCCATCTTTGCTGTATACATAAGAAAGAGAAAGGGAGGGAAAGGAAGTGGGGGAAAGAGAGAAGGAAAGGAAAAGGAGGGAGGGAGGAAGGGACAGAAAGAAGGAAGCAAGCAAGCAAGCTTTCCCGGATAGAGTGAAAACCTGACTGCATGGAAGTGGCCCAGGGCCACGCAAAGTTAAGGTTCACTCAAGGTTAAGAGGTGGCTCAGTACCACCTGCAGTGGGACTGTAACCCGACCCATAGCCACCACGTACCAAGAGTCTGACTGCTAGGGTCCCCAGAAGGTGACCCCATGGCTTCTTGGGGAGCAGTGAATTGGTGCTAGAGCAGATCTTGCCTCAGTAACCATGTGTTGATTCCAAGAAGGGCTTCTGTTTGCTGATTTTAACTCTTCGTCACGGTCTCAGGGTTCACAGCCACACCGCTGGAAGAGCTCCAGGCAGGGCCTTCCTGCCTCCCTGCCTTCTTCACCAGCCTGGTGGATCCACAGCTGCACACCTGCTCCCCAGAAGAGTTTGCCCACCAGATGGCCCAGTCTGGCTACAGCCCTGAGGATGTAGCTGCTTCTCTGGAGATCCTGCAAGCTGTGGCAGCTGCTGACTGCTTCGGGGTTGACAGGGAGAAGCTAAGCAGACAGTTCTCTGCCTTGGAGAAGATAGTGGGCGAGCGTACCAGGACATTCTCCGACTATGTCCAGGTAGGCTCAGCCCAGGGGCAGACAGTTCCAGAGCAGAAGTGCGTGCCCGTGGTGGTGGGGTTTCCTTCCCTTTAATTGAAAAGTCAGAACATGTCCCCTAAACTCCATTACAGGCCCTGGCTGAGCCCTGAAGCAGCTGCCCCTCCTAGGGAATACCGTTTGCATGGCTTAAAGTGTTCTTACCCTTACTTATTGTAATCCTGGAAACTAACTGAGAGACCTCAGATGTTCTCAGGCTGTGGAGAAAGAGCCTGCTGACAAGAGAGGTTTATAAGCCAGGCGCTTTCTACTGGCCTTGGCACCCTTGCAAGGTCAGACAGCCGAGGTGCAAGGCCTGGACTCTGGCTCTCAATGAGCTTGAGGGGTTTATAGGAAAAAGGAGTGGTAGTGATTCCTGGCCGCTTCCGGCACAGAAGTTGACAGTAGGGGCGGGTGTGACCTCAGCACAAGGAGAGTCTTGTCACTATATTGAAGCAGTGGCCGCCTTTGTAGAATGCATAGGGCAGGAGAGTCAGAGGTGCAGCTCTTCTGTGATTTCAGGCATCAGGCCATGTCATGAGTAACACAGTAAGGTCAGAGAGAGCCCACAGAGGTCCAAGCAGCTTACAGCTCCAGGGCAGGATGCCAGGCTTGTTTTTTTAGACCTGGGCTGTGCTTGCTGAGAATACTTGACACTAGCTGGGAGCGCCATCCACACGTCAGCTACCTAGTGAAAGCCATGCCTTCTTCCCAGACAGACCTTGGTCTCTTTCTAGGACCTCTTGGAACAGCAACAAGTGATGGAAGTTGGAGGCAACACTGTACGCTTGGTGGCCATGGCCTCTGCCCATCCATGGCTCCTGCATTCAATGCGTCTGAGAGACACAGAAGGAGACACCAAGGCCTCAGAGGATGATTCCCAAGCCAAACTCCCTGAGGGATCTACCAGCGAAGATCACACCTCTGAGGGGACAGCAGTGCCTTCAGACAGCTCCCATGGCAACAGAAAGCGTGCCCACAGCTCTGTTCAGAGCCACGAGACTGATGCCGAGGAGGCCATAGGGCTCCCTGCCAAGAGGCCCACACTCCAGGATATCCGAGTGGCTGCCAGCTCTAGGCCTGGGGGAAAAGAGCAGATAGAGGCCCAAGCCTTGGCTCTGTTTGCAGCTCCTGAAGATGCAGGTGCAGGGATCCCCAGGCAGGAGAACCAAGAGAGTGCTGGTGTCTTGGGCCTAGAGCAGCTGGGCTGTGAGTTCCCGCTTTCAGAAGGCTCTGAAGACCCCCGAGGTACTAACCCTAACACTTGTCCCTATGTTCTGTCCATCTCTTGACTGCTCCAGCCCTGTCTCGGACTGGGAACCTGCCCTGCCCTCAGTGGCTCTGCGTACAGGGCCCCACCTGGACAACCTAGCAAGTGGGGAGCCCCAGGCTTGCAGTGGTGACCAGGGAGAGGTTCTCTGGACAGAGCACCCTTATTCCTAGAAGCCTCTGAGCCTTGGCCAGTGGCAGGGCACTTCCCTGTGAGATCTGCTGCTGCTCCTATGAGCTGTTTGTGACAGCTTTACACACTCACTCTGCCCTGTGACCAAGGCTCTTGGCTGGGAAATGAGGGGCTTGCTGACTTCCCCGTGCCAGGGTCCCTTGGGCCAGGGTCAGCTCTGCACCTGCCGTGTACTGGCTGTGCCTCTGCTGTACTGGCCTCGGCCGCTAGAGTACCATACAATGGGCAGAAGACTGTCTTTCTGGTCACTGCTTATTCACTTTGGTGTCTGTTGAATGAGGGACAAGGGACATGACCTCCCACTCTGCCTTCTAAGAGCCTGCCACATTTTCCTCTCTTACAGGACTTACAGAGAGCAACATGGCCCAGGCAGCATGGGAAAGGTAATGGGGGTCTTTGGCAGGGAGGGGCAGAGGGGCAGAGGATGGACAAAGTGTGACTCTGTGTCAGTCACTGTATGAGGCTTCTTCATAGGGCACAACAAGCCTGGGTAGTTTGCCCTGAACAGAGGTTCCCAGGCAAGGGCTTTGAGCAGTCCTCTCCTGGGCCTCCTCCCATAGCCCACTGTACCCTCACACCCATCTTAGATGAGGAGAGGGCCTTCGCCGTCACCCTGTGACCACATTAACCAGAACTCAGAGCTGCCTGCCCAGGGCAGCCCCTCAGTCCTATAGCTGAGAGATGGCTTTCGAGGGGTTGCACTCTTCTGCCTTGAAGAGGCACCTTCAGTGGCCCTCCCTGGTCAGGGCCCACAGAGGCCCTCCAGAAGTTCCTTCCTCCATGAGTATGTGGCCTTAGCCCACCAAGGCTTTGTACTCTGAATCCCCCCCTCCAGGGTTCAGCCATGACCACTAGAGCTACCAAAGCCCTGGGTTAGTGGCAGCTTTGTACCAGAGGTAGAAATCTGTGAGGGAGCCAGCAGGGGGAGCCTCTGGTCTAGGCTACGGTTGACCTCAGCCAGGACCAAACAGACTGAAGAACAGTTGCCTGGATAGTAGCCAAGTCCTGGGCCTCCCTGAGCCAAAGTAGCCTGTTTGTGACCAGCATGTCCCCTCCCTCTCTGACTTCAAATGTTCATCTCACAGCGGCTGTGAAAGAGTGTGTTTCATTGGCCGCCCATGGCGTGGTGTGGACGGGCGCCTGAATATGCCGGTGTGCAAAGGAATGATGGAGGCCGTGCTGTACCACATCATGTCCAGGCCTGGTGTTCCCGAGAGCTGCCTGCTGCAGTACTACCAGGGGGTCCTGCAGCCTGTTGCCGTGCTTGAGCTGCTCCGGGTAGGGCTTGGCATCTGAGCCCAGCTAGGGTGGGGGGGCACCCAGGGCGGGGTGGGTCCATGGGAAACTGCACGTCAGGTGTCACCGCCTCAGCTTACCTTCAGTGTCTTCTTCCATCAGCAGAGGGGTCTGCTACTGTCGCTAAGGCCCTGCCTGGCTTTTGACCCCCTTCTCCCTTGGCCTGCTGCAGCCCACTCCTGAAGCATGCTCCCTCTCCCTTGGAAATGTTTGCACTTGGTCTGTCTTACCCTGCCCTGCCATTGTCCTCCAGTGCTGGGATTAAAGGCGTGCACCGCCGCCGCCACCACCCAGCCAAGTCACTTTGTATCAGACCAAATCTGCCACTGTGGCGGCTTTTGTTGCAAAACCGCAGGTACTTGAGCTTCCGCTAATTCAGGCAGTGGAGTTCCGCTGCAAACTTAGCCAAGGCAGGCAGGGAGGGGTTAATTGCTCCGGCAAGCAGGCGGGGCAGAATGGGCCTGTGTGGCCAAGTGTATCTCGGACTCGGCACTGGGGCCCGAGTCAGGAACTAAAAACTTGGGGTCACATGCTCACAGATTCTCGGGAGCCCAAGGTAAAGAAGTGAAGTGACATGGAAAGCTGAGGACTGGGTGATCGTTACTCCCATAAGCAGCTGATACCCCGCCTGAGCTCCCATTCCCATGGTGCCCTGGGCCCCAGCTTCCTAGCAAACTAGGAACTTGATATTTAGTGTGACATTCCCTGAACTTGCTAGCAGTCATTCCAGGTGGTTTCATGTGGGGCCAGCCAGGTGGTGGGAAGCCACTGCAGCCTTTGGTGACTGAAGAGTACCTGACTGTCCCCCAGAGGTGCTTGTCACTGTGACACCCATCTCTGCCATCCCTCCTCCTGCCTCCCCTCGAGGCCATGTTTGGCCATCTTCTACTTGGGGACAGTTATGTGCATTTCATAAATGGAGCAAGGCCAGGCCCCCAGGCAAGCAGGTCAGCACTATTGTAATCCCACGTCTTTATCTGCAGGGCCTAGAGTCCCTCGGCTGTATCCAGAAGCGCCTGCTGAGGAAGCCAGCAGCTGTCTCACTCTTCTCCAAGCCTGTGGTGGAAGGCCTGGGCCAGGCCAGTGAGGCTGAAGCCCTCTCCTTCCGTGAGAGCACTGTCACCTTCTATGAGCCTACTCTGGACTGTACCATCCGCCTGGGCCGTGTCTTCCCCCATGATGTCAACTGGAATAAGTGGATCCACTTATAGATGCTGTCCCCAGCCAATGGAGGAGCCTCTGCCCATGCTTTATAGCTCACCCTAGACTGTCCCACGAGCCCTACCCCTCACACATGTTACCACAGCTCAGCCAGGCCTAGCCTATGTGTAGCAACTGCCAGGTAACTTCAATCCCCTCCACTCTGCTGCTCTTGCTCCCAGATGCCCAGTTTTCCTGCAGGCCTTTGTCCTGCTCTGAACTCAGGCTCCAGCATCAGCAGTATCTACAAGGGTGGATGTTGTTTGGAAGCAGAGCTGATGGCCAAGCCCTCAGTCTTCTGACACCCACACACCACTCAAGGGGAGGGCTTTGTGGAGACCTGCCACGGGGATGCCTAGCAGAGTCTGCTCCCCTTTAGGTAGGACCTCCCAACTGGGGCTGGACCATGCCCAGGTCTCTGACTTTTCATGGAGACCCCTCCTGCCAGAAGCAAGGCCTCTAGGTGTTCTTTTCTCATTAGATACAAGCCCCTGGCATGTATTTATTTATTTTTTAATTAAAGTGAGATCAAATGTATTAGTTTTGTGTGTTGCCTAATGAGCGTTGTTCCCCAAGGGATTCCCCTACTTTCCAGCTGTGGCCCAGCCAAGTGTGGTTGCCCAAGTTGGTGGTTCCTAGCGAGGGAGGTAAGCATTGGCCCTGGGAAAGGCCAGCATAGCCTTCTTCAGTAGAGCCCAGGCCTGCCCCTCCCCAGGGCAGCTCCTAGCCCTGCCTGGGAGGCTCTGGTCCCTTCAAGTTCTCTAGAAAGACATTTAACTTGTTTTTGGCAACAGTTAAAAATCTTGAGTTTCAGCTGGGCGGTGGTGGTGCATGCCTTTAATCCCAGCACTCGGGAGGAAGAGGCAGGTGGATCTCTGAGTTTGAAGCCAGTCTGGCCTACAAGAGCTAGTTTCAGGACAAGCTCAGAAAGCTACAAAGAAACATTGTCTCGAAAAAAAAATAAAAAAAAAAGTTTCACCTTATGGGGTAAAGAAAACTTAGATTTTTTTTTCTGAGACAGGGTTTCTCTGTAGCTTTGGAGCGTGTCCTAGAACTAGCTGTTGTAGAGCAGGCTGGCCTCGAACTCACAGAGATCCATCTGCCTCTACATCTCGAGTGCTGGCATTAAAGGCATGCGCCACCACTGCCCAACTGAAAACTTAGATTTTTACCTTTTTTTTTTTAAATGCAAGCAAGTCTTAGCAGCAAGACTTGCCTTCATTATGACTGTCAGGAGAGCCATAGAGACCACTTGCCACAGCTGGCCTGATCCTCCTCTGTCCCCTGCCCCTCCCTGTCTATCTTTCCTGCCTACTTAAGGGGCACGGCACTTGGTGACCTCACCCGGCTTGCAGCCTGTCTCATCCTCCATGTCACTGCCCTGATGGCTGTAAGCCACGCCTCTGTGGAAACTGCTAAGGATGGGATCACGACAGGGAGCCCCACATAGACCCTTGGTAACGTTCTGGGAAACAGTGGGGCAGTGAAGGTGCCGTGCTCAGGAGCAGAGCCTGCCTGTCACGCTGCCTACAAGGCTGGAAGCCGGCCATCAAGTTCTGCCTTACATCCAGGTCTCAGTTGAGATAGGAGGCCTGGGGGACCTGGAGGCCATCAAGCATGGACTCAGCTCAGCGGTACCCTCTTCCCCAAAGCCACCTACGTGGACCATTTGGGGAGCATGTTTGCTGGGGGACATGGGGTTTCAGGGTACACTCAAGCAAACACGGCTTATTTGAACATTCGTTCCCAAGCCACCAGTTCTCGGTCAGTTCATTCTACCGCCTGCCCTTTCATCCGTCATCCACTTTCGCATCCATGTGCCTGTCTGTCCACCCACGGGCCTCTCACCCAAACAGCGGGAGAGTAGCAGCCTTTCCAAGCTCTACACAAAGACCTCTAGAAACTCAACAGCAGGCTGGTGAGTCCAGAGGACTCCAGAGTCCCTAGGGAGGACAGGAGGAAGGAGACCTCTAGCTAGAAACCAGGGAGCTGCTGGACTGCTGAGAACTTCCGGTTCAGAGTAGAACAAACGGTGAACAAGCAGTAGCAAAGACTTCAAAAAGGCACAGGGCTCCTGACCCCAAGAGCTATGTTGACTGGCTCCGAGCCTCACCTGACCTTGTCACTTCTCACCAAGGACTATAGGAGGTGGCACTGGGCCACCTGGCCGGCCACACGTCCTCTCAGTTCCCTGTCTACCTACAGTCTGGCCCTCTTTATCCTTTCTTTAGGAAAACAACATCCACATGGTTCTCTTAGATGGAAAACTTGCACACATGGCTCAGGCCTCCCTGTGCCTGCCCCTCCAGGACACTCGGAGGCCTTTTGCATTTACACATGTGAGGGCACACCCTGAGAAGCACAGACCTTCATGTCACTTGCTGTGAATGATGCCCGTTATGCAGCTCACTTTCCTTCCATAACATCCCTGGGACACCTGGAGCTACCAAGACAGCAAAACAGCCACCTGCGCTGGACTCAGCAAGCTCACAGAACTTCCCAGCCCCCACCCCCGCCCAGAGCGCATCTCATACAGGGTCTTCATCCTCCAGCCTGTTTAGGGGGCTCAGTCCCTTCCCTCTCCAAGCCCTGCTCAGGTCATAGTCACTCTACTGTGGTCTATTTCAGCTGACTCAACCGAGGACTAGAGCAGCCTGCACATGAGCTATGGTGAGGTGCCTCTTCTGAGCTCCCTGGCTAGCCATCCTTCCCCTGGCCTCTTGACCACAGCGATTTTCCAGCTGTGTGAACATGTGTGTCCGTGTGTGTCTCTCACTACCCCTCAGTGCGCAAGGCAGTCCCTTGCGTTCACTCAAGGGCTGGGGTTCAGGCCTTGCTGCCACTTGGTCTCCTGGCCTTAGCACCGACAATTCTCACCCGTGTCTCTTGTTCCCGCCTCTAGATGGCGGGAGAGCTGGAAGGCTGTCTGACTCCAGCTCAGCAGCAGAGGGCAGCAGCAACCTGTGAAACCTCCCGGAGCCAGGGTGACTTCCTGCAAAAATGCTACTGAGAGCACACACCTGCCCGCACATCAGACACCAGTTCTGGACACTGCGGAGAGCTCGGGTCATGGCCATCCTGAGAAGCACACGTGACTTGTGCCTGTTTCAAAGGGCCCACAAGGTTGAAACAGCTTCCTCAAAGTTGGAAGCTAGTGGTAGGGCAGGTGTGATGGTTTTCCCGCCAGGTTGCCTGCCTCAAAGCCCCCTCCACAGCACCTAGGGTGAAGGGATGGAGAATCAGCCCTATGCTCACAGAAGAACATAAGGCGAAGGTTCCTACACAGGGCTATCAAGTCGGGGAAGAAAAAGTTCCAAATTAGCAGGGCAGGACCTCAGGTTATCACGTGGTTAGGTGTAGTTCTGACCTCTACAAACTTCCTGGGAACTCTGCCCCCTTCCTGTGTCTTCTGCAGGTCCTGTGAGGACAGTTCCTCCATTCAGTCATCTCCCATAGCTGAGCATCCCTTCAGAGCCATCCCATCTGGGCCCTGACATGCAACAACTCCAATCCTTGCCCCTGCTGATAGGAACAGACAGGCAGCAAACTGCAAGGTGGATTTTGTTAACACATTTGTTTGGGAGCAAAGCCAGGCAGGTGTGTGCTGCAGCTGGGAATAAGGGCCCCCACCACAATGATCACACTGAGGTGCTGTGTAAACCGGACCCTGGCCCTTACACCTTTGTTTAAGCACGTGGATAGCTCTAGACAGAGCATGTCCCCTCTCCAGTTTGTCATCGGGGTCTAGGCTTCTTTTACCGGCAGGAAGTTACAGCCACAGGAGGCACAGCTCATTAGGACTCCTCGGGAGTCCTCCACCCGTTTTCTGTGGTGTGGCTGGGGCTGGATGGGCCACTGTGGGCTGTGCCACTTGGTAAGTGGTAGCCATGTCCAGGCAACAGCAGCCTGAGACACAAGGCTCTTCCTAGTCTCTGAGGATGCCAAGAGGAGCACAGTTTACCGAGGGCTCAGTGGGCATGAGGAATCCTTCACTGTGGCTTCTGTCCCCAGGGTGAGAGGTGGCTTTTATTTCTCCTCGATGCTTTCCTGCATGAGACTCTGGAGACCCCAGACCACACCACAGTGGGAATGCCCTGGAGACAGTGGGGTAAGGCTGCTGGGGTTCTGGCAGAGGTGACACAGCCTTCAAGAGATCAGGAGGAGGGCAGAGGAGGAGTGCCACCTGCTGTCAGTGCCCTCTCCGTGTGAGGCCACAGACAAGCAACTCTAAGCAACTCTACCCTGGCCCCTGGTGTTTTTCATCCCCCTTCCTCGGGGCTCGAATGCCACACAAGCGCTGTGCCTGTGAACCATGCCCCCAACCCCCTCTCTTCTCACAGAGGTCCTTAGGAAGGGAGTTGTCTTTTCATTGTGGTTGTTATAGAGCACTTCCTGCCACAAAGCAACAGGAACCCACTGTTTGGTTGGAAGCGTCACCCCAGCCTCTGGCATCCATATATCTAAAGAGTCTGGAATGTTTGGGTAGAAGTTCCATCTCAAGCCCCCTCCCCTGGGAGTTGTCACAGTCCAAACTCCACCTCCAAAAAAGTCCACCAAACAATGACCCCTTCCCAGAGATGCTCAAGACCACTCCCACAGGGTAATTAAACAGCACCTCAGAGAATAAACACATGGTTTTCTGGGTCTTCCTTCCCTGGCTCCTCCCTGGGGGGCTGGAGAGCCACCCGGGAGCATTGGTATCCATTAAACCTGGGCTTTTTCTAATTCGGTTTGGTTTGGTCTGATTTGGATTATTGCATCAGCGGAGAGGTTTATGGGGTGTAGAAACTTCACCCACCTCAAACCGGCTGACACACACAGATTGGAGATTTCTCGACTGGTCAGGACAAGATGGGGTGTGCTGCCTAATAGCCACACCTCCGCAGTATCAAATGACATAGTTAATGTCGGGCTCACACATCATACCATCATAGGTACAGGAAACTCAGTCCCGTCCTCAGGCAGAGAGAGCCTCAGAGAGCCAACTCAGTTACCACCAATGCCCATGGCACAGGAGGACAGCTAGGAGGCGCTGTGACTCATAAGTGCTCCATTAGAAAGGATGAACTTCTGCTTGCAACCTCACTGACCCCATGGGGCTGGGAAGTTCACCTGCCTAGAAAGCCAAAAGCTGGCAAGAGTGAAGCTCACAGTGACTATTTCCCTCATGAGCCTCAGTCAGGCATGGCTCCATCCAGGAGCTCCCAGGCTTCTACCTCATAGCACCTCGGGCTAGCTCTTCTCTCCTGTTGTGACTCCCCCCACCTCCCCTGCAGCTCCAGGCTTGGCTCCTCCTAGTAGCCAGAGGAAAGACTGAAACAGCAGGCCTGGGGATTCCGAAGCTATGGTAGGAGGATCAAGAGTTCAAGACCAGCCCAGTCAATTTAGACCCTGACTCAAAAATAGGAAAAGTAAAAGTAGGGGCTAGGGAAGCTAGCTCAGTCAGAAGACCTGCCTAGCGTCTGTGAGGTCCTGGGTTCTAGCCCCAGCACTGCTACAGAGAGAAGCGTGAAGCAGCTCAGGGCACGTGTCTGCCTTGACTACACAGCAGCATGGGTGGGGGGAGGGATATCTACTGCCCTGTCCCAGAGCTAGCAAATTGGCAGACACCCATGAGTGTTTGCTAAGAGGTTTGCCTCTTTGATTTCTTGGGTGACAGATCTCAGGCAGGTCCAGCTCATCCTGCCCAAGGGGATAGCCCATGCCCTCAAAGTCAAGATGGGCAAAGCCTGAACATCAAAGCCTGCGCTCGCTCGTGGAGTGTGATGTGAGCCCCATCCTTTCAGAACACCTTTCTAGCAGCTCTACCTGGTCTTAGGTGATGGCTTTGCCTCTTGGTCGTATCTGCTGGAGACCCTCACTGGAATAAAGAGCCTCCCGATGTCTGAAAAGCCCTGCCTCCTTCCTAAAGCCTCATCCTCATGCCGTGCCGTGGGTGCCCATCAGCGACTGGCCAGCTCCTCCCGGCCAGAAGATATCCCTCACCAACCATGTCTAGAGTAATCTAGCTCACAGCCTGAGATCCTGGAATTAAGATGGGCCACAATCCAGGTTTTATTAAAACTTTATTAAGCACCTGTTGTGTGTAGGGCTGGGGGTAAAACCGGGAGCAGACAGAGCAGCTAGCCTCCTAGATTGAATCTGGTCCACCCACTCTTGTGCAGTGTGTCTGTCTGTTTCTCCGTCCAGCCGTCATTCCAGCTGTCATCCCTTCAAACCTTTCACCGCCCTCCTGTCCACCCACTGTTAACTCCTAGGTGGTCTAGTTCTTGCCTCCAACCTTGCGTTCACATTTTTTCATGAGGTGTCCCTTCAAAAATGGATCCGGAGGGGGTCAGCACCTCAGCCCTGAATGTTCTTCCTGTATGCGGGGTGGGGGGGAGGGGGTTGCTGAACTGGTTCCCTGGAGAGCTGCCAAGAACACCTGCAGTCTGTGGCTCCCAGAGGATGTGAAAACCACAGCACATTTTAGTCTAAGTGTCTGGGGAGGGGGGTGCAGCAGGGTGGGGCTGTATGCACGTGCAGGGAGGGAGCTGTGGTTTTTGCTGGTCTGAGAGCCTCACACACCTTGCTTCTAGGTGCAGTCTCGCTGTTCAAACTACCAGTGTTGTAGAACTTTCCAGCCAGCCCTGAGTCAGATACTGAGGACATCTGTGCATTCCCTGGGTGTCTCCCTGCTTTCTGCATGAGTCTGAGGGAGCTTTCGGCTGACTTCTGCTGACCGCTTTCCAGTTCAGCTATGCAGACTGGACAGATAGACAGCCTTCCTCCCTGGGCCATTGAGCGGCAATGCTGCACCCTGGAGTCCCAGACAAGATGAAGGCTTCCCACTGTGTCCACAGCAGGTCAGGCACTCCACTGTCTCCAACCTGTCTGGTTTTGCAAATACCATATCACATCTTGGGTGGGCACCCTTGTAGGAAGAACAGACCATTCAAGAAGAAAAGGACAAAGGATAAGGAAGGGAAGAAGGAGGGAGGGAAAAGAAAGAAAAAGCCAGCAAAGGCTAAGCAATCTTGGCACTGTCTAGCTCCTATACCGCCCCGCTGTCCAGGAAGAAATACCACCCCATACTTCTTAGCTTCCTCACGCAGCACGCTCACAGGAATCACTGGATGCAAGGGGACCTTCCCTAAGTCCCTAGGATAAACGTGGCATCAAGGACAGGCAGGGGAAGAGCAAGTACTGGCTACAGAGTGCCCAGAAGCTACTTCTTCCTTTCTTTTTCTTCCTTCCTTCCTTCCTTCCTTCCTTCCTTCCTTCCTTCCTTCCTTCTTTCCTTCCTTCCTTCCTTCTTTCCTTCCTTCCTTCCTTCCTTCTTTCCTTCCCTTCTTCTCCTTCTTCTCCTTCCCACCCCCCCTCTCTCTAATGCGCATTAGTGTTTTGCTATGGGTTTCGGGTTCCCTGGGACAGCTGTGAGCTGCCATGTGGGTGCTGGGAATTGAACCCTGGTCCTCTGGAAGAGCAGCCTGTAACCACTGAGTCATCTTTCCAGCCCCTAGAAGCTGTTTCTTGATGGTTCCCTTGTGTCCCCTGAACTCTGGGTGTCATAAAGAGGGTTCTGTGAGTAACGCACTCTGTACCCTCTCCCCATGCCTGATATTTAATAAATATTCCCTAAGGACTTACAGGAATTTTGTTTTTAATAAGGAAAAAAAACCAAAAACCAAAAAAAAAAAAAAAAAACTTGGTTGGTGGTACTGCTTCTGAGGACCGGGCTGTGTATATCACAGCCCAAAATCCCACTGAGTGCCCATGGCAGGATTCTCCATATGTACCCAGGCTGTGGGTGTAGGCTGCCTTTTCTCATTTTCCCTCCTCGAGGCATGCACCTGGTCCTAAAAGCCACAAAATCAAAAAGCTGAAAGGGGCTGCGAACTGCATAGGGCTAAGTCAGGGCAGCCACACCATTCCTAATGCCCAGGAAAGAGAAGCCTGCAGAGTTCAGAAGGGGCTTCTCCAGGATGCATAGCCTGGGGCCACCTGTACTGGGGTTCACAGTTACAGCCCTAGGTTCCCCCAAAACCTTCCCACTCCAGTAGATGCTGTAGGCTCACTCTATTGCCCCAGGAGAGAAGATCATAACAGCCTGGACTTCATAGCTTCTTGGAGGTAGCATCTGACAGGGCTGGGTGTGTGACAGCGCCCTGGGGCAGGAACCTGAACCAGTCTCTAGACAATGACTGTGGCCACCCCGCACGTCTGCAAGGGAGTAGTCAGAGGCTCATGTCTAAGAGACACCTACACTCACGCATGTACACAGTGAGCTCAGGCAGACACACACAGGTATGACCGTGAACACAAGGCATGTACAGGCATTTCTCACACAAATGTGGGAACGCGCACCCGAGCCACACATGGATACACACACATACCTACATATTCACACTGTAAATGGCAGGCTCGAAAGCCTGCCCACTTCTGGCCCCTTCTTCTGGCAGCTGGTTTTGTATGCTAGCTGGCCTGGGCGCCGCTGTCCACAGGTGGAGGGGTCCTGACCACCCACTGGCGTATGTAGCTGCGAGGGGGCCCTTCATCACTCTCCACAGGGCTGCCACAGTCTGATCCTGCAAAGCCGCTGTCAAAAGTGTCCATGTCCAGGCCAGGGGGTGAGCCCGCCTCACTCTCAGAGCCCCCTCCTGGGGACCCCGTTCTCCAGGGCGGGCCTGCTGTCCAGTCCCTTTCCTGAGAAAGGGGCAGCCTCAACCTGTCCAGGAGGCTGCCTGGGGTACCTCCCAGCCTGAGGCCACCACCTGAGACACAGCCACAGGACAGAAAAGTGGTGTTTGTGACCAAGAGCAGATCCTCTGCATTAGGGCCAGACTCTGGACCGGCATCCAGGTTCAGGGCTGGGTAGCCGTCATCCCCACAGCCATAGGGCCAGGCGCATGGTCCCTCTGCATCCCCCACAGTCACTGTGTCAATGGACACCAGACCATAGGGCCGGTCTCTCTCCTCACTGTAGGCGGAGGGGCCTGGGCCGGCTGCCAAGGGGACTGTGCAGCAGTGGCCAAGCTCAGACGTCCCATCGCACTCCAGCTGTTCTTCCAGGCCTGGCGGCCCCAGGAACTTCTTTTCCTTGGCTGGGTATGAGGGCGAACAGCTGTCGTGCACTTGTAGGACTGAAGTTGCTGTGGGACTCTGTGGTGTCAGCTCCAGGCTAGAGGCCGTGAAAGGGGTATCCACCCATTTCTATGAGAAAGAGACAGTCATTGGCTGAGGCAGATGCTTGGGTGTGAACAGAGTCAAAGACATGTGGACGCTGTGACATAGAGACAGGCCAGAGACAGGGAGAACAGAGGAACAAGGCACCAGCAGAGAGAGATAGACAGGACCATGATGCACCCTTGTCCTGTGGGCCCCCAATGCTGTCCTTCTCTTTCAGGGCCCGTGTCCCCACCTGCAGTAAGGACGGACTGCCTTCACATTAGTAACCAGTGCCCCAGCGTAGGATCGGCTGGATGCTGGCACCAGGCTCCAGAGTCCCGAGGTCTAAGGGGCCCCGCCCATATCCTGTCTTTCAACACAAGCCTTTACAGCTCTGTTGTGTATCTGCACTACAGTGAACACTCAGCCAGGAGCGGGCCTGCTCACAGCTGTGTCCTCAGTACCCGACACACAGCAGATTTGCCATAAACGTCTATGGAGGGAGCGAATCAGTAACCAGATATGCGGAAAGGCCTTTAGGGGATGCTGGATGGAGACAGCAGCCCCAGAGCCTTGAGAACCCTCTTGCCCATTGCCTGCCAGGATATTGGTGACAATAGGGGAGCCTCCACTGAGTTGACAAGGATCACCCTGGTGTGAGAAGGTCCCCTGAAAAGAACATCTCAGAACCACAATGTTCCCCTATCCCTGACCTGGGGTCACTTCTGAACTCTGTGACCTTGAGTTAGGCCCTTGCCCTCTGTGTCTCATTTCTGTCTTCTATGGGATGGTTCCACCCATGGCAGTGTCTTGAGGATTGAGTGAGGTAATGTTTGTTTGCTGACAAGGGCAAGTTATACAAGATTAACAGCAACATCAAAGCACAGCACAGCAGGCAGCAATGCTGTGTTTCGGGGTAAGAAAGGGGTGTGGGCACACCCTTGCCCTTTCTGGAAGGCCCACTGGTCCCTCTGAGCCTGGGCCTCCTCCTGGAGACCCAGAGGGCTGCTGGGAACTCACTGCAAGGGCTACAGTACAGGCAGAACCACAGACCAGGTGTGCAGCAGCTGTTCCTTGGGTGCCCTGCTGCTCTGACCTCCATGGGCTGCGGCAAGTGCTGTTCCCTGACATCACATCCTCTCTCCGGGGCCTCCCTCCCTGCTGGTTTTGCACAGCAGTGCAAGGCAGATACTCCGAAATGACAGTAGTGGCAGCTGTACTTGGCAGGGAGAGGGATGTGCTGTGGGATAGGGCAGGTCCTTCCCAGGTAAGATTCGCTCCCCACCACAGATCAGAGTCGCCACAGGAAACCACAGGCACCTAGCTCATGCACCCAAGAGCCACCCAGCTTGCCCACTTTCACGGTAACTCTAAGCTGGAAATGCATCACGATGCCTAAGTCAAAGACCAATTCTGCACCTCACAGAATAGGGAAACTGAGGCCTGGTTCCAGGTCAGGTTTTGAATACTCTGGACTCACAGAGCAGACTTGGGGTTAGGGTTAGAGTTATTAGAGCTCATCATCCAAAGGGTGCATCCAAGGTGTCTCACCTTGAAGTTCCCACTGTGTTCCTTGTACAGGGGCTGGAAGAAACTCTCAGGGCTGGGCACTGGTACCCAAACCTTCTTCCATAGTCTGCAAAGAAAGGGATGTGTAAAGCCCTTGTGGTCTGGCCTCTCTCCTGCAGAAGCAACAGCTTCTACTGCCAGGCGCCTTCCTGCCCACCCATCAGTAAAACGGAAGCAGCAGTTACCCTCACCCCCAAGCTTCCTGCAGATGCTCAAGTTCCTGCCCCTGGCATCTATTGTGGGCTAGGCACACACTGCCCTCTGGGGCCTTGACTTCCTCATCTACCATGGTGGGGGGCGGGAGAACCCCAGGCTGCCACCAACTGTGACGAGCACCCTGGTCTCTCCCTTCCAGATTCTCTGTCTCTATCTTTGAGTATCTCACTGAAGGGGAACAAAATGAGTGTGTGCAGAGTCCCGCTCTGTCACTTATCAAAGGACTCTGCACACAGCAGCCTGGCACACTGCTGGCGCCAAGGTGATACGTTCTGTTTTGAATCAGCAACCTCCTTTCTCTCCATGGCATGCAAAACGGAAGCCCTGTATGGAAAGCAAATCCCAGGCCACCTCTAAGCTGAAACGAAGGGATGGGGAGGGTGAGTGATCACCCCTTGGGCCTCCAAGTTCACTCTCTGGATAAAGTCCGAGTCAAGGTCCCCTCAAAGAACATGAAGTTTCTACCCTTACCCTTGCCACACTATAGTTCTGTGACTTTGGGCACGTAGCTTGGCTACCCTGTGCTTCCGTTTTCCCTGTCTGAAGAGTGGGGGTGTCTGCAGTGTGCCAGGCTCACACAGCTGTCACGGAGCAGGCGCAGGAGCTCTACCGTGTCTAGCACATGGAACATACACGCTGTTCATTGGTGTCACAGGTCTTGGTTGGAGGGGCTGTGACCCAAGCTGACCCCTTTTCTGTCTCCCTGAGCCCATGGCCTCACCTCCAAGGCAGGTCGATCTTCAGACCCAAGAAAATCAGGCAGGGCACCAAGAGGAACAGAAGGAGCAGCAGCAGCAGCAGGTGAGGGTCCAAGTCTGCCTCGGGCTCTGCATAGAGAGCAAACCATGGATCCAACAGAAAAGTCTCCCAGAAGAATGTGGGGCGGTGTATGGAGCATGGTTGGGTTGGGTGGAAGGCTGGGAGGAAGCTGGGCTTTGATCCCTTCCTCTGTCAAATGACCCCTCCCCCAAAGCCTCCTGTGTTAGAGGTATGGTCCCAACCTGGATGCTACTGGAAGGTGGTAGGACCTTAGGACTCCGAGCCTAGTGGGAGATGGTTAGGTCATTACAGACACACTAAAGGAATGTTGGGACCCCATCCCTTCCTCTGTCTTTGCTTCCTGGTTATCATGAAGTAAACAGTGGCATACAATCCCCTCAGTGCAACAGGGCCTTACAATCATGAGCCAAACCAGAAGCTAACATAACCCTTCTACTCTATCAAGTTGATTCTATCAGGAATTTTATTCTCATCCCAGGAAAGTGATGTCACCTCTCTAAGCCTTAGCTTTCTCTTCTGTAAAATGGGGCAATGACTCCCCTTTCAGAGTTAGGAGTCAAATTCACCATCAGACGCAGCAGCTCCCCTCGCAAAGATGAGTGGCTGCATCGGGGGATGGACCACAGAGCACACACCTCCCAGCCATGTGGGGGAACCTCAGGCCTGGAGTAAGCTGCAGCAGGGCAAGAGTCAGTACCAGACGTAGGGGTTCCCACCCACGTCACACTTACCCCCAGCCTGGGTCTGAAAGATGACAGGGTCACTCCACTCACTCCAGGTCCCCCTGAATAAAGTGCCTGGCTGGGGTGCTGCCCGCACCTGCAGCTGGTAGGTGGAGTCTTTGTGGAAATCTTCAGCGAGAAGGGAGACGTTGTTTGAGTCCACTGAGATCAGCTTGGTCACCGGCCTCTGCCAAGATGGAAGGAACGTGAAGCTCTGTAGTCACCCAAGTCATCAATGGGGTGCAAAGTCCTTCCACAGGAGTAAGCAGGCAGGCCCCGCAGGGACCATGCATCCCTGACTAGAGGTACCTGGAAAAATAGCTCTCTCTGTAGCAGTGGACTCACCCCCAACTGACAATGTCCTGGGAGTAACCATGGGCAGCCCTGCACATTATTAACCAGAAGCTCCACAGACAGCCCCTGGGCTCCATGTCCTAGATGACATAGGACATCCTCAGCAGTGTACCTCTGGAAGTCCCTAAGTAAACCATCTTATCAATGGATGGCTAGAGAAGCCTCCCAGGGAACATTCTAGACGATCCCCTTTATGGTAATGTTCAACCAGGACCATTCTAATAGACGCATAATTCTAGAAGCCCAAGGCTCTGTCTAAACAGTAGGCCATTCTGGAACCTTCCAGGTGTGCCCTCTTTAAGGACCATTCCCATTCAAAGCAAGGGCAATGTTCCAACCTTGCCCCACTGTAACTGAGGTAGGCTGTAGGGGAGAAGTCAAGGTGGAGACATAGAGAGATACCCTGGCCCAGGGAGGAGGTAGGAGAGGGTTACAGGCTGGGAGGGAATGCCAAGTCCCATTCCTTGCCCCCGCTCTGCTGGGACCTGCCTGTGTACCCCTGCTGCTCCACCCCGTGCCCTGCCGCCTCACCACAGCATAGGGGTCTTTGAGGTTCCGATACTGCAGCTCATATTGTAGCTTGCCCCTCAGCACGTAGAAGGCAGGGTCTTCATTATAATCTGAACGCCAGGAGATATCATAACGTCCAGAGAAGGTCACGGTCACATTGAAAGGGCGAGCTGGCTTGACTTGGAGGAAGACCCAGAAAGATGAAACAGGATAAGAACCTGCAGGAAGCAGAGTCCGGCCCCCCCGCCCCCCCCCCCACATTCCCCAAAGGCCCTGCGCGGCTTTGAACAAAGCAGTCCCTGGTCACAGCCCCTATTCCCTTGGACTAGATCTAGGGGAAGCATCAGCACAGTAAAGCAGGACTGGGGACTGTGGGAAATGAGAGAGTATTCCCAGGCTTAAAGGCTGGAGCCAGGACTCGGGCCCAGCACAGTCCAGCTAAGGAAAAGAAAAAGCAAATGCTGGAAATCCAGCTGGCTGAAGGAATTTTCTTAAGATTTGATATTAATGCCTAATGTGGAAAATGCCTAAGCAAGGTGCCCTCTGGATTCTGTCATTTTCAGTTTCTTTCCTAAAGAAGGAGCCCCCTATCACATACAGATGCATAAACAGATACACACTCTGCCATGCACCAAAGCTGCTGCTCCAGACCCCTCCTTTGCCCAGCCTAGGCTCTGGGGACAGCTGCAGCCATGTCCACCCTGGGGCCCTCCTAACCTTAGGCCCCTCCCATTCAGCTGGGAGAATTCCGTGTTAGCTGACTGGTGCTCACGACTAGGAGCAAAATCCTAGGTCACATAAAAAGGGGTCTTTCCAAGGTAAATCAGAGTCAGGCAGACAGGGAGGGCTGAGCTGGGTCCATCCCCACATCTTTCCAAGCCTGGGATGCTCCTCTTAGACATTAATCCACATCCTGTATCAAACCATGACCCCTTAGCTAAAAGCAGGGCATCTAGAAAGGACAGTCTAAGGACAGTAGAATTTGCTGGTGTGAGAAGAGCTTGCTTTGAGGTCAGAGAAGGGTCCTGAGTCCTCCTCAGCTTGGGTTTGTGGGTACTCACTGTTCTCAGCCAGGACAAAGCTGCCACACTCCTGGGAGCTGTTGTCAGAGTGGTTCATCTTGTTGACAATGAAAACGTCGTCGGCCATGAATCCAGACAAGGGCATGTGACAGGTGTACAGCACGTGTGTGGCGTTGTGGTCCGACCTATGCAGGCTGCAAGAGGTTTCTTTGTCCTGTAGCTCCTCGTATTCATCTTGCCTTCAGGGACAGAGTGGCCCGTTAGGAATGGGGATAGTGAAGCTCAGTGCCCGGGGCAGGGCAGGAACTTGAAGCATGAGGATGAGAGGGGCTGGAGGTAGGGCTGAGGGTCATGATCCAGCCCTCTCCCAGGGACAGTGACCTCTCTGCAGCACCCAGCACACTCCGAGTTCAGATGAAGCTTGCATGCCTCAGAGGACCAGCCACTCAGTACCTTGACCGGGGCAGCAGCTCTCGGCTTTGGGAATGTGGGCCTAAACCTGTCTCTGTTGCTCATGGTGAGTGACCTACAGACTGCTGTCGTATGCTCCGGTCAGGAGGGGTAGTGGTAAAAGCTTTAGTTCTTTAGCTCCCGCTGGGCAGCAAGGATGGGATTTAGAGTATATATATATATGGACTCACAGAAGTTTATTTTCTTCCTTCTGAACGTGTTCAGTGACTGAACATGGTCACCCTCCAGGACCAATGTGGATCTGAAGACTTACTTAGTTCTTCACTGAATTTTCTGTACTACAAACCTTGCTGAACAACATTGTCCAAGCAAGCCTCCAGCCTGGACCACTGTAAGGCTGTCTGAAGATATCGCTCCCTCACCCAGCCTCTCTGAGCTCCATCCTGCTCAGGCAGCAGCCAGAAGTGCCTTCAAGGCTCCCTAACACCTGCTGCCCTTCCCCATGCAGCACAGCAGCACAGACGGCCCTCACACACCCACCGACTTCTTGGTTTACTGTTTTCCCTCACTCTGCTCAGGTCACAGGCAGCTGCTCAACTACACTCTCGGTTCATGCTCCCTCACAGCCTTCACACACGCTGTGTCTGCTGCCGTGGGTGCTCTGGCCACCCCAGCTGACCACCCCTGGCTCCACACCCTGCAGTCTTGAGTCTTGTTTGGCTCCTCAGCCCTTACAACATGTCTGGCAGGAACGTAATATACTTAAAGTGAATGAAGGCATGAAGGACCAGCGGTCTCTATCCTAAGCAGCACATGGGATCACAAGCACACTGGCTATGAGACTTCCGGCCAGCGGCTAAACCACTTTGAACTTCAGCATCCTCCTCTGGAACGTGGTAGCAACAATTTCAATATCATTTATGGCAAGGGCACTCGGTGCTTCGAAGATCACTGGAGACTGCTAACCAGGGCTGCTAACCTAGGCACTAGGTCTATGAGGGCAAGAGAGTTTGACCCTTGGGGTAATCCTGGGTGTGGTCAGTCTTTTTCCTATCTGTGTGTTCCCAGCAAGTCCTGTGAGCTCAGTCATCTGTAAGGTGGGGACCTGGCTCTCCGCTCTTGCAGTCTTGATGGGTGACATTGCTGGTGGGCGGGGCAGGCCTTTGTTTGTAGTTAAACTTCCTGATGAACAAGCTCAGCACCCAGCTTCCTCCCATCCTACCACCCTCTCCAAGCAGTTCCTCAGCTCAGGAGGCGTGGCTACTCACCAGGTGAGAGTAAGTGTGTAGGGGTGGAGGGTCTGTGTCTTCAGGACACAGGTGACAGTCCAGAGGTAGTTAGTGTAGCAGGTGAGGTCCAGGCAGCCCCGAGCTGGAGGGATAGCAGAGAGGCCCTTTTAGGTGAGAGACACTGGAAAGGCTTTGGCAAGCCGTCTGTGGCTGAGGACAAGTTTGGGTAGAGTCACAGGCTGGGTTCCAACATTTCAAGACTGGTCATGGTGATGAGGTTCTTCTAATGTGAAGCTGGGCCACTGACCATCATAGGGTCAGACACTCTGAACTCCTTATAGGCAGATGGATAGATAGATCCCTGAGGCCAGGGAGTGAGCACGGGTCATGGTCTGAGCCCACAGCCTCGACGAGGGGAGGGGTTTAGTGAGGACGGTGAAAGAGTGGGAGAGACTTCTGCAGTTGACAGTCACTGTCAATGACCCCATGGCTACCAAGATGTGGCCAAAGTAAATGCCACAGCAGGGGCTGGCTGGAAGAGTCACCTCTACCCTCCCCTCCCCCAACACCCCAGCTTTTTGTTTCACTTTCCAAATGACAGGTGCGGCAGACATGGGGCACATCTGGCTTCTGAGCATTTGGGGAACGGAGGCAGGTGGATTGCTAGTTCAAGGTCAGCCTGGGCTCCAGAGCCAGACCCTGTCTCAAAAGGGAAGAAAAAGTATCTAACTAATTACTAAATCGAAATAATATAGAACTCTAGATATCACTCCCTCTATCAGGTTTGCAGCTATGAAAGGCATCTAGGGGAACAAAGAGAATAATTGAAGGGGGTTCAGGAAAAGGGAAAGTAAGAGGGGCAAGGCGGAGGGACTAGGCTTAGCATCCAGTATACATGCGTAAGAAAACAATAAAATAAGATGCAGTCATTGTCCAAGTTTTGTTCAATGTTTGGCCAAATGAGCAGAGCCATTTTGAATTTTGCTTATTGCCAGCACCCGTATCTTCTCCCCACACACTGGAAATGCGCTTCTTAAAAGGCCTTCATCTTCAGTGGCTTCTTCCTTCTGCATCCTGACCAATGAAGACCCTGAAACAGTGGGCAACTTCTGGGTTCTAACCTAGATTCCAAGGCTAGACCTGGGCTGTGGAGGACAGCACCAAGGCTCCAAGGATAGATAGCTTTCCTGGGCTGCTGAGCTCTATTCCCTGGGAAAAGCATCCCCCAGCCATAATGTCTGGCAGACACAGTTCTTAGGTAGCTTCCACCAGAAGTTGTGGAGACAGGGCCAGTGAGAGGACTCAGTGGATAAAAGTGCTCACTGCCAAGTTTAACAAATTGATTTCCTTCCCTGGAACTCACATGGGGAAAGGCGAGAACCGACTCCTGCAAGTTGGCCTCTTTGGCAACATACACAGCACATACATATAGGAGGGGAGAAGGGGAAGGAGGGAGGGAAGGGAAGGGGAGGGGAGGAAAGGGAGGGGAGTGGAGAAGGGGAAGGAGGGAGGGAAGGGAAGGGAAAAGGAGGGGAGGGAAAGGAAGGGAAGGAAGGGAAGGAAGGGAAGGAAGGGAAGGGAGGGGGAGGGAAGGGAGGGGAGGGGAGAAGGGAAGGGAAGGGAAGGGAAGGAAGGGAAGGAAGGGAAGGAAGGGAAGCAAGGGAAGGGAAGGGAAGGGAAGGGAGGGAGGGAAGGGAGGGGGAGGGAAGGGAAGGGAGGGGAGGGGAGAAGGGAATGAGGGAGGGAAAGGAAGAGAAGGGGAGGGAAGGGGTGGGAAGGGGAGGGAAGAAGGAAGGAAACAGTATATAGTGCCAGGACCAGAAGCCAGGACTTTGTACTCACGAGACAAATACTACCACTGAGCTGAGATGGGACAAGCCACTGGGGCAGACAGAGCAGAGCCCACAGACTGCTGAGAGGTGGCTGCCAAGGTCAGAGTGAGTGAACAAGCCAGGCAACTCCCCACAACTGGATGGCACCCAGGCATCCCGTAGAGGTTACCATAGGGTACAGGATGCAGCTGCACCCTCACTAGGTGTCCACAGCTCCAGGATTAAAATTGCCTCTCTAGTATCCCGAAGCCGGCTGCACAGGTCCCAGCCTCCACAGCCATATTCCGGTGAGGTCAAGACTGTAACACATAAGCTACCTCATACAGCAGCCCCTTGACACAGCAGGAGCTGAGGCAGGAGGATTAGGACTACATACTGAAACCTTGTCTCAAAAACTCAAAAAAGAATGAATGGATGAATGAATGAATGAATGAATGAACGAATGAGCGAACAAACAGTACAGCAGGTGCCTGGTGCCCTGCTAAAATTAGGATCTGTGTGTCCCCTCAAACGCCCAGGCCACAGAACATGTGAGGAGGTGAGCCCTCCAAGGGTAATAGAGTCATTAGAGTCCCCAGGTCTAGTGGTGTTAGGAGTGGCTAGAGGGGCTCCCACCATAAAAACTCATTTTTGCCCCATCCTGGCTCCCATCGTAAAAACACGAGGTCCAACACCACACTGGAAGTAGACGCTGAACCTCACTAACCATAGAGCCCACTGCACTGTGGCCTTGAGCACCCAGCCCTGGGACTGTGGAAGACACACATGTGACCATGTCTGTGAGTTTGTGAACATGTGCATGCACACTTGAGTTGAAGAGAGAGGTGTTTTAGGTAGATTCTCCCGCTCAGCCTGGAGCTCACCAATTTGGCTAAGCAGCCTGGCCAGCGTGCTCCTGAGCTCTGCCTCCACCTCCCCAGGGCTGGGATAATAGATACACTCAACTGTTCCCAGACCCTTCTGGGGTTCCGAAGCTAGAAGGACAAGCACATCACAGAAACCATTACCCTGTCCATGTCTTAGTGCCAGGCAGCCGTCCCCAGGATCTCCACAGGGTCTGCATTCTCTCTGTCTCGTCCACTAATGGCAACCTAGCGAAGCTCCACAGGAGGAGTGGGACGTGACATTCTAGCCTCAGTGTGTGACAGGGCTCTGTTACCCAAACCGCACTCTTACACCCTGCTCCCAGTGCAGGCACTAAAGGGATTTCCAGAGCAGGCAGGGTGTCGCCACCAGAAAGGGAAATCAAAAGCTGGGCCTGTTTCCTGGGGGAGCTATTTAAAGGACTGGATATTTCAGTAAAAACCAGAGCAAATATTGCTGAGTCTGCAGAAGGTCAAGTTCCCCTCACCGGGGTGGCCTGCACAGCCTCTGGCTTTTGATGGAGAGAATGCCCTTAACAGGACTCTTGCAGCCCTGATGCCTCCCCCAGGGACTGCTACAAAGTTTGGTCCTCTGCCCCCACCCCCTTTCCCTCCCACCTACTGAAGGTTCATGACCCAAGTGAGAGTCTTGCACCAAGAAGAACGAAGGTTAGACCAAGGGCAGGACTTCCTTCCCATGAGGGTGGCGAACCTTTCTCTTTACTGGAGCCGTTTGGTCCCCTAGGTTCTGGTTAGTGAAAAACAGGGCATTTAGCTTTGGCGTCAAGTAGACAGAGGCTGTAGATTGTGGGTAAGTGGCCAGCGGCCATGATCAGGAGCCTACGGCACCATGTGGCCCCTGCTCGGTTTTGTGGGAGGAGATGGGCCCATTGTCCACTGCAGCCTTGTGGTTGAGACTTACCTCCCTGGAGGATCAGCAGGAGCAAGGTAGCAGCCAAGCCCTGTGGCATGCTGTGTCCCAGACCTGCAAGAGAAGTGTGTGAGATGTGAGGTGAACCAGCTGCCGCCAGGCACTGAGCAGCCTTCCCATGACAGGGTCTGTCCCTGCCACATCAAAGGATCAACCAGTCCAAGGCTCACAAAGAAGCCCCCCCCCCATGTTGAATACTAAAGATAAGGTTAGCCCACAGGGGTACTTCTTATTCTAAAAGGAAGCCCAGCTAGCCTACAGGGGCACACAAGGAGAGCAAGACCAAAGCTGCCTGGAGCCCCTGACTGGCTGAGATGGACAAAGGCCCTTGTTGAACCAAGGACGTGATGATACTGTGGGCAGCAAACCATAGGTGGCCAACACCAGTCTCCTCCTGCCCTTTGCCTGTGGAAGTGCTAACCCAGGGGGAATACCTTCCCGGGTTCAAGGACCCCATGCAGGCTAGGTCCTCCAGCATGGAGCTGGGACCAGGGCCTTGAGGGAAGCTGGCTCATGCACAGATCAGGTCAGACCCATGGCTTTTCCCAGACACCATCCCTGACCCCACAATAAGACAATGCTTCATCTGGGGTTCCCCTAGATCCAGCAGCACTGACTGGCCTACCTGACCATCATCAAAGGAACAATAAAGGCTCAAGGTTCAGATAGGCAGCTGTGTGCTCCAGTCCAGCCTCTTGCTGTTTCTGAGCCTCATGAAATGAAGCAATGGAGGCCCTGTTCAGAGCTTTGTAACAATTCAACCAGGTACTGTGCAAGAAAGTTGAGCGTAGGCTCTGACAGACCGCCGAGCTGACTGAGCTAGAACAGAGTCTAGAAGCTTCTAGAACAGAACCCCAAGAACAGTGTGCCCAAGGGGCTTTCAAAATGCCTCACTCTCAAAATTATATATTTAATATTTTCTATAAATGGCCTTAAACATTTGACTCCAACCCCAGTCTAAACATTGCTACTCACGTTCCCCCCTCTTCCCTTCCCTCTTGAGACAGAGTCTTGACTATGTAACCGAGGCTAGTTCTAGTCCTGTGAACTCACTGCTTCTGCCTAAATTTAGCCTTCTAATACTGCTCAGTATCAGAGTAAAACGTTATGGGAAATTTCCACTTGCTGTTTTGAGTAACACTGATCTTGGGTGGCCCTTGCCTTCACAAATCTTGTGGTATAGTTTGACTGTGTCCCCCCAACTTTGTATGTTATAACCTAATGCCCAAATCACATTTAATAGAATGGAGGAGATTAGGATTAGCTGAGCTCATGAGGGTGGGGCCCGACCCTCATGAGCAAAGGCAGGAACAGTTCCTGCCTTTGCCTACACATATGGGAGTCCCTGGTTTCTGGTCCCAGCACTGACAATGAAAGATGAGGGAGGAGGGAGGCCATGCTGATGTTACAGTCTGAAGAGGTGACCTCTGACCACAGGAGGGTGACTCCAAGCATGCCCAGCTCTACAGTGTCAAATTATGACCCCAGCCCCAGTCCAGCAGAACTCTATGTCCCATCTCAGCCGCAGGGAAAATAGAAAGCTTCTGTCAAGCTCTTTGTCAAGAGCCTCTCCTCCCGCTCTTCACACCATAGCTCTGCACAAGTCACTGACAGGATAGCAGCTGCTCTGCCCGCCTGGATGAGCGACCCTCCTCATGACATGCCAAACTGCAGCCTCTCTACATGGTCCTCAGAGCAGGTACCGAGCCAGGCCTGGCCAAGCCAAGCACCCGCTTGCCCCAGGGTGCCCATTGGAGACACTTCGGATTCAAGCCACAGCAGCACGGCTACAGTAAGAACACGGATCAGGTTGTCTCTGACGTCCATATCTGAACCTTCCAGTTACATGAGCCCAAACACCCGCCATCGCTGTTAGTTAGATTTCTGATGCTTTTTCCAAAAAGGCCTGGACTAGCAGAGTGGAGGAGGGGCCCAGTACTGGCAATCAGCTGATCTCTGGCCCTTCTGGCCACTGGCCTCAGCTGCCATCTCTGAAATGGGCACATTCTCTATCCCTGAACCTCACAGTTGAGAGCGGCCAGCCGGGAGGCAGGTGTCAGGTGTGAACACCAACTCCTGCTGCGCCCCAGCTGTCTGAACGGCCCACTGTTCTCATTTGCCTTCTGTTGTGTTGCTGTGATAAACACAGTGACCAAGGGCAACTAGTGAATAAAGGCTGTATTTCATGTTACAGCTCTCAGGTCACGCTCGGTCTGAGGGAAGTCAGGGCAGAAACCCAGAGGCAGGAGCTGATGCACAGGCCATGTAGCGATGGTGCTTGCTGGCTTGCTCCCCTGGGACTTGCTCAGCCTGCTTTCTTATAGAGTCCAGGACCTACCCAGAGATAGCATAGTGGGGTGAGCCCTCCCACGTCAATCATCAATCAATAAAATGCCCCACAGGCTGCCTACAGGCCAGCCTGACGGAGACATTCTCCAAACTGAGTTACACTCTTCCTAAACGGACCCTAGCTTGTGGCAAGTTGAGAAAAACCAATCAGCACAGACACCCTCTCCCAAGTACCCACACTGCGGTACCTCCCTGCCTCTGTGCAAGCTGAGCCCTCTTCCTGAGCCGCAGTCCTTCCAATCCTTAGCATGCTACCTTTGTGGAATGTTCTAGAACCTCTGTCATTCACTCCTCCTCACATTTCCATGAAGCTGTCTCTATTTATTGTCTTTCCCTTGGGGACCATTGCTTTACTACAATAAACTTGTGTCAAAAGAAAATAGCACACATTGTTACCACTGACAGATACCAGGGTGAAGCCAAGAGGCTATGGGCAGCAAGCATGCTGGGTAAGCGCCCCGTGGAGCTGGCAAGGCCTCAGTTCAAACCCAGGCTGTGTCATCTCAGGCTGGTGGTTTAACTATTCCAAACCCAGGCCCTCATCTGTAAGTGTGGATGGGAAGGGCTCCAGGCTCTCAGACCCTTGGGATAACTTGGTGCTTGTGAAACAGTTGCAACAGCCAGTTGCAGGCTCAGGGTAGATGGTACATGTTTCTGTTTTAATTGCATTGTGTGTGAGTGTACACGTGTACACGCCAAAGCACACATGTGGATGTCAGAGGACAACCTGCAAGAGCTGCTTCTCTCCATTGTGTGGGTCCCAAGTATTGAACCCGGGTCATCCAGCTAAATACCTTACCCGCTGTGCCATCTCGTGGGCTTACATCAAATTTTCTTAAACAAACCACAACCAGCTTGCTGGGAAGCTAGTCCATCACTGTGCGATATAACAGCTGCCAGAAAGAAGGCACAACCCAGTCACACCACCTCCCGAATACTCCAGGAGTTGGCGATTCCCTTCTGCTTTTCTTTAAAACGTGAGGGAGGGGTGTCAGAAGTATTGAAGAAGGGCTAGCACCAAATCGAGATGCTCCCCTCTACTTTGAGGTTTCTTTCACCCTCCTGCTCCGTGATCTGAAGCCATGCCAGTGGCTATGCACCAAGGCGTCCCCGTGACCCCTCCTCACACTCTCAGCCCCAAAGGGGACTTCTCATCCCTCTGGCCTCTTTGCCCTGACTCCTCTCCTGAGATGTACATGAGGCTCACAAGAAAGGCGGTAGGTGTTCCAGGAGCTTCTGCAGACCCTCACAGTGGGAAGCAGACGACCTGAAACCTGCCATGCCCCAGTTATGTGTCCTTGGGCAGGCTACCTCGCCTCTCGAATTCTGTATTGTCCGTTATCAGCAGAGGTCAAGGGCCTTTGCTGAAGCTGATGGTGAGAGCCGACTGCATCATTGCATGGGGGACCTACCAGCCTGCTTCTCCGCCAGGCCCCAGCGCTGGGGTTAGGATGATGCAGACTAATAGCTGACCACATTTCAGGAACTCAGAGGGAAGTGGGGAAGGTTTGGGGTAGCAAATGAGACTGATGTAAGGGCCACAGAGAACACAAGAGCTTAACCTCTCCCCACGCAGAGAAATGCAAATAAAACCACAACGGCTTACCACGGACACTATCAGATCGGCCAGGAGCTACAACTCGAATGGCATCACTCAGAATCTGATACAGGGACTGCTAATCATGGCCAGGGTGAGATGAAGATACTATTGATCCGGAAATTAGGTTTTTTTTGACCTAATTAACGCAGACAATGGCTTTCCTAGGAACCGGTCACACCATGCCCATGCTCACAAGAAGCTGTCGGAAGCCTCACCAGGCTTAATAGCGAGAAACTAGAAACAACCCCAGTCCTCATTCGCAGAGGGATGGAGGAGAACAAGTGGGGCTTTGCAGGCCAAACATGGGAATGAGTCACTTCCATGGCCCACACCCCCAGCAAAGCAGGTGATCCACAGGATAGAATGTGCACCGAAAAGAAGGCAAGAAAGAACGTGAAGGATGACGTCAGCCCTGTCATTCTTGGAAGCCCATGGGAACAATTCCACAAGCTGTTTAAGTGGATGGATGTCTGTTGTATGACATAAAGGAGCCTGGAGAGAAGACAAGCATCCCTTTCCTTTCCTTTCCTTTCCTTTCCTTTCCTTTCCTTTCCTTTCCTTTCCTTTCCTTTCCTTTCCTTTCCTTCCCTATCCTTCCCTTCCCTTCCCTTCCCTTCCCTTCCCCTCTCCTCCCCTCCCCTCCCCTCCCCTTCCCTTCTCTTCCCTTCCCTTTCCTTTCCTTCTGTTCCCTTCCGTTCCTTTCCCTTCCCTTCCCTTTCCTTTCCTTTCCTTGAGACAGGATCTCACTATATAGCCTTGGTAAGACTATAACTATGTAGACCAGGATGGCTGCAAACATGTAGAGTTGGGCCTGTGTCAGTCTCCTGGGTGCTGGGAATAAATGTGCATGCCACTGTGCCCAGCCTGAAACACTGTGTTTTGACTAATATACAGAAGGAAGAGGCTGGGAAGGTGTTTCTGGGATCTGCATGATTTGGGAAAGCCCAGTGACACTTGGCGACCCTTTCCCATGTCTAAACCATCTCACAGCAATTTAAGGGCAAGCAATTTTAACACAAGCAAATCTTAGTTGTGTAAAATACCACATGCATCTAGGACTTCCACTGTGGAGTGATGAAGGGGCTCGTATCGGCTGATAACCCAACTGAGAGCCACTGGCAAGCCAGAGGAGAAGTCAAGCAGCCAGGTGAGATGGAAAATGACAGAAGGAACAAGCCCTCCAGTCCTGCATTTCCCTCATCAATGATTTCCCAAGTCACTGAAGATGAACAGCCAGAAGTCTGCCACAAGGCACCTGGGGGTGGGCTGAGAGGCCACAGAAGTTTCTGGCAGTTTCACCAAGCCAAGGGAAGAATTGGAGCCAGGGCTGGTCAGTGCTCAGAATCAGCTGTCCCACGGAAATGCTGTGTGTGCTGTGTGCCTCTTAGAAGGAAATGAGAATCTATCCGGAAAGCATTGGCTTCATCTACAGGCTCCACATCTTCATTCTCGCTGCCCCAAGTTCTGTTAAACGGATAAGGGGAGCTATGCACAGAGCTGAGGACCAACAACCAGAGCCCAGGGTGCTGGAAAAGCACAGTGATTCAGAGCCTGGTACTGCATTTACATCGCAGCAGGCGTCCTGGTTAAGAATTCCTGGGGCCTGGCTCTGTGGGGCCTGCCTTTAATCTCAGCACCAGGGAGGTAGAGACAGGTGGATCTCCATGAGCTCGAGGCCAACCAAAGTTACACAGTGTGACCCTTTCTCAGAAAAACAATTAAAAAAGAGTTCTTGGTTAGAGGGTGTAGCTCTCTTTTACAGCACAGGCTTGAAGTGTGGCGACCCTGATGACAGGAGCGGAGGAAACAGGGGGGGGGGGAGGAATGGGAAGGAGCGGGGATGAAAATTCTACTTGTTATATTTGAAAATCAAAATCCTGAAACTCCTGGAATTCATAAGCAGTGAAGGGATGGACTTGACAAGCGATGAGAAACATCGGAAGGGGGTTTGTGAGCTGAAGGTTGCTGCTCAGTCGAAAGCAGACAGAGGAAGAAATGTTTCGACTCACAGAAATCAGTAAACGACACACCTGCAGCGTTGTGAGGATGGCTGGTCACCCACGCACACCCACTGTCCAAGAACCAGGGGCACCGATTCTCGGACAACACTCACACAACTTGGCCACATGCAGTGTGAACTCCTTTTTTAATATTTATTTATTTATTATGGATACAATATTCTGTTTGCATATATGCCTGCTAGAAGAGGACAGCAGACCTCATTACAGATGGTTGTGAGCCACCATGTGGTTGCTGGGATTCAAACTCGGGTCCCTTGGAAGAACACGCAATGCTCTTAACCGCTGAGCCATCTCTCCAGCCCCACAGTGTGAATTCTTATTAATCCCTTTACCGTATTGATCCCACCTTTGTTTTTAAAGAGCACGCACCTTTTGTAAGTAGAATTACTATTTCATGAATCAATTTGTTTCTTTTACTGAGGACCTTTGCTTGGTTAGTTTTTGAAACAGAACTTGCTACATAGCCAAGGATGACCTTAACGGTCAACCTGATCAGATTAATAAACACTGGAGAAGGTCGACCTTTAGGGGTGCTGTGAGGCATTTCCAGAGGTGATGGGGTCTGAGGTTCTGAGCTCCTGAGTGATCACCCCCCTGCGATGGGTTTATGATATGAGGTATTGTTGCAATATGGTGCAAAGTAAGATGTGGGGTGGAGGAAGTCAGTAGCTGGGGTTGTGTCTTGGGGGTCTGTCTTGCTCTGGCCCCTTCCTGTGTTCCCTGTCTGTTCTTTGTCTCTGTTTCCTGGCCACCATGCCATAAACTACTCTGTTCCTTGGTACCTTCCTCACCATGCTGGACTGATACCTTCGTGCTGTGAGCCAAAATAAACCTTTCCCCAATAAATTGTTCTTGTTAGATGTTTCCTTGCAGTAGTTAGATAAGCAATGAACCCAGCAGTTAATAAAGGAAAGAAAGAGACTAAGCCAGAAGTAATAACAGAGCTACTGGCTAAAGATTTTTCTACACTTGCAAAAGACATTTAGCTACCAATTCAAAAAGTTCTACAAATCCCAAGGAAGATAAATTCAAAGAAAACCCCATCTGGGGACATCACAGAAATACCTCCTTCTTTCCTCTTTTCAAACCGAGTCTCATATAGACCAGATCTCATATGGCCTCAAGATCTGTAGCTATGTAACTGGGGACGACTTTAAACTTTTGATTTCCTATTTCCACCTCCCAAATGCTAGAGTTACAGGTGTGCACCATCACACTGGTTTATAGCGGGCTGGCAATCAAGCCCAGTGGTTCATGTATACTAAGCAAGCACCCTACTCATTGGGCTACATCTTTAGCCCTATAAAACTATATTTAAAATTAAAGACAAAATGGGCAGTGGTATGTATGCCTTTAATCTGGAGGCAGAGGCAGGCAGATCTCTGAGTTCAAGGCCAGTCTGGTCTACATAGCAAGGACAGCAAGGGCTATACAGAGAAACCCTGCCTCAAAAAAAATTAATAATAATTATTATTTTAAAAAATATTTATTTATTTATTATGTATACAATATTCTGTCTGTGTGTCTGCCTGCAGGCCAGAAGAGGGCATCAGATCTCATTTCAGATGGTTGTGAGCCACCATGTGGTTGCTGGGAATTGAACTCAGGACCTTTGGAAGAGCAGGCAATGCTCTTAACCACTGAGCCATCTCTCCAGTCCCCAATGATTATTATAATAATAAAGTTAAATTCAAGACAAAGATACACTGACAGTACTACAAAGAGAAAATCATTTACCTTCAAAGAGGACATAATATGACTGACAGCTGGCTTCCTCAGAAGTAACAGAAGTCAAGAAACAATAAAAAAAAACTTAAAGGCTAAAATTTTTAAATGTAAACACACTATTATATAAATATATTATATACATATATTTATCTAGAAAAATTTATATCTAGCAAAAATTTCCTTTAAGGGCTCTCGGATAAGCACCAAGCTCATACAAAGGAGTGTAATAACAAGCAAGAGAATAGAAAACAGAGAGTGATGTTTTTGAGAGATGGGAGGTCTTGGTATGTAGCCTGGGATAGCCCAGAACTCCTGGGCTCACAAGATCCTTTTATATCAACTCCTGTGCAGCTGGGACCGCGGGCACACACCACTATGCCTCTTTGAGAATAAGAAGCATGTTTAAGAATAGAACACCTAACAAGAAGAAAAAAGGGAACAAAAGTAGATCAGACCCAAAAAACAAAAAGACAGAAATACCAAGACAGTTGTTTTTATAGACTTTACACCAAAACACATCCGTACTTCTTAAATCAACTTGACCCAGGAATGTAACCCAACCATGACACCAATAAGTGAGGTTAAAAGGAAGTAAAATTTCACAAGTAAATTGCAAAAACCTTAAACAAAATGCTAACATTCAGATATAATGATACAAAAGTAGCTAATACTTTTCATGTCATTTATATCCATAATGAAGTTACGTTTGACCATCTTTCTTATTCCGTTTACGAAAGAAAGTAAAATTTCATCTGACTATTCAGTAGGTCCAGAAAACATATTTAATGAATTGAGATGTCCATTCATGGTTTTGAAAACTTGTCAAAAGTCGGGAGTTAGTGGTGCATGCCTTTAATCCCAGCACTCGGGAGGCAGAGGCCAGCCTGGTCTACAGAGTGAGTTCCAGGACAGGCTTCAAAGCTACAGAGAAACTTTGACTCTGATAAGGATACACACAGGGACAGTATGCACAGTATACAGTGTCCTTAATGGACAAATTATTATATATATAATAATAATATAATAGATCAGAAACGGGAAGGACTCACTCTTGCTACTTCTGTTCAACTGGAAGTCTTAGCCACAGCAATTAAGAAGAAAAAAGAAATGAAGGGCACTTAAAAAGAAAGAGGAAAATTATCTCTGTTTGAAGATAACGTGACCTTATAGGTAGAAAATACTAATGAACCCACATTGAAAAAGTTACATTGAATATAGGAGTCCAGAAAGGTTAAAGAATACAAAATCAAGACATAAATATTAGTTACATTTTTCTATACACAAACAATAATCAAAAGGGAAATTAAGGGGCTGGAGAGATGACTTAGTGGCTAAGGGCATTTGATGCTCTTTCCCAGAGCATCCTACATCCCAAGCACCCACATCAGGTGGCTCACACCTGTACCTAAAGCTCCAGGGATCCAATGCCTCTGGCCTCCTCAGGCCCCTGCACGCACATATTTATCTCCACATGCAGACACAGGCCTATACACAATTAAAATAATGAAATTAAAGAAATTAATCAAACCTATTTATAATAGCATCAAAAATAATAAAACACTTTACTTGGAGAACTGTAACTCATTATTTTTAAAATATTTATTATGTATACAGTGTTCTGTCTGCATTTCTGCCTGTAGGCCAGAAGAGGGCACCAGATCTCATTACAAATGGTTGTGAGCCACCATGTGGTTGTTAGGAATTGAACTCAGGACATCTGGAAGAACAGTTGGTGCTCTTAACCACCGAGCCATCTCTCCAGCCCAATAACACATTATTGAAAGAAATTAAGAAAGACACTGTGTGTGTGTGTGTGTGGGGGGAATGCTCTTGTACACTGTAAAGATTTGTCACTTGTATTGGTTTAATAAAATGCTGATTGGCCAGTAGCCAAGCAGGAAGTATAGGTGGGGCTACCAGACTAGAAGAGTTCTGGGAAGAAGAAAGGCAGAGACGCAATCACAAACCAGATGCAGAGGAAGCAAGATAAGAACGCTGCACTGAGAAAAGGTACCAAGCCACATGGCTAAACATAGACAAGAGTTATGGGTTAATTTAAGTTGTAAGAGCTAGTTAATAGTAAGCTTGAGCTAAGAGGCCAAACAGTTTATAATTAATATGTGCCTCTGTGTGTTTCTTTGGGACTGAATGACTGTGGAACCAGGTGGGACAGAAACTTACATTTACAAGACCAAAATAAATAAAAAGATGTCACTTCATGGGATGAAAGGCAATATTGTTAAGATGTCAGTATTGCTGAGAGTAACTACAAAGTTAAATAATTTCTACCAAAACACTAATAGTGCTTTTTTTAGAAATAGAAAAGCCCATCATAGAATTCATATGAAATTGTGAAGGATCTTGAGTAGCCAAAAACAATCCAGAGATGGAAAAGCAAAGTTGGAGACTTTCTTGGTTTAAAAACATATTTTACAATTATAGTGATCAATGGACTAAAGAGATGGCTCAGAGGTTATGAGTACTGACTGCTTTTCCACAGAACCCGGGTTTGGTTCCCAGCACCCACATGGCGTCTCACAACCATCTGTAACTCTAGTCACATGGGAGACTATGCCTCCTTCTGGGCTCCATGGACACCGTAGTCACATGCACCAGAACCACAAGGGTGAAAGCACCGGGCTTCAAGAAACAGTGCCTGTGCGTGTAATCCCAGTATCTGGAGGTAAAGACAGGAGCCTCGGGAGTTGCAAGTCATCCTAAGCTGCACGTAGGAAGTCTGAGGCCAGCCTGGGACAAACAAACATGAAAATAAAAGGCATGGCTGGGGAAGAGGCTCATCTGGAGGAGTCGGTGAAGTTGATCGCCTGTCTTACCACATGCAGGAACGAACACAAGATGGTCGGAATCCTAAAACTACAAACATCCCAGGATAGAACCCAAGCTACCAGAGCAAACACAAACTTAAAGCTGCTAGAGAGGAATGCTCCCCCAAACCAGATGTCAGGCAAGGCCTTAGGACCCAGAAGATACAAAAGAACACTGCAATTCAGTAAGAGCCCCAGGCTAAAATGCATGAGGGCCATTTCTCCAGAGGGGTTCCCAATGGCCAGCAAGCATACGGAAAACATCTCAATATCACTATGGGGAAACGGACATCAAAGTCCAATAAGGCATGCCTTGCACCAGACACTGTGACCACTCTCTCAAAATAAAATAAATAAATAAAAGTATGGGTGAAGGTGTGTGGGAATCACAATTCTTCTGCATGTTTGGTAGGGTTGTACAAGGATGAAAAAATTAATTAAAACTAGAAGTAGCAGGTATGTATTCAAAATAATTTAAAGTGGCATTTCAGTCATGTGTTTTCACACTCCTGTTTACTGCCCCAATATTTACGATAAATGACATGCGTAAACAATCGTAGTCCATCCACAGACAAAATATGCTCTACGCATACAATGGAATAGACTCAGTCTTTAAAAGGGAAGGGACTACTGCCATGTGTTGCAATGTGGGCGAAACTAAGAAGTGAAATAAACCAGTCACAGAAAGACAAATGCTGCCGGGCTCCACTCCATCTCAGAAACAGTGAGCAGACTGGAAAGGAGAGATGGGGCTCTGTTGTTTGAACACTCTAGAACTTTCTCTCAAGCAAGAGGGAGGAGGGCTAGCACTCTGTCACTTGGCGCTGTCAAGTCTAGAACAGCATTGTGCTCTCCACTCTAACAGGGTGACAGTAAAGGGGCGGTAGGCATTCATTCCGTGAAGTGCCTGCTGTCCAAGTCTGGGGACTTGATTTGCATGCCCACACCCATGCGAAAGCTGGGTGAGCACATGAGTAATACTACGCTGGGGGTGCTGAGACAGGAGGATCCCTGGAGCCCACGGACCAGCCAGTCTAGCTAATCATGACTTCCACATTCAGGGTCTAAAACTGGAAGGTGAGAGCCACTGAAGAAGATACCAAGAGTGACCTCTGGCCTCCACAAGAGCTCAAGTGAACATGTATACACACACACACACATATGCACGTGCACATGAGTATGCACGTGCACATGAGTATGCACACATATGCATACTGAACCCAAGTCTAGGACACTGCTGGGCACCACACCTTGCTGTATAAGATTGCCAAAGGCAGAAAAACAAAGGCAAGCTAGGCAGACTCACACCTGTAGCCCAGCCTTGAGGAGTCTGAAGCAGTATTTCAGGTCAGTCTGAAGGGTTACAGAATGAGATAACATCAAGACAGAGAGAGAGAGAGAGAGAGAGAGAGAGAGAGAGAGAGAGAAGGAGGGAGAGAGAGAAGGAGAAAGAGAGAGAGAGAAGGAGAGAGAGGAGAGAGAGAGAGAGAGAGAGAGAGAGAGAGAGAGAGAGAGAGACCCTCCTGGCATACATTCCCAGCTCTCAGGTCAGTCTGTAACCACAATGAGACTCCATTTACCATTTGAAGGAGAAAAAGAAAAGACAGATGGGAGGGGGAGGGAGGGGGAGGAAGGAAGGAGAAGGAGGGAGGATGGGAGAGGTCTGACTTGATCAAGTGGTCAGTGAAGTGGTGAGCTACGTTTACAGTCGGCTACTTCTTCTTTCAGCCTGAGAAATGCGGTCACTGGGTGATGAAATGTACAGGTCTATTTTCTTTCTTTCTTTCTTTCTTTCTTTCTTTCTTTCTTTCTTTCTTTCTTTCTTTCTGCCATTGGTTTGTTTTTTTTTTTCCAGACAGGGTTTCTCTGTCTATTCCTGGCTGTCCTAGAATGCGCTTTGTAGACCAAGCAGGCTCCAAACTCACAGAGATCTGTTTGCTTCTGCCTTCTGAGTGCTGGAATTAAAGGTGTATGCCACCACCACCACCTGGGTAAACGTCTATTTTCATATACAAAGATCAAATGTGAAATTTTAAAATTACGTCATTTCAGGCCAGTGGGATGGCTCAAAGGGTGTTTGCTGCCAAGCCAGACAATTTGAATTTGATGCCCGAGATCCTGGGCTGTTTTTGTCTGGAATTTTTGGTGGTTGTTTTTGTCAACTCAATACTAATTTTATTTGGCTAGAATCTCAATTACCTCAATTAAGAAAATGCCTCCACTCGGATCACCTGTAGGCAAGTCTTTAGGGCATTTTCTTGACAGATGGTTGATGTGGGTAGGCCCAGGCTACAGGGAGGCCTCAGTCCTGAGCAGCTGGTCCTGGGTAGTATGAGGAAACAGACTGAACAGTCCAGGAGATCAAGCCGGAAAGCAGTATTCTTTTGTGGCTTCTGATGACCTCCTGCCCTGGCTTCCCTCAGTTTGGAAGTGTGACCTGAGATGCAGAAGCTGAAATAAAACCTTTCCTCCCCAAGTTGCTTTTGGTCATGACGTTTTATCCCAGCAATAGAAACCCCCACGTAAGGTAGAGATTGGTACCGGGTTACAGGGTGCTGCTGTGATGGGACCTGACTGTATTTTGGGGGGAGGATTGTGGAAAGACTTTAGAACTTTGGGCTGGAAAAGTCAATGAGTGCCCAGAACTAAGGAGCCATGGGAAAGTAGAAGACAATTCTGAGAGCAGTAGAGACATAGGAGGCCTGTGAAAGACCCGGCTGAGGCCTTTGGGTAGTATGAATTAAGAATCTGTGGTTCTGGTCAACTGGGGCTGAAAAACTGGCTGTGATTAAGAAGAAACCAGCATCACTGAGGGAAATCTAGATGTTTCCTCAGAGTCAGCACACAAAGCTGTGCTCCAGAGGCCCCCAAGGCAGAACCCAGGCTGGCAGCAGAAGTTGGTAATGTGTACGAGTTCTCCAGGTGATGCTGACTTTGAAGGCTTGAAGGGGTCCCGGAGAGAAGTTGAAGCTTGGCACCCTGTGGTAGGATCAGAGCCCCTGAGGAGAGCTCAGAAAGTGCAGCCCAGTTGCCGTGGAGACCCCAGCGCTTTAGAGATGACAGGACCAGGGGATGACTGCCAAGGACAGCAGCAGCTGATAGATGGAGCAAGCCAGTAAGCAGCACCCCTCCACGGCCTCTGCTTCGGTTCGTGCTTCCAGGTTCCTGCCCTTGACTTCCCTGGATGACTAACTACAGGCTATAAGATGAAATAAACCCTTCCCCCAACAGTTACCTTTGTTTCACCACAGCTAGAACCCCTAACTGAGACAGACCCACAAGGCAGAAGGAGAGAACTGAGTCTCTGTTGCCCTCTGTCCTCCACAGGCATGCCGTGCCACACCCCCTTAGGTAAATAAGTTAACTTAACGTTAACAACATAGAGACAGCCAGTCAAGAACGGCTAAAACGACGCCAGACTTGCTAAGATGAATGAGAGGAGTGAGAAATGAGGGGCTGGACAGATTGCGCTCAAGGACAGAGAAGTTTCAAGGAAGTCTCAGCATGCACACAATCTCTAGCAAAGCTCCCCGGGGAAACTGATAAGATTATTCCAACATTAGCGGAGTCATTTGAAGGAAGTCACTGCCAAGAAACCAAACTGCCCAATGGGAAAGAAGGAAGACGGCAAATGAACTGGCTTGTAGCCGCTGGACTGCCGACAAAATTGCCACTGCATTTGGGTGGAGGAGGCCTGGCATTCAAAATGAATGGAAAGTTTTAGGTTAGCTTGAGCTACATGGAGAGACTGCCATCTCAAAACAACAGCAAAGCCAGGCTCTACGGAAGATGTTTTTAATCCCAGTACCAGGGAGGCAGAGGCAGGAGAGTCTCTGTGAATTTGAGGTCAGCCTGGTCTATGTAGCAAGCTGCAGAGCAGCCAGAGTTACATAAAGAGGTTCTGTCTCAAAACAACAAACACATAAAAGCAATCAAAATAACAACAAAGATGCCATATTAGTTGAATAATCATGCAGCTAAAAACAACCCTTGACCCCTACTTTACACGGTGCATAAAAGTCAATTCCTGGGGCTGGGGCCATAGCTCTAGAGTCGAGTGCTCTCCCGGCACGCACAAGGCCCTAGCTTCAATCACCCGGTACTGTCAGGAAATAGAGGCCAGTTCCAGACATGCTGTAGGCTCAATGTGAAAGTAAAATAATAAACGACCCAGCAGAAAGTGGAATGATGTTCTGTGGTGGAATATTTGTTGAAGATGTGTTACTTTTGTTTATGCTGTGGAATGTTTGTTTAATGATGCAAAGATGTGTTGCATTCTTTTATGTCGTGTTACTTTGCCTATCTAAAACACCTGACTGTCTAATAAAGAGATGAATGGCCAATAACTAGACAGGAGAGGGATAGGTGGGGCTGCCAGGCAGAGAGAATAAATAGGAGGAGAAATCTAGGCTCAAAAGAAGAGAGAGTGGTGAGAAAAGGAGGAGAGAAAGATGCTAGGGGTCAACCCACCAGGCACGCATCTAGCCAGGGAGTAAGAAGGGAAGAAAGATGTATAGAATAAAGAAAGGTTTAAAAACCCAGAGACAAAATGTAGTTAAAGAGAAACGGGATAATTTAAGTTAGAAAAGCTGACTAGAAACAAGGCAAGCTAAGGCTGGGCATTCATACGTAAGAAGTCATCTCTGTGTATTTATTTGGGAGTTGAGTTCTAATGACCTTGGTGCCAGTCCAATTTCCTAAACACACTTATAGCTCAGGAATAAAAGAGAAAAGAAGAGTGGTAAGTTGAATTTCATGAACATTAAGGAAGGCTGTTCACCTAGTGGGGTGATGCAGTGGCTCATTGAGCCAAGTGCCTGCTGAACGAGTACAAGGACCCAAGCTCAGATCCCCAGCACCCACTCAAGAGTCAGGGATGGCTCCATGTATCTGCAGCCTCAGTGTTGGGAGGCAGAGACAGGTGGAGCCCTAAAGCTCGCTGACGGCCAGCCTGGTCGAAATAGTGAGCGTCAGGTTCAGTGAGAGACCCCATCTCAACCAACAAGGTGGACAGCGATGGAGCAGGGAACTCAGCAATGACCCCTGGCCTCCACGCGTGCCTGCACTGCTTAGTTTACCTGATACATAAAACAGAACAGAATTCCGAGCGCCAGGGGAAGAGCCTGCAGTCAGTCCTTGTCATGGTTTCTCTGCATCCTCAGAGTCTACACTGAGTGGAGGTTTGAACTGATGGGACTGCCTTGGAAAGTGTGTCCTTGCCATGTGGGTCCCAGTGCCTCCACTTTGAGGTTCTGTGCCAGGAAGCAAAGCCCCATGTGACCTGACCAGACCTGTGCATCCGTGGCATGCATCCCACCTCCCCTGAACTGGAAGACCCTGAGTTCTTGGTTCCCCTGCCCTGTGATCAAGGAACGGAATCTACTGGATCAATTTCAGACTGTGTTCAGCTCATGATAAACGAGGTGGGAGCAACAGGGCTGAAAGTGAAAGGTGAAAATATTCTGAAAGTAAAATGTCCCATCCCTACCCTGACAGAGGAGCCATGGGGCAGGCGCAGAGGGACTCCCCAGAAGAGCCATGCACAAGAGCCAGCAGGTCACCAGAAGGAGAAGTGTGTCTGTTTAGGGACTTCCCAAGGGGGAACCAGAGGGAGGGCTTCTGGCTCCTCCAGGCACGGACCTGTCTGCTGCTCTTCTCTGGCCCGGGTCTTTGGCTATGTCCTCCAACCCATCCTTTCTCCGCATCATTCCACAATCTCACCTAGACCTCCAGAGAAAAGCCTAGCACGTACACACACACACACACACACACACACACACACACACACACACACACCACCCCTTCATGGCTTGCTCTGGGCTCCAAGCACACCAGACTGCCAGGATCTCACTCATAAGTTGCCTTCCCCTGGCTTTCACCCTTCACACCTGGAACTTTCAGTCATTGGAACTTTCTGTGCTCCCTGACTGTCGGCCTCCTACTGGGTCTTCAAAGCTAAGTTCAAATGTCATGGCTGTCTTCTTTGATCTCTCCAAAGAGAGTGAGTCACCTCTTCCTCTGGGTTCTGTTCCCCCCCCCCCACCATTTCCATTCACCTTCTAAGCAACAACCCAGCAGAAACCACATGGGCTTCGTTCCTGCCGAGCCCCCTGTGGCTAAGCCCTGCCTCACACGGCAGGTGCACACACAGGTTGCATGGATGGCTAAATGACAGGGGTCCCTTTCTTTGGTGAAGAACCGTGCAGCCTGTGCACTCCAATGTTAATTGACTCGGTTGGGTTCTTGTTTCTTCAGCGAGCTGAGACACTGAAAACCTCGGCATTTCTGTAGGATCCAATAACCCCTATCTTAGGACCTTTGCACATATGATTGCTCCGCTAACACTCTCTCCCCCCAGGTTCTCTGCAGCCGTATCCATAGATTTCAACTTCATGATCACCCCCTAAAGAGACTGCCTGCTTCCTTGGAAGTGGGTCCACTCTGGTCCTCTTCATAGCTGTCGTAATATCAGGACAGTGACTGCCTCCGTCTTGTCTTTAAGACCCATCATTGTCTGGACACATTAGGTCCCGGAGGTTGACAAATCACCAGCTTTCTTCACCACAACATCCCCCGTTGGTAGAATGGGGTGCAGAACGCATTGATAATGAGTGTACGGATGAATGGGGGCCACGCGATGGAACAGCCACGGAGCAGTCCCCGGAGACCCGGTTTTCCCATCAGCTTTGTCATTATCCCCAGGAGGTACCTCCCCTTCCCCCATCACACACACACACACACACACACACACACACACACACACACACACACACATGCTCTGGGCAGCAGCTCTGGCTCCTAGAGTCGGATAGAGAAGACTGTCCTCAGATTAGACACGACCGAGGATATTCAGAGATGGCACACCTCAGGCTCCGTTCAGCATAGTTTCCAGGTGGATGAAGGAGACTAGCAGGCCTGGACCAGAAGACAACTCTGACCCCCTTGGGTCTTCAGGCCACCTTTTTGGCTTTGTCTGAGCTCAGCTCTGTACATCTGTAGACCAGGCTCAGCGGTTGTGCTTCAAGCAAGAAGCAAGGAAGTAGGCATCTGAGGGTGCCTGTTTTCCCCAGCATGGTGGGTTGTGTTACAGCTGAGGACATCAGGCTCATGGCTTGGTGGGTGGCGGCTGGCCATGAGGAAGGACTTCACCCCCTACCAGTGGCTGTGTGGCTCCATGCACCAGAACCTCCTCCAGCCTGGACAACCTGAACAAAATCGACTATTCTTGCAGCCTTGCTCAGGGGTACAGCCTCTCCCTGTGGCTCACAGACAGGGACTGGTCTGAAGCATGACTGCTTGAAGCTCCAGCAGAGAACTGGGCCGAGACAGCACCAGGTCCTCCATTCTCCACAGCCCACCCTGGCTTGATGGAGGCCTGAGCCTTTAATCCGCACAGGACAGAATTGGGAGGCTTCAGTTTTGGTCCTCACACCAAACTTACTTAGCGGATCAAGGAGCAAAGGCCCAGAGAGGCCCAGAGCCGTATCCGTGGCCACACAGCGAAGAGATTGAGGCATGAGGGGGAGCCAGGCCGTACATTTGCCCCTCCTCCTGGGACAGTTCTGTGTTTTGACCCTCCCTGGGGACCGCAGGGACAGCAGCAGGCTGAGGCCCTGGTACAGATGTCCTTCAGGGGCCCTGGCCAGGGAATGTTCTCAGGTTGTTTCAGAAGTTCCAAGTTTACTCAGCGCTTCTGTTTGAGTTGTCATGAAAAGTCCCTTCGTCCTGGGCCAGAGTGGTGGGGGAGGGGGGCAACACCTGCAAGCTGCGGGCTGTGGGTGGGGCCTCTCCCAGCTCCCCCCACTTCGTGTTTCTGGGGCCCTGGACCAGCATTTGAAGGAAAGGCGGCCAGGGTGAGAACCCCTTCCTTGGGGAAGACTTTGTCCCACCTCCATGGGACAAAGCCCCTCCAAGTGGCTCCCTGGGTGGCCTTGAAAACCACCTTAACTCCCTTGGTCTCAGTTTTCTCACTAGCAGGTGCTGAAGCACCATCACAGCCATGTGGTACAGTGGGTGGCACACACCTGTAATGCCAGCCCTCAGGAGGCTGAGACAGGAGAATCACAGATTTGAACCAGACTGGGTGGCATGGAGAAAGAACCTTCCCTTTTTGTTAGCGGCAACAAGGCGGACACCTAGTAATTAAAGAAAACCAGATACTATCTCCCGCTGGCCTGCTGTGAGTCCCTGTAGGCCTTCCCCTGTCAAGGGCACTGACTGGCTATGGCTGCCCTCTTCCCTGCCATGCAGAGCCCGGCTTTGGGAGAAAGCACGCCCCTCCTTCTCAAGGCTGTCTGGTGCTGCTTGGCCCTGGGACAGAAAGGAAAGCCCTCCCCCGAGCACGCAGCCTGGCTGCCTCTCGTCCATTTTTCCATGCTGTTCTCCTTACTGACAGCCACCTACCTTCCAGGGCCAGACGCCCCTTATGGCACCAACTCTCTCCTCCCTCTCTCAGGCTAAAGAAGCCTGAAGTGGCCTCTAGAGACGGGCATGTTGAAAGCCTCAGACGAGGGACCAATCTCCCCTGCCCAGCAGGCAGGGGTTCTATCATTCTCTCTGTGAGGCCCAGTGAGGCCCAGACCGCAGCTCTAGGGCAGGGATATTGCATAGAGTAAGCACCCCACTGTGGGGATCACACAGCCAGGTGCCCTCTGAGGAACTACCTGAAGTGGTGTTCCAGGCAGTGAGTCTTTTCATGGGGTGTCATCCACCATACAGGCCAGGTTCCAATTTCTGCTCAGACTCTCCCCATCACTCTTAACCCAAGGACAGGTGTGTCCCCAAGGAGCCCAGCATTGCCATCTATGCACTGGACTTTGTGGGACCACTGGCCTCTCTTGGACTCTGAGGATTCTGGGAGGTCCCTAAGTGCCTACAACTCTGTAGAGAAGGCTGTTCTAGCCTTTCCTGCTCTCTCTATAGCTCCTAGCATCTAGTCTAGTCCTCCTCCTCCACAGGTCAAGGTGCCTGGGAGTGGGAGCACCTAAAATCATCATCTCGACACTGACATCCCGGAGTTCTCTTAAAGAGCCTCACAGAGATAGAGGAGCCACTTTGCTCTCCATTTCACAGATACATCAAACAAGGACCCAGAAGGCTGGAAGAAGCAGCGAGACTTGCCCAGTTTCTCCAGCGAGACTTAGAAAGGCTGACATGTGCTCTCACATCCAGGCTGCCTCCGGGGGCATAGGTATTCTCGGAGGAGCTGCCTGTGACACTCTCATGCCCCTGTGACCTGCTGTGGTCCCTTTGGCAAGTCCTAAGTACGGGCGTTAGGTCCCATGGCTTCTTCACTCAACCCTTCTGCCTTCTCCATCCTTCCAGGCTAGGTCTCCAACAACCTCCAGACTCCTCTCTCCTCCCCATGTAAGAGGTGTTGTCTCTTACCATGTGACCCACGCCCTGGATTTGGATGGCAGCACCTGGTTGGACTGCTCACCTTGCCATATCCTGGCGAGTCCCATAAGGAAAGTCATACTTCCCCTGTGGAGCCAGGTCTCCTTATCTGTGAAGTAGGCAGCCCACCCGCCTGGAAGGATTAGATGGAGTTTAAGTAATAAACCACAGTGGCTGGTCATCTTTGATGTCCTCCCCACAAAACAGCCCCATGGAAGCTTCCCAATGCTCCCACCTAGGACCCATTGTCCGGCAGACTAGCTACCTCCAGATCTCACTTTCTTCTCTCCACCACTTCTTGCAGGCCGTTTGCTCAGGCAAGAGATCATGTTAGCCATGCCCCTGCTTCCACAACCCTCCAACAACCCTCAAGCACACACTAAAGCCCGCAGATATTCTAAGCCGGCTGAACAAGGGACCTCAGCCTTGACTCTACCAAGTCTAATTGCATATAACCTTCTCTGCCTCTGTGTCCCAGCGGTGACACAGGCACAGGACAGCTCAGAGTCCCACCACGGTGCGACGCAAAAGCCTGAGGACCGTCGGCTCAGGGAGAAACAGGGCTACCATCTACTTACCTGCTTCTTCAAGGTCCTCCTCAGAAAGCCATTCCTCAGACTGGGGCAACCAGGTGGCCTCCTGGGGGTGGGAGTCACAGAGGGACTCAGAGTGATGTTGGTTGGTGTGGGTTTAAGAAGGTGGGCGGGGTCCAGTCCGGTGCAAGTCCAGAATCTAAAGGAGTCACCACTGAGACAGTTCTGGGGCTGAGGGCTAGCTGGGCATTTAGACAGGGCTTACATAGAGGGAGTCAGCAGAGCTGGGGCAGCCAGAGACAGGGCACAGCTGGGGCTGGGGCCAGTTGGCCGCCCCAGGGATGGACAGACCTGAAGTCAGACCGGCAAGCAGCTGTCAGTCACACACAGGAGAAGTGGGCAGACAGCTGCGCTCGCCTGATGCACAGAGCCGCCAGCAGAGGCTGTGGTGTCTGTCTGAGGCCAGGCAAGGGGTGGGGATCAGGAGGATGTGGTAAGCAGTGCCCGCCCAGCCCAGCCAGGTCCTCCAGAAGGGGCGAGAAAACTAAGACGCCTTCAAGCAGGCGCCCACGGCTTCCCAAAGGTTACCCTTCAGCAAGACATTTGGGGCCTACGGGGTGACATCTGGCAGGCAGATGACGTCATCCCACAGACCTCACAGTCTTGTCCCATGAGACAGGCAGTAAAGTGGGACTCCCCACTTCTCACGGATGTAGAAACTGACCGCAGGTGTGAGAAGGTCCTGAGTATCCACGTTGAGCCCCTCAGCTCAGACAGGAGAGACAGAAGGTGGACACCCACTCGTGACCTTTCTCCTGCAGGTGGATAAATGGTCCATTTTTTCTGTCCCTTGCCTGCCCCCTCAGCATGACCCAGACTTTCTACATTAAGCACTACTCCCCTGCCTCAGCACTGTAGGAAGGAGGACTCTCCCTGCTGCCCTGAAGGAGAGAGACCTGAGAGTCTTGTTGTGCCCGGTTGTCAAGTGTGGATACCCAGCCAGGAGGACAGGGCAGCCACACAGAGCTGGGAATTCAAGAAAGAAATAGAAAACAATTGTTTTAATTTTCTTTTTCTTTTCTTTTTCTTTTTATTTTTTGAAACAGGATTTCTCTGTAACTTTGGAGCCTGTCCTGGAACTAGATCTTATAGACCAGGCTGGCCTTGAACTCAGAGATTTACCTGCCTCTGCCTCCCGAGTGCACCACCACGGCCCGACTTTAATTTTCTTTTTTTTTTTTTCAGGAGAAAGGACTTTATTATCAAAAGTTCAAGTTGATTCAAGGTAGTGGGATTTCCATACGTTTTTCTGACCCTGCTGAGGTACCATTCCTGTGAAACCATAGACAACCTCCTGCCTCAGCCTCTTCCCTTTCCAGTCCAAGGGTGTCTTGCCTAACTTTACAGCAACTTTTAGGATCCCCTGAGACTTGCCCTCCAAATCCTCTCACCTCTTCAGAACTCACATTTGGTTTATACGATATCTGTCCTGGGCAGACTGATACTTTGGTCCTCACTCAGTGCCCACACTTGGACCCAGCAGGCCAGTGCTTAGTCAGCCTTTGAAGGGACTTGTCCAACACTCCACCAATGAAAGGGATGCTGACCTGAACCCAGTGCCCTGCCTACGGTCACTCTCGAGGCAGCTCCTAAGTTCTCACCCACTGGCAGCATCGATCCCCTCAAGATACACACACGTGAGAAACAAGATTTGTTTATGTTTCAAAACAGTTTAAGCATAACATGCATGACAAAGCACTCATCCATGCCCAGGATGAGAGGGCCAGGCCCGGGACTTCCGTCAATCATCAGATTCCTCACTTTGTGCGTCTGGAGACGGCACAGTCTTCAGTTCCTTTCCTCTCCTGAGCCCCCCAAGTCTCCAGCAGGGGCTATGCATCTTCCAGCTGGGGACCCAGAGGAGAGACCTTCCGTTTGTGGACCTCAGGGTCCTCTGCCCTGAGAGAAACACGGGTGAGCTCCTGGCAACCGGTAAAGCGTGGAGACTCTGATCTCACCATTCCTTGAGGTACAATGAAGCTGGCATGTGGCTGGCAGACTTCTCTGACGGGTGGAATAGAAAAGAAATCCCTCAGTCTGTTTTCTTGTCTCCAAGCAAACGGGAAGTCCAGGAGAAGAGGGGCAATGAGTAAACATTTGGGAATTCAGAAGACAGAAGTCAGGCAGCTCTGACCCAGCAGCCCCACAGAGGGAGAGCCAAACAGCCACCAGCTCCTTCCAGACCTTGGTCAACAGGCCTGCTCCCATTTCACAGATGAAGAGATTGTGTCTTAGAAATGGCTTTTTATTTGTTTGCTTGTTTGTTTGTTTACTTTTGGGAGAACCTGCTCCCAAATAATCACACAAATTCTTACTTATGAATGCCCAGCCTTAGCTTGGTGTATTTCTTGTCAGCTTTTCTTAAATTATCCTGTCTATGTTTTGCCTCTGGGCTTTTATTGTTCTCTATTCTATATACCTTTCTTTATTTCTTACTCCGTGGCTGGCCGTGTTGCTGGGTGGCTGACCCCTGCTATCCTCTTTCCTCCTTCTCTCGCCTTCTCCTTGTTATTCTCTCTTCTGCCAGCCCCGCCCTATCCTTTCTTCTGCCTAGCTATTGGTCGTTCAGCTCTTTATTAAACCAATTAGGTGTTTTAGACAGGCAAAGTAACAGAGCTTCACAGAGTTAAATAAATACAACATAAAAGAATGCAACACATCTTTGCATCATTAAACAAATGATCCACAGCATAAAGGAATGTATCACACCTTTAACTAATATTCCACAGCACAGGAGAGGAAACCAGCACCCCTCAGCCTATGAGGCATGGGAGCCAGTATTTGAACCTAGTTCATTGGAGCCTAAAAGGAGTGCATCCAGATAGGGGTTTGCAAGGAGGGGTGGGGACAACTTTGAGCTGCCTCCATGACCCTGATTGGTTCAGATACACACACCATTACTTTCACACTGGCCAGTGTCTGTGAAAGGCCGGTTAAGAAAGAGCATTCCACTTTTCATGTCTATTTTGAGGTTTCCTTTCCACAACTGTGTTCAAGGACCTTCCTACAGGGTCCCTCATGGTTAGTATCAGCTCTAGGCTTCCCTGAGACCAGGACCTCATGCCTGGAGAGAGAGTTTCTGGGGGAAGCTAGCCTTTCTTTTTCCTTTCTCTGATTTTCTTTCTTTTTCTCCTTTCTTGATCTTCACAGTGACTCTTCCGAGGTCTTAGCCCGGAGTTTGAGCAAACTCACAGGCAGGATAGAAGAGGAGCTACTCACTATCTGCAGAGTCCCTGCTATCAGCGAGATGAACTATGCAGCTGCGCATTGTCAGGGACGCGCTCCCCACCCCCATGTGGAGGGTTGAACCCTGAAAGTGGCCTTGCCTTCTGAATTTTCACTTTCCTCGGAAGTCAAGGAACTTGCCCAAGGTCACAACCCAGGGAGCGGGTTTGAACGGTACACCCACCCTCCATCCAACTCACTGAACTACTTCTGAGTGTGGGTGGGCAGGAGGCAGTCAGCTCCACCCCCTCTCCACCACCCGCCCACTCATTCCCTTCTCTGTCAACTCAGCCAGCCCACACCTTCCCTCCCTCCTTCCTTATCAACTGGGCCCTTGGGTATGTCCTGAGGAAATTCCACTGAAAGATGTACCAATAACAGCCCTTGTGGAGCCCGTTTCTAGTAGAGCAGACAGCAGACAGACAGACAGACTGACCGACATCCTGAGGGCATCATATAAGGCAGGGTGTACAAGTACAGAGGATGGGAAAGAATACAGAGAGCGGAGGGTCAGAGCCACATAGGACACTCACTTCTGGGCTCCTTGCCGGTGCAGCTGGGAAGAAGGCAGATTTGGTTCGTATGGAAATGAGAATTCCTGTCAAGCTTGCAGAGAAGCAGCTCAATTGGGTTTACATATGTGAAGGAGTGGTCCACTCTAGCAATCTCAGCACTCAGGACGCTGACACAGGAGGACAGCAGGTTCAAGACCAGCCTGACTACACACTAAGATACTGATTCAGGGCAGGGGAGCAGAGCTGAAGACATGGCGTGGGTGGGTGGGGGATATAGCCAAGGCTGCTTAGTCCACTGGTACTTAAGTGGATGGTCGCGAGCTGGTCGTGTCCAGCTGGCTGAATGAGCATTGACCTCTGAAGTAGAACTGTGTTCAGGGGAGGGTCCCTCTTGCTCTGTTAAAAGTCATCAAGGGTAGCTGTTAGCCCTGGAGAGATCTCTGAGGCTCTCACACACGTTCCCAGCACTCCAAATAGCAGAGCTGGCCAAGGAGAGAAAGTGGTCACTCTGCTCTTCTGCCCGGGGGTCTTCTGAGAAGAAATAACAGGATAAACCTTCTCTAACCCACTTCCTCTTTTTAATTTTTTTTTAAATCACTTCTTGGAGGAGAGATTTGCTTAACATATATTTTGGGCACTGTAGCTGTACAATTCAATGATTTTTTTTAAAGTCACCTTGGTGATTTGGACACCCATGACTGCGGCTAAGTTGGTGGAACATTCCGTCCCCTAAACAGAGCCCTCCTGCGAGATGCCAGCTCCATCTGCACTCCCGGGTGTATCTGATATGTTTGCGGGTGACTCGGCTTCACATCTTTTCTGGGAAGGTCACATATGTTGGGAATGATGTATCTTTTGTAAATAGCCTCTTTCACTCAGAGTAGACTTTGACTCGGCCATGTGGTAGAATAAATGATAGTCATCTTCGTTGTTGAGTAACATCCGGTGGCATGGAAGGACTGTCCCAGCTGTGCTTCCATGCACTGGTGAGCATTTGTGTGGATAGTGGCCTTTTTCGTCCTTTCTTGATTTTGGGTGATACCAGCCTTTGAGTAAACAAGAGTCCTCAAGCCTCCTGTGGATATACCTGGGGTTAAACTGCTGAGCTATATAATAATTCTGTTTACTTAAAAGAACTGGCTAGCTTTTGGTCTACAGTGGCTGCATTGTATCACTTACCCATCAACAAGCAGGGAAGGTCCACTCTCTCTACACTTGCTGTTCCTGATTTTTTTTCTCTCCTTCCTTCTTTTCCTGTGTATGGATAATGTGTGTATGGATGTATGAAGGCCTGAAGTGTCTCAACTCTTCTTCAATCACTCAACCTTATTCACCAAGGCAGGGTCTCAGTCAAGCCAACGGCTTGCCTCTGTGGCTAGTTGGACATGTCAGCTTACTCTGGGACCTTCTGTCTCCTTTGTCTAAGGCTGGAATTACAGATGGGCCCCCATGCCCACCGGGCATTTACATAAATTCTAGGCAGCTGAACCCCAGGCCTCTTGCTTGCACGGCAAGTACTTTAATGGCTGAGCCATCTCCCCAGACCCTAATCCTGAGGTTTTGAATGACAGCATTCCTAGGGAGGTGAGGTGATCTTTCACCCTGGGCTTGCTTTGCATCAGCTTTTGAGGGTTTCCAGGGTCAAGGCCAAATATCCCACAGCCTCCTCCCTCACCCTTCTTTCTCCGGTGACCTGTCTTGGTGTTTGAAAATCAATTGTCTTTAGGCATGAAGTTCCCCCTTCTAGACTACCAACTGTCCCCAGATATGTCCCCAGATCTCTGCTGGTCTTTCCTGTGCTGGCAGCACTCAGTTAACACTAGAGACCTGTGGTAAATTCTGAAATTGAGACTTTATGTTCTCCAACTTGGTTGTTTTCCTAGAGAAGGTTTTAACCATTTCTACCCACTTCCAAACACACCTTCTCCATTAAAAGTAAAAGTAGGCACTGAGATTTGACAGGGATTACCTTCAGCTCATAGATTGCCTCTAGAAATGCTGCCATTTTGGCAATGTTAACTGTTTTACTTCGTGGGCATGGGTTGTCTTGTGACTTACCTGTGTTTCCTTAAATTCTCTTTAGGGTGTTCTGCACTGCTCCCTGAACACACCTTGCGTTGCCTTGGTTTCTCTATTGCTAAGAATTCTACCTGTGAGGTAGCCTTCCTTGCTAGCACGGACTCACATGGGCAGAAACACTGATGGTGCGTGCACACCACTGCTTCGCTAAGGCCATTCATCACATCTAGTGATTGCTCCATGGACTTTTGGACTTTATGTATTTAGAATCATGCCATCATTTACAAAGGCAGTCTCACCTTTGGGTTGTTTTTTACATTTCTTTTTCCGGCTGAATTGTCAGGTTAAAACATTTGGTGCAAGGTTGAACAGCAGTGGCAGAGTGGGCGACCTTACGGGAAAGTTTCAGGGTTTTGGGGCTTGTGAGCGTGCTGTTGACTGAGAGTCTTTGGCTCATGTCCTTTACCAAGTTGAGGGAAGTCCCTTTTGTTCCTAGTTTGCATTATAACAGATACCCACGTGGGGTTTTTTCCCCCTTAGCCTCTATCATGGACTGTGGTGGTTCACATTGTGTTGAACCACCCTTGCATTCCTGAGGTAACTCTACTTAGTCAGACTTTTCATGGCTAACACATTCTTGATAGGACAGTGGGAAAAAGGGGGAGATTTGGGAGGCTGAAAGTTGCAGGGGCTTCAGTCTGCTTGGTCTGTTTCTTCTAGGCAATAGCGAGGCAGAGCTTCATGATGGCGGGGGTGTGGGAGAATAGGGCTGCTCACCTCACATGAGCCAGGAAGCAGAGACAGATGAGGGAGTAGGTGTATTTACTCCAAGCAGGCTCCACTTCTTCCCAACAGTGTCATCAGGTCAGAGACCTCATCATCCAGCCACTTCTCAAATCTAGGCAGCTTGCAACCAAGACTTGAACACACAGCAAAACCACGCGGTCATGAGTTAGAGTCTGTTTACCTTGCTCCTCATTTTTTCCCCAGTACCCTTGTTGTGGAATTTTGTGTCTATGCTCATAAGGACTGTTGTTCTAGGTTCTTTTTTTTAAATTTCCCCTCTGGTGTCCTTGTCTGGAGTTGGCACCATAGTGACTTAGGAATCATTTTCTCCTCTTTTATTTTGTGGAAGAAGATGAGAATTCTCCAGGAAAGGCTGGGCTTGTCTCTTTGCTAGGAGTTTTGTGGGTGACCAGTTCAACTTCCTACTTTGTTTGTTTTGTTATGTCTATTAAGAGTTTCTTTTCTTTCTTTCTTTCTTTCTTTCTTTCTTTCTTTCTTTCTTTCTTTCTTTCTTTCTTTGAGTTGATTTTAATGATGGGTGATCACAAAATTCTGGCTTTTATGTGCACGAAGGCGCCATCTCCCTTTCCATTTCTGATCTTATTTTAATTATCTGTCTTTCTTGGTTAGTCTAGCTAAAGGTTTGTTAAACTTTGCCAATTTCTGTTCAAAGAAATAACTTTTGGATCTGCCGATCCTCTCTTCTGCTTTTCTGGTTTTTATTTATCTCCACTCTAACGTGTATTACTTAATCTCTTTTGCAAGCATTGGGTTTCACTTTTTTTTTCTAGTTCCTTAAGGAGTACAGTTAAGGGGCTGGAAAGATGATTCAGCAGTTAGGAGTGTTTGCTCCTCTTGCAGAGAGGACTTGAGCCCAGTTCCCAGTGTCCATGCTAGAGAACTGGAAACCTCCTATAATCTGGCTGCAGAGCAATCTGACAGCTCTGGCCTCTTCTGGCAGCTGCACATGTGTATACACATAGTTAAAAATGCAAAAAAAATAAGGGCCAAGATTCCAGTGTTTGCGGCCCCCGACAGTCATGTAAAAGAGTGTAGCTAGGCTATTGGTCTGTGCCTAAAGAATGTGTCTGCAGCTCCTACTCTCTTGGTTTTCAATACATTCCCTGTAAGTTTTGGTGTGCTGGTGTGTTGGCTTTCCAGCACTCTGACAAAACACCTGAGAACTCAGCTTAAAAAGAGGAAAGGTTAATTTAGGCTCCAGGTTTCAGGATTTTCACAGTCCATGGTTGCTTTTGAACCTGTAGCAAGGGAACCTGCTGTGATGGTGGTCTGTGAAGGGAGAAACCTGCTCATCTCAGTGTGGCCGAGAAGCTCGAAAGAGAGGCTGGAGTTGCCATAGTGTCCTCAAAAGTACACCTCCAATCACCCAACTTCCCCGCACTAGGTCCCACCTCCTAAATGCTCGGCCACCTCCCCATAGCACCAGACGCTGATCAGCAAACCTTGAGCACGTGGGACTTGGGTAACATCCAAATCAGGACGGTTGTGTTCATTCATCTTTGCTTTCTGATTTCTCTTGTGAGTCCTGGGAGTCATTGGCTGGTTAGGGTGTGCTGTGTAACTCACACGGCTGTACACTTTCCGCTTTTCTAACACTGTGTCAGAGAAAACAATGGAATTCCAATCTCTCTCTCACTCACTCTGTAGACCAGGCTGGCCTCAAACTCACAGAGATCTGCCTGTCTCCGTCTCCCCAGTGCTAGAATTAAAGTGTGCACGACCACACCTGGCAAGGCAGGCATGGTGCAGGAGCAGTGGCTGACAGCTCACATCTGATCTGCAAGCCCAAGGCGAAAACTAGCTGGGAATAGTGTGGGCTTTTGAAACCACCCAGCTCACCCGGATGTGACAATGTGACGTACTTCCTCCAACAAGGCCACGCCTCCTACTTCTTTTAATCCTTCTCAAATGGTTGAACTCCCTGATGACTAAATATTCAAATATATGAGTCTAGCAGAACCATTTTCATTCAAACTACCACATTTATGAAGACTTGCTTCGTGGCTTAACCCCAAGATCTGCCTTGTAGAATGCTCCGTCTGTTCCTTCTGGCCATGGCTGATTTTGATGGGGTGCTATGCTTGTCTGTTGCTCTAATTGGTTTTTTAACATCATTCCAGTTTCCTTTCCTCGATGCCTTCTGCCTAGCTGATCTCTCCATTATTAAAAGTGTGGCACTGAAGCTGCCAACTATTATGGTATAACACCGGTGTTCCTGTTCAGTTCTGTCCATATTTGCTTCATGGGATGCATATGGCTATTATATGTTTCCTATGAGTTTACATGTTTGTTAGCATATACTCTTGTTTACTTTTTGAAATAATTTTTCCTTAAACTTTGTTTTTCATGGTGTTACCACTCAGAGCTCTTGGGTTTTCTTTGTATGAAATGTCCTCTTAAATCGTTCACTTTAAACTCGTTTGTGTCTTGTAGACAGCATATAGTTGGATAATGCTTTTTAAATCCCTTCTGCCAATGTGTATCTTAAACACTAAGTGTGAAGCGATTACCAGCAGGGATTGCTCTGCATTTTGCTGTTTGCCTTTGTCTGTCACTCAGTTCCCTCAGGATCTCTATCTTTAGGGTTTGATTGATTTTTCTCCTACTGTATTGTTTATATACTCTCCTCATTGTCTGTTTCTTAAAGTTATTTTTAATGATTACCAGTGGCTTTGCACTTTACATTTATATTTACATTTATAAAGATGTAATTTGGATGATGAGGAAACCCACAGAGACAGCTGATCCAAGCTCGTGGGAGCTCAGGGACTCTAGACTGACAACTAGAGAGCCTACATGGGACCAACCTAGGCTCTCCGAATGTGGGTGGCAGTTGTATAGCTAGATCTGTTTGTGAGGCACCTAGCAGTGGGACCAGGATCTGTCCCAGGCACACGAGCTGGCATTTTGGAACCCATTCCCTATGGTGGGATGCCTCACTCAACCTTGATGCAGGAGGGAAGAGCTTGGTCCTACCTCAACTTGATAAGTCATACTTTGTTGATTCCCTATGGGTGGCCTTACCTTTTCTGAGGAGTGAATGAAGGAAGGTAGGAAGGAGGTGGGGGAGAGAATGGGATGAGAGGAGGGAAGGGGAACTGGGGTTGGTATGTAAAATGAATAAAAAATTAATAAAAAGAAGAAAGATGTAACTTGAGTTTAGTTCAATTTGGTATTAATAACATTCAAAACTCTATTTGTGCTGGGTATGGTGGACCTGTGATCCAAGACTATGACAGGCTGAAGAGGAGGATCTCAAACCCAAGCATGAGCTACACAATGAGACCGTACTAGAGAGAGGGAAGGAGAGAGGGAGAGACGTAGAGAGAAAGCAGACAGACAGACAGACACACACACACAACAGTCCCACAGCTTCTCTCTTTATATTATTATTGTCACAAACTACACCTTTATTTAACACCCACTAACAGATCTATATTTATTGCTTATGCATTTAAAATTTTTTTTTGAGACAGGGTTTCTCTGTATATCTCTGGCTGTCCTGGAGCTCACTCTGTAGCTGAAGCTGCTTTCAAACTCACAGAGATCTGCCTGCCTCTGCCTCACAATAGCTGGGGATAAAGGCATACACCACCACACCTGGATTATGCATTTGTTTTTTTAATCTTTTTTTTTTTTTGGTTTTTCGAGACAGGGTTTCTCTGTGGTTTTGGAGCCTGTCCTGGAACTAGCTCTTGTAGACCAGGCTGCTCTTGAACTCACAGAGATCCGCCTGCCTTTGCCTTCCAAGTGCTGGTATTAAAGGCGTGCGCCACCACCGCCCGGCTTGTTTTTTTTAATCTTATGGGGAACAAAGAGTGCTGAGAAATAATAAATAACAAAGTCAACTGTGCCAGCTCCTACCTATTGTCCTAGCACTGAGAAAGCTGAGGAAGAAGGACTGTCCTACATTCAAGGACAGCCTGGGCAACACGGTGAGTTCTAGACCACCATGAGCTAGAGTGAGACTCTGGATCTTGTCTGTGACAAGTCACATCTGTCTTGTTGGTCTTCTGACTTTCTCGAGGGACAGATCTACTGATTGACTTAAATTTTAATTCTGGATGAATTTCCCAAACATTTATCAAAGGAATCGGTGTCTAGGATTGCTGGCCCACTGGAGAGTCCAGTGTGGAAAGAGATTTTCAAAATTCCGAGGCACTTGTATCTTGTTCTCAAATCCCTGCCCTGCTGATGTGATGTCAGACAGGGCAGGGGATGACAGCAGGTGACTGTGTCCCCTCTGCTCATGCATACATAACAGAATATGCTGTGACTTACTGGTGTTTCCTTTCTGTTTAACCACTGATGGATACGCCCATAAAGCAAACACAAGGTCACTGAGCCAGTGAGGAGAAAGCTCCCCATATCAGATCCACAATATGCAGCCCAGCCTTCCTCCTGGGTCCCTAGGAAGCTCCTCCTTGAGGCTTGTTCCAGTGAAATGTCCCCTACTCTTCCTTAGCAGTGTTCCTCAACAGGCCGTTTTGTCTATCAGAGGGGCTCCATGACTTTGGGTTTCCAAAAGGACCAGATGAGTTACAACTCGGAACCATGGAGAGCAAATATGGCAGTGAGCAGACTGTCTGAGCCTCCCTACACGAGAAAGGCTTTGTGTTGGCTCAGGGTTTCAAAGGTTTGCATTCAGAACTGCGTGACTTCATGGATCCACTGCTGTGGGCATTCAGTGAGGTAGAGCTACATGGGAGAGAAGGCAGAGAAGAACAGGACTGCTCACACCTCATGGTGGCACGGAGGGAACAAGGTAGGTGTGGTGGTCTGAATGGAAATGGCCCCTTTAAGCTCGTATATTTAAGTTCTTAGTCATTAGGGAGTGGAACTGTTTGAGAAGGATTAGAAGGATTTGGAGGTGTGGCCTTGTTGGAGGAAGTAGGCCCTTGGTGGTGGGCTGTGAGGTTTCAAAGGCCCACACCAGACCCAGTGTCTTTCTCTGTCTGCTTCATGCTGACCAGGATGTAAAGCTCTCAGCTACTGCTCCAGCTTCATGCCTGCCTGCTTCCTGCCCTGATAGTCATGGACTTACCCTTTAATATTGTAAGCAAGCCCACAACTACGTGTTTTCTTTTGTAAGAGTTGCTTTGGTCATAGCGTCTCTTCAAAGGAAGAGAACAGTAACTAAGACAGTAGACATTGTGTGTAGTGACTCACTTCCTCCAGTCAGCAGACCCTCTATGGTTCCCACAATCTACTCAGGTCTTCGCCCTTCGTGGAGTAATACATTGATTAGGTCAGAAGCCCCATGATCCAATCATCTCTCAGTAGTGTACCATCTGGAGATGGGGTCTCTACCAAAGGAGCCTGGGGGGTACCAGAGAAGATCAGGCAGCCAACCAAAGTGCTTTAAGGAACATGTGACTGCTCTAGGCAACTAGAATGGAACCCACTAGAACAGGACTCCTGGGGAAGAGTAGGCCTTGCTTCCAGGGTGTCCATGAGGACGAACAAGAAATCTGAATGATTTTTTCACCTGGTACAAGGTGAGACCCTGTCTGAGAAACAGGTGGGCTGTGGCCATTTGGCTTTATGCACTTGAGTTGCTCTCTGTGGTGGCAGTCTGTATGGAGGGCGATCGGAGAGTAAGAGAAGTCCCCGCTAATCATGATTACAGCGGGGTAAAGAACCTGAGGCACACCGGGCAGACAGGGGCACTGCACAGTCATCTGGAGGACAATGAGTGCTGTGATTTAAAAAACAAAAAGAAGCAGCATGTGAGAGAAAGATGCCATGCGACAGAACTTACGTGGAGGGTTTTTTTTTTCCTTTTTTATTTTTTATTAAGAATTTTTTCAGTACAGTCTTTTCTCATTTACATAGATAGCCCCATTCCCACTCCCTACCCTCCTCCCACCCCACATCTCCGCCCCCCATCCACTTCTTAGAAAGGGTAAGGCTTCCTGTGGGGAGTCAACAAAGTCTGACACTTCACTGAGAGGCAGGACCAAGGCTAAGCAAGGTATCCCTCCAAAGAGAACGTGCTCCAAGATGCCAGTTCAAGCACTAGGGATAAATCCTGGTCCCATTGCGAGTGATCCCACAGACTGTCGAAGCCACACAACTGTCCCCCACTTTCAGTTGACCTAGTTTGGTCCTATGTAGATTCTGCTGCTATCAGTTCAGAGTCAGTGAGCTCCCCCGAGCTCAGGTCAGCTGTTTCTGTGGGTACCCCATCATGATCTTGACCCCTTTGCTCATATTATCACTCCTCATCTGCTTCCATCAGTTGCTGGATGAAGGTTCTATGATGACAATTAAGGTAAGGCTAGTTTAGGCATCGTCTTCACTGTTGCTTAGAGTCTTAGCTGGAGTCATCCTTGAGGATTCCTGGGAATTTCCCTAGTGCCATGTTTCTTGCTAGCCTTTTGATGGTTCCTTCAATCAAGGTATCTCTTTCCTTGCTCTCCCTCTCTGTCCTTCCCCCTTCTTGAGCATTCCATTTCCTCATGTTCTCCTCCTTCCTCCCCTTTTTCTCTCCCCTCCCATCCCACCCTCCTTTCTCCTCCCTCCCACATACTCCCAATCTTTTCTTAAGAGATCTTATTTGTTTCTCTTTCCCAAGAGGATCCATGCATGTTTCTCTTAGGGTTTTCCTTGTTACCTAGCTTTTCTGAAATTGTGAACTATAGGCTGGTTATTCTTTAATTTATGTCTAATATCCACTTATGAGTAAGTACACATTCTATGTTTGTCTATCTGGGTCTGGGTTACCTTACTCAGGATGTCTTTTTTTTTCTAGTTTCATCCATTTGCATTAAATTTCAAGATGTCATTTTTTTTACCACTGTATAGTACTCCATTGTGTAAATATATCACATTTTCCTTATCCATTCTTCGGTCGAGGAGCATTTAGGTTGTTTTCAGGTTCTGGCTATGGCAAACAATACTGCTATGAACATAGTTGAGCACATGTCCTTGTGGCATGATTGAGCATCTTTTGGAGATATACCCAAAAGCGGTATTTCTGGGTCTTGAGGTAGATTGTTTCCTAATTTTCTGAGAAATTGTCATACTGAAATCCAAAGTGGCTGAACAGCAATGGAGGAGTGTCCCCTTTATCCCACATCCTCTCCAGCATATATTGTCATCAATGTTTTTGATCTTGGTCATTCTTACATGTGTAAGATAAAATCTCAGAGTTGTTTTAATTTGCATTTCCCTGATGGCTAAGGATGTTGAGCAGTTCCTTAAGTGTCTTTCAGCCATTTTAGGTTCCTCTGTTGAGAATTCTCTGTTTAGATCTGTACCCTATTTTTTGATTGGATTATTTGGTAATTTTATGTCTAGTTTCTTGACTTCTTTATAAACTCTGTAGATTAGTCCTCTGTCCAATGTGGGGTTAGTGAAGATCTTTTCCCATTGTGTAGGCTGCTGTTTTGCCTTAGTGACTATGTCCTTTGCCTTCTAGAAGTACCTCGGTTTCAGGAGGTCCCATTTATTAATTGTCACTCTCAGTGTCTGTGCTACTGGTGTTATATTTAGGAAGTGGTCTCCTGTGCCAGTGCGTCTAAGGCTACTTACATGGAGGGTTTTTTATTAGGGGAAAGGGAACATAAAAAGAGGGAATGGGAAGAAGGAGAGCAGACGCTGGGTACAGGAGCAACAAAACAGAAGAGAGAGGTAGAGGGGGGAATAGATAGAAAGACGGGCAGGGAAGGAGAGAGAGGGGGAGGGAGGAGAGGTGGGAAGGTGGGAGACGGGCAGGGCTCATTTAAAAGAGAACACAGTGAACGTGCACAGGAGCTGCTCTTAGTGGCTGCAGCTGAGGGTGTATCCCATCAGAACCCCAAGGGCAGGCCGGTACAGATGCCTGAGTGCTAGGGTGTATCCCATCAGAACCCCAAGGGCAGGCCGGTACAGACGCCTGAGTGCTAACAATAAGCAGCTGAAAAGATGGTAAACTGTGATGGATTTTTCTTTTGGGGCCACCAGCTCACAAAAAAAAAAAAGTGACACAGATTTATTATTAATTATAAAAACTTGGATATTTTTTTTAAATTTATTTATTTATTAAAGATTTCTGTCTCTTCCCCGCCACTGCCTCCCATTTCCCTCCCCCTCCCCCAGTCAAGTCCCCCTCCCTCGTCAGCCCAAAGAGCAATCAGGGTTCCCTGCCCTGTGGGAAGTCCAAGGACCACCCACCTCCATCCAAGTCTAGTAAGGTGAGCATCCAAACTGCCTAGGCTCCCACAAAGCCAGTACGTGCAGTAGGATCAAAAACCTATTGCCATTGTTCTTGAGTTCTCAGCAGTCCTCATTGTCCGCTATGTTCAGCGAGTCCGGTTTTATCCCAGGCTTTTTTCAGATCCAGGCCAGCTGGCCTTGGTGAGTTCCCGATAGAACATCCCCACTGTCTCAGTGTGTGGGTGCACCCCTCGCGGTCCTGAGTTCCTTGCTCGTGTTCTCTCTCCTTCGGCTCCTGATTTGGACCTTGAGATTCCTGTCCGGTGCTCCAATGTGGGTCTCTGTCTCTGTCTCCTTTCATTGCATATATATATATATATATATATATATATATATATATATATATATATATATATATATATATATATATAAACTTGTATAATAGGTTAGGCTTGTTTCTAGCTCTTATAACTTAAATTAACCCATTTCTACTAATTTAAGTGCTGCCATGAGGCTCATGGCTTGTTGCCCCATCTCCTACACATCATGCTTCCTCTCTGTCTGTCTGGCGATTCCTGGCATCGCCGCCCTTCTGCACCCCACCCCCACCCTGTGTCCTCTGTGTCTGGAAATCCTACCTAGCTATTGGCCATTCATTTCTTATTAAACCAATAACATTGACACATCTTCACAGTGTACAAAAAGATTATTGAATAACAGAGGAGGTCTCCCCCAAAACATCCCAAAATGTGGAACAGGGCTTTCTATGTCTAAATCAGTATGGGGTGATCAGAACCTACAGTCTATGCGGAGAGGAGGAGAAGGTGACTCTGTTGAGAAGATGGGAGGTGACAGAAGACCAACCGAGGAGAAAGAGAAGGAAGGGGGTGAGGCTGGGGTTGGGGGACCACCAGGGAAGAACAGTACAGAGGGTCAGGGCGGTGACCCAACCCAGCCTCGGCGCCTGGATGAGCCATGGGCACGGGTATGTGACTGCAATGGCTAATTCTGGGAATGATTAAGTTTTGGTGTGGGTAGAGAGGACCCTGTGGTTGCGAGAACGAGAGGAAGTGGTGAGGCTGGAGCTGGAAGGGGCATCCCATGGGGGAGGGACTTAGTAGCCATGGATGATGTTTTTAGAGCGAGGAGGGAGCCCTGGGCTGAGGGCCTGAGGTCCTTGAAGACCATCAGCCAAAGATGGCCAGAGCTGATGAAAGGGTAGGAGCCAAAGAAAACGCCAAGCTCTCTTTTCCAGAAACCAGCCTGCATTGTAGGGTGAAATTGTCACTACACTTGCCCACTGCCTCCTTGGCACAGGTTTGCTTCCTTCTTAGAAGGACCGAGGTCCTCAGTGGTGCCTGAGAGGACCTGCTGGAGGCTGTGGGCCCAGGTTCTGTACCTTTGTAGTGCGCTGTGGACAGACTGCTCCATTGAAGCAGGTCTGCACAATCAGCCTTCACCATGAAGCTATCCCGGACATTCTCAGGTCTGTCCTCCCTGGGCCATGCTCCCACCGAAGGCTGTGAAAACCAAAAGTGTCTCCAAATATCTCTAAGGGTCCCCTGGACACCCAAACTTCTCCCCGGCTAAGGACCACAGATTCTAGTGAAGGCTCCCCCAGGGGAAGCATGATGGTGTTAGGAAGGCTGGAGGAACAGGGGAGAGGGAGGTTAGGGTTGTGTGTTCAGGGACCAGTATTCTACCTGCTCCTGGGGCCCGATTAAAGGTTAGTACTGAGCAGATGAGGCGTAGGCAGACTTTTCTTTTGGGGTCTCCAGCTCGTAAAGAATGACATGGAGACTTAGGATTAATTATGAAAGTTCGGTCTTTTTTAGGCTTGTTCCTAACTAGTTCTTATAAGTTAAATTAGCCCATGTCTTTTCATCTCCGTTCTTTTAAGTGGCTTGGTTCTCTTTACTCTGTGCGCCCCATCCTGCTTCCTCTCCATCTGGCTGGCAACTCTGCCTTTCTTCTTCCCAGCGCTCTCTCTGTTCAGAAGTCCCCGCTATACCTCCTGCCTAGCTATTGGCTGTTTATCTTTTTATTAAACCAATCGCAGCGACACATCCTCACACAGTGTAAAGGAATATTCCACGACAGTGTGGAGCTGGCCCAAGAATGTCCATGGCACACCGTCGTTGATGCCTCCCTTGCTAAGAATTATTGCTGGTTCTATTTACCTATAATACGTACGCCGAAACCACAGCTTCCACCTGCACTTAGCCACTCGTGCCCCTGCTCACGTGATAGACATGGGCTTTCTCTGACCTTTGGGTCCCCTTTACCAAAATGTACTCTTCTTGCTGCAACTGGTGCCTTCATTCTACAATAGATATGGGATCAGTACGTGCCTGTGGCTGAGTTTCCAAGCCTGCTCTGCATCTGCACACTGAGCCTGCATCTTTCCCGGGGTCCCTGCCCCTCTCACTTCCTCTGCTCTCTCCTTGTCCATGTTTGCCCTGGCTGTCCCTTCCACCAATGGCACTAGGTGTTTGTGTGGCTTGTTCCTTTACTTCCCTCATTCTGCGGTCAAATGCCCCCCTTTGTCATCATGGTCTTCCTACCCACCCACTGGGGTCTACGTGTTTCTCCAACTTTTCTTCTGCCGGTCCTGCCTGGCACAAACATTATCCAAGCTACACTATGTGTCCCTGTGACATCCCCTGACCATCTGCTTCCTGCCTTCGACTCTGCTCAAACGCACAGGGACTTTGTGCAGTGCCACGTGGAAGCACACCCAGTGTCTTGCACCTAGAGGTGCTCACTAAATACTTACGGAATGAACAGAGTTGTCTAAGGCTCTCCGCCCCCACTTAGGACTCACCGAGGACACAGCTGCTTCTGCCAGACTTGAGCCAGGCAGGCCTGCAAGTGACAAGACCCTCTGGTTCCCAGCCCCATGTGTGGCCACCAGCCGCCTCCTGGCATTCCCTGTCCTTGTCGTCAGTCAGCTTCCGTGGCCTTTGCGTGGACTGTGCCTCTGCCCAGTGGACAGCCCTGCCATCTCCTGGCTGACAATTTCCCCTTTGTATTTCCACGTAGGTAACATCTGCCACAGGCAGCTTCCCTGATTCCCACATCAGGAGATCTTTCCTGCTCTATGCTCACACCGCCCAGTCTTGTTAAGAGCATACCAAGCTCTCCTTGCTCATTTCCTTGACCACAAGGCCAAAGTGGGCAGGGAGTAGCCTCCAAGCCCAGGGCCCAGAGTTAAGCCAAGGCTTAAGTCAGGAGAATTGCATCCTTGGGTCTCCTTCTCAGCAGCTTGGTTCCTTTTGAACTCCCAAATCCTCCTGGCCCTTCCAGTGTTTTCACCATTCATGGAAGAACAGACTCGATGATGGGCACCCCCAGCACCACTCCAAATGTACTCAACTCAGCATCTCCTATTTCCAGGTGATGGAGCAGGATGCTAAAAAGAAGAGAAGGACCAGGAGACAAAGAAGAAAGAAAAACTGGTGTGCTCCAAAGATAGAATAAGCAGCTGCTACATAAGCCTGAGTCCTTCCCTGGAACCTGCGGCGGAAGAGGGGGACCCGGGACCCGCTGCGGAAGAGGGGGACCCTGGGAACCACTGTGGAAGAGGGGGACCCTGGGAACCACTGTGGAAGAGGGGGATCTTGGGACCCGCATCAGAAGAGGGGGACCCTGAGAACCTGCTGCGGAAGAGGGGAACCCCGGGACCCACTGCGGAAGAGGGGGACCCTGGGAACCACTGTGGAAGAGGGGGACCCTGGGACCCACTGCGGAACAGGCGTCCTCAGAATGCGCTATGAAAGAGGGGGACCCTGGAACCCGCTGTGGAAGAGGGGGACCCTGGGAACCACTGTGGAAGAGGAGGACCCTAGGACCCACTGCAGAAAAGGAGGACTCTGGAACCCGCTGCAGAAGAGGGGTCCCTGAAACACTCTATGAAAGAGGGGGACCCCGGGACCCGCTGCGGAAGAGGGGGACCGACTCCAGAAAGCCATGCTCTGACTTCCATGGTATGCTGTGCCACATGCACATGATCATAATGAAGAAAAATTCATTTAAAAACATTTTATTTAGCTGGGTGTTGGTGGCGCACACATTTAATCCCAGCGCTCAGGAGGCAGAGGCAGGCCAGTCTCTGAGTCTGAGGTCAACCTGGTCTACAGAGATAGTTCCAGGGCAGCCAGGGGTACACAAAAACCCCTGTCTCAAACAAAACCCACACAAAGTACTATATACAGTATGTGCAATACACAAATGACAACGGTGGAGAGAATGCATTGAGCACTTACTGTATGCCTGGTGCTTCCACCTTATTTGTCCTCTCGACAAACAGCTCTAGAAGGTGGATGTTATGATCGACCCATCTCACAGATGAAGAAACTGAGGCACAAAGAATTTAACTTGCCCATGTCACCCACATAAGAAGCAGGGACTTGTATCTGATAGCCACTACCCGTCACTAGGCTAGGACAAACCACCAGCCCGACAATGCCAATGGATTCCTTCCCAACAAAGAAACAAGTAATGGTGAGAAGCCGAGAAGGGAGATTCATCTATTGGAGGAGGGAGAGACAAGGGGGTGTCCAGTGACCCCGAATCCATCTTGGTCTTTGGGATCCTGATGTGAGCTTTCTGCTTAAGGAGAAGGAGAATTGGAGCAGGGCAGGAGGCTTGTGCCATAGTCACCCTGGGCAGGTGGCCGTGGCAGCCATGATCTCATCTCAGTTGCGGTCCTGAAGGATGGTCCTGTAAAGAGAATTGCTGTCACCTCCCCAGGGGCACTGTGGTTCCGGGCACTGTGGTTCCCCTGAGATGTTCACCGCTACTCAGGTGCAGACTCTGACCATAAATAACTCCATCACCTGGGGTGGCTTTGTCCCTCCCTTGGGGGTAGTTTCAGGTTCTTGATATGAGGATGTTTATCAGTCCTACTGTTCCCGGAGCCCAAGGTGACTCAAGAGGAAAGATGGCGGAGGCAGACTCGGAGCCAGAGAGGGACCAGAGTTCTCACAAATGCTCACGCAAGCCCCCGACATACAGAGAACATATCTCACAGACATCACGTACCAGTTGTCATGTGAACACTGCCCCCTTGCTCATATATCATACGTATACATGTATATATACCCAGAGTCCACAGACATGGATGTATGTAGGGACATAGCATGAATGTCATCATACATGATTAACAGGCCAGCCGAGACACATAGGCTCACATGTCCTCATCCACATGCCTACATAAAAAATGCAGAACCTCCATCCACTCCAGCTCACACATGCACAGGAAGATGGCAATGTGCAGAGGGGCATGTGTGCACACTTTTGCATAAGAACAAGTATTCATGAAGACCCACTGTAGGCCCTGTGATATGCTAGGAGCTGAGAAAAATGCAGAGAAACAAATGGAGGTCTAGCCTGCATGATCTTTCCTGAGGCAAGATGTACAGACAGTGGCCAAATCCAAGAGAGCCCCCACTTCCTATATGCTTCCTCTGCACTCAGAGCTGACTTTGCTGTGTATCAAGTAACTATGACAACATCACCCATGTCACGTACACACATGAGCATGCACAATCCTCTTTCAGAAGCCATTGTAGCACAACTGGGCTCTGGGAATGAGTGGGTGGTGGCATACAGAGACCAGAACTCCCCATGTTACCCAAGAACCCTGAGCCTCCATCAATCCCCTAAGAGCATACAACGATCCTATGGGTGAGTGCCAAGTGCACTACAGATAGGTGCATGCCTACGTGTGCGCAAGCGTGCAAGCTACTCGGCATCGCCGCTCCCTCCCAGGGCCTCTGACTCTCCCTGCTGTCTGCCATGGTTCACAGACACTGGGTCTCCTGAGAACAGGTGCCCACAAGGAGGCGGGGATGTGATGACTCTGCTTCCAGGCAGCTGCGGTGAGTTTCGGCAGAGACTCCCTTCCTCACAGAGGCCCTGCTTTACAGAAAGCACTGGCTACCGTGGTTTCCCCACATCAAAAAGGTCAGACTCTAACAAGAGTACTTACTGAGAACTGTCTGTCAATCAACAAGCAGTTACTGATAGCTGTTGCTCACACGCTGGGGAGGGAGCAGGGTGAAGGAACCCAAGCCGAATCCCACAGAGGAAAAGTGGCCAGGCAGCAGGAATGCATGCCACCAGGAGACTGAAGCAACCAAGTTCTTGGTCCCAACTGGGATGTGCTGCGAGGTGACAACAGAGAAGCTGACCCTGGGATGTGGTGATGGACGGTCCATCACAGTCAACATCAAGGGGAGTCAGGGGACACAGAGCCACACGGTGACAAGGCCAGAGCTTTGGTTCCTAGGACAGCATGGCACCCACTTGGATGGGGCAGGGGTGTGACTTGCTCTTTCACCAAGGGAGCACCCACATTGTGCTGGGCTCCTTCTGGGGCTGATAAAGAAGCCCAGGCTTGAGAGACCCAGAAGAGAGACATCTGACTGAGGCGCAAGAGTCTCCTGAAGGTGGTGACATTTGAGCTGAAGGGGGATGAGGTCATTCTTTCAGCCCCAGGGAGAAGCTTGTAGACCACATGAACCATTTCCAGTTAGCAGTATGTGTGTGTGTGTGTATGTGTGTGTGTGTGCGCGCGCGAACGTGTGTGTATGTTTCTCCATTCACCATCCATGTGTCCTGGTGCACATGTGGAATGATTTGCAAGAACCCGCTCATGGAAACCCCATGTGTGTGCACGTGCACGCGCGCGTGTGTGTCCTCATTCATGTGTCCTGGTGCATATGTGGAAGGCTTCGCAAGGACCCACTCATGGAAACCCCCAGACGATCTTCTGGAGATGTCATAAATATCGTTAGCCCCATGAGAAAGCCACCATGCCTGTGATACCTGCTCTGTTCTGCCTGTCCACCCCTTTGCCTCGAAGTGTCTCAAGTAGGTGCAGATGCGGATGGTTTTGGGGGGTACCCAGCCATGTCGAGTCACTGTCAGTTTAGTTCTGGGTTTAACGAGTTGTTAGCATGAAAAGTGATGGGTTCCGCTAAAGCCCCTTCCACTCCTTCCCAGCACAGCCCTTCACACATTCCAGCTGTTGTCTGGGTTACCAACAATGTCAGTCAGCCAATCAACAAACATTGGTGAGAATGTTTATGTCTTGGTCTGACTCAGGGATGAGCGGCTGGGGGACCCTTATTTCCATTTTATTTTGTTTTACTGAACACCTATGCTAGCCTGGTCCTGGGCTAGGGCCTGGGATGAAAATAAGCTCTGGTATCAAGGAGATTACTAAAAGGTGAACAGGAATCATGCTTTCTATGTTTTAAAAATATTCCATTATTCAAGGATAAAAGAGCCCAGTGTGGGTGCTCATATCTGTGAGACCAAGCCAGGAGACCAGAGATCCAGGCCCTGGGGTGAACCCACTACTATCGCTTGACTAAGTGGACATTGTACCAAGCTGACCTCTGAATTCACATCTCTCTACTGGTACAGCTCATCAGCGAAGTTTCTTTGTGTAACAGTGGACACTGGTGAATGCCAAAATTCACAGTTGATCTACATGCAGAAAAGGTTAGTGGAGTGTTCAGCCCAAAATGGGATATCTATACTGCACCACCACCTCCTCCTCAATCTCAGGGACCATTGAGGGTGAGGAGGAGCAGAAAATCATAACAACCAGAGGCTGGGGAGAAACGGTGGAACCGTGTCCTTCGGGCACTGCAGGACTGCCGCTCTCCTGAGTTCAGAGCAGCTGCAGTTGCCTGCGAGAGACAGCGCAAGCTCACTTCAGTCAACAATCCAGCACAGAGTGGGAAGGGGTTTATGAGTCCCCACCCCTAGCGGAGGAGCCACTGCCAGCATCTGAGGGAGGGAGGGTCAGTTTTCTTTAAGGGCGTGGCCAGTGGCAGGTCAACTATGATCCAGAGGATGGCCCCACGCCCACCAATGTTTGGGCAGCCCAAAGTGGACTCCATGAGTTAGAAAGGGGAAAGAGAGAGAGAGAGAGAGAGAGAGAGAGAGGGAGAGAGAGAGAGAACATGAAGTTAGGTAGGGGTGTGGGTGAGAGGTAGATCTGAGAGGAGTTAGGGGAGGGAGTTGGGGGTAAATACAATAAAATGGTAGCGTAGATATGCATGCATGATTTTCTCAAAAAATAATACAAATGTTCTATTTTTAAAAAAGAACTACAGAGCTGGGCGGTGGTGGCGCACGCCTTTAATCCCAGCACTTGGGAGGCAGAGGCAGGAGGATCTCTGTGAGTTCGAGGCCAGCCTGGTCTACAAAGGGAGTTCCAGAACAGGCTCCAAAGCTACAGAGAAACCCTGTCTCGAAAAACCAAAAACCAAAAAAAAAAAAAAAAGAACTACAGATTAGCCTAGGCCACACAGTGAGACCTTGTTTTAAGCAAAGAAGCAAAAAAAAAAAAATTAATAAATGATAAAAGAGGGATGTGCACTTGGAGAGAATATTTTGTTCTGTTTTCAAAACCTCAGAGGAAGAAATGATGGAGGCTGGGCCTGAAAAGGTGTTCTGGTTGCTGGGGGCAGGGAGCATGGATGGTGGCAGTCCTAACTGTTGATGGTATTGTCCTGGCGTTATACAGTTATGGAAAGGTCATGGCAAATATACTAAAGCCAGCTGGACTGCATGTGTGTGCGTGTGTGTGTGCATGCATGTGTGTGTGTGTGTGTGTGTACATGTGAGCTCATGTATATGTGTATGTATTCATTCATGCATGCGTGTGTGTGTATGCCTGTAGCATGTGCATACGGAAGTCTAAGGTCAATGTTGAGCATCTTCATCATCCCTCTCCACAGTATATTTTGAGACAGATTATCACTGAATCTGGAGCTCCCCAATTCTGCTAAACTGACTGACCAGCAAACACCAGGGAGCTTCCTGCCTCTGCCTCCCAAGAGCTGGATTGACAGGTGTCTGCCTCTGGATCCGGCTGTTTTGCATGGGTGCTGGGGACAGGTCTCAGGTCTGCAGCCTCTTCTAGCCAGCACTTACAATGACTGAGCCATGTCCCCAGCTCTGGAGTGTATGTTTTTAATAGTTAAAATGGTACATTTTCTGCTACATGCGTTAGATTTTAATGAATGATAACCTCCTGCTTCCCTGGGTTCCATCCTGTGGTGGCAAGGTTGTGTGTTTGTTTGTCAGTCAACGTGACACAAACTGGGGCTACCTTGTAAGAGGGAGCCTCAACTGAAGAATCGCCTCCATCAGACTGTCCTGCATGTTTGTGCAACATTTTCTGATTAATGATGGATGTGGGGAGGCCCAGCCTTCTGTGGGTCGTACCAGCCCAGGGCAGGTGGTCCTAGGTTGCGAAAGAAAGCAAGCTAAAAAAGCCGCAAGGAGCAAACCAATAAATGTGTTCCTTCATGGTTTCTGCTTCAGTTCTTTCCTCCAGGTTCCTGTTCTGAGCTCCTGCCCTGGCTTCCCTGGTGATAAACCTTTTTCTCTCCAAGTCACTTTTGGCCAGAGTTTTATCACAGTGAACTAACACAGATTCCTGGTACCCCATAAACCCACAAGGTGGCATATGTCCATACTCCCAGCACTCAGGAGGTGAAGGCACCAGAAGAGAAGTTCAAGATTATCCTTGGTCGCATATGGAGCTTGAGGCATCTATGGACAAAAGAAAAATAGAAAGAAAGAAAGAAAGAAAGAAAGAAAGAAAGAAAGAAAGAAAGAAAGAAAGAGAACGGGACGGAGGGAGGGATGAGGGAGGGAGGAGGGAGAAAAGGAGGGAAGGGAGGAAGGAAAGAAGGGAGGAAGGAAAGAAGGAAGGAAGGAAGGAAGGGTCAGTCTCTGTTTCAGTTGGCAGTCTTGTGGTTGCAAAGAACAGAACTACTTTGTGTGTGCACATGTGTGAATGTGTGTATATGTGTGGGTGTATGCTGGTGTTCAAGTGTGTGTGCACATGTCGGAGAACAGAGATCAATATCAAGGGTCCTCCTCAATTACTCACCGCTTTATTTTTTGGCAGCGTCTCTCGCTGAACCTAGAGCTCATGCATTTGTCTAGGCTGACTAGCCAGCGAGCCCCAGGGATCTGGGTGTTGCTGCCTCCCACCCCAACGCTAGCTGTAAGGCATGCGCTGCCATACCTGGATTACCTGGTGCTGGGAATCATGCAGGCCTCCCACTTGCCAAGCAAGCTCTGGCCGCCTAGCCACTTCCTCAGGCCCAGAACTGGCTTTTCAAGTTAAAGTGTGATGTGCACCTGCAATCCCAGGACGTGGGAGGCAGAAGCAAGGGGCTATTTCCAGCACAACACTGGCTCCAGAGCAAGACCTTGAACCGATCAGCGGGATAAAATAAAGTGCATTTACTGACCCCGTGTTTTAAAAATTTAAGGCTGTGGTTTCACGCGTGGGTGGGCCAAAGGGATGAAGTAATTCCTTCAGAGTGGAAGGCATGGGTTCAGGGATGTGCTTCATTTGTACGGGTAGTGAGGCCTCCGTGGGAACAGAAAGTGGTGGTGGTGGTGGTGGTTGGGTAATCATAAGACTAAGCTTGTCACTACTAGCCCGTGGAGCCCAAAGAAAGCCCCTAGCAAGTCCAGTACTAGTTCTGGGAAAGCTCTCAATGGTCAGCTTTACTCACCTCACGTGACTTCCTGTGCTGTCCACTGTACTGGGTGATGAAGGGGTTCTCTGATTGGCTGAGCATGAGTCACATGCTGTGATGGGGAGCTGAGGGTGAGATCGGGTCCACAGAAGCCTTATGAAGTGGGAATCACAAGCTGATCCCCAAAGTGGCCACTTTGTCATCAAGACTTTGGCCTGATACCATAGGGTCCCCTGAAGCAGGAGGGCTCTGGGCTTCAGAGCTCAGAAGGCTGGGCAGAGGGAGCGCCACCAGGGAGGCCGAGAGTCTGAAACTGCAGAACGTGGCAAGGTCACGAAGTGAGGGTCTAAGGAGTTAACAGGTCATGGGATGGGAAGTGGTGAGCCGTGAGGGAGAGGGAGGTGTAGGTGTGGGGAGACCTGGCTGTGGATTGCTTCCTGTGTGCACAGCCACACACTGTGCCTGTGTGATCTCTGCGTGTGTCCTTGTGTGCACTCACATGTGTGGATGCGAAGGCCAGAGGTCAGTTCTGAGCGTTTTGCAATGGCTCTGCACCAGGCTTTTTGAGACAGGGTCTCTCACTGAACCTGGAGCTCACCGATTCTCCTAAACGGACTACCAGCAGCTTTAGGATCTTCCCACTGCTGCTTCCCTCACTCTGGAGTTGCAAGTGCTTTGACTTTTGACATGGGTCTGAACTCAGGTTCTCTGGCTTGTTTAGCTAACACTTCTCCCACTGGCTTGCCTCCCAACCCCCAGTTACACTTTTCCTGTTATTAGTCTCTAGGTTTTTTTAAAAAATGTTTTATTTAACTTTATTTTCAAAAGAAACCTCGTCTCCTCAAGATGGAAAGCAGCCTTTACCATAAGCAGGAGGGAAGTGCAGACACCGAAACAGAAACCCACGCTCACTGCCGTGGTTGCTGTACGGTCCTGGTGGGCGATCAGCAAAGAAGGAGAACTGAGAGGGCTCGGGGAGAGAAGGTCAGGGTGCCACATTCAGTGTGGCACTAGGGAACAGCCACCAGACATCTTGGGTCCAGAGAGTTTGGGTGAGCAACTACGATGTCAGGCTCCATGATTCTGGATTCAGGATGTAGCAGTGTGGCCAAAGTCAAAGGCCTCAGCAATGCAGCCCACCTGGGGTGGGGTGGGGGTTAGACGACAGACTGAAAGAGGCAGGGGGTTCCATAACATGTGGTTGTACATGTGATATGAGACAATGACATGTGTCAGAACACTGATGCGGCTGAACACTAGCTGTGCAAATGCCCAACAGCTCCTGCGGGTGGCTCTGGAACAGACTGGCGCTTAAGAGAGACAACGGAGGTCATCGCCAGCTCCCTTGTCCTCTTTCAAGTCACAGGTGCTCTGCTGGTAGCACTGTCTCTGCCAGACCAGACTCGGAAAAGATTGTAATTAACTTGGTGGGGAAGGAGAGGGCGGAAGAGAAGGGAGAGAGGAAGAGGATGAAGGAAGTAAAAGAAGAAAGAGAAAGGAGAATGAAAAGAAAAGGAGGAGTAGGAGGAATAGGAGGAGGCATGGAGAGGCCAAATGGACATCAGCCCCCGCAGTGGCTGAAAGAAGGAAAGATGGCCCTGGCTTGGTATTGCAATTTTTATTCTGACTGTAACATTCGCTGCCTCCCTGACAGTATAAACATCCTCATGGGGTCTAGGAACTAGGGCATGCCTGTCTTCAGAGTTCCCTCTTCTGCCTGCAACAACATTTAAGACCACTTCACTTACCCATTGCAAAAGAAGCTTTGGTTTAAACAAAAGCACACAGTTTAAGAATGGAGAGGCGGGTTTTGATTCCATGTTGCGTTCAACCTTTCCTTCTCCACTGTGCGGCATTTCCACTATCTTCCATCTCTACACTGTCTCCTCTTGATCACAACATGCCTGGCAAAGCATACATCACAGACAGAGTGGAAGAAAAGTGGCCAAGGATCTTGTGATGCTTTCTTTGCTTAGGGAGAACTGTCAGTGTGGCCTGTGGTCCCACCATAGCAAAGGACAACGGTGTGGAATGACTTGAGCTGAGATGCCCAGCTGGAGATCAAGGCAGAACCACGCCAAGGTGAACACACAATACACAGAAGTAAATAAGAGGACAAAGGGGACAGGCTCCAGAGACAGTGTGCCATACAGCTGCATGCCGCCCAGGTCACACATTAATAACACCAGGGAGGGGCATTCTATGAGGGACTTGATCTTGGTCTGCCTGGCAGGAGCTGGGGTGAAGGAACTGGATCTTTGAGAGGTTGGTGCCCTGTAGGGCTAGAGGCATGCGGGGTGCCTCAGCAGTGGAGACCTTGCCTGCTGTGGGCCTCTGCCTTCATCATCCCCAGCACTGCAAAGGAAAAAGTGAAGAGTCACTCTGGGCGTGCCCCGTGGACATTCAGACACACTCAGCTTAGCCAGCGCTTTTAAAGCTTTAAGCGTGCAAGAACCATTCCTAGGGCCCATTGAAGTGATGTATTTAGTTGGCCTCATGAGACAGGTATCATTTACGGATGAGGATGGGAGCTTAGAGAGGTGGCAGACTGGCCCGGCGCCACACAGCTGGGTGTAGTATGCCCTGAATGCTTGTGCTGTTCTCCAGGGCAGGAGACTTTGTGGGAGAAAAGCGGAAGATGATGCCGACTCAGGTAAGATGCGTTGCAACTCCTTGGGCTGCACTTGGGGAGCCCCGGGTACGCAGGCCGGTACTGGGCCAATGTGGGCCACCAGGGGGCAGCAGGGACCAGGGCACGGCCCTTCCCTTCGCCTTTCCACCTTGAACCCTCTGGGCACAGTAGCCACTGGGTGTCACTTGCTCTTCTCCACATTTCTCCCCGCCCCCGTTTCACTCCAGAGTAGTGACCACCGTGCCTAGGGTCCCACGAACAGGGATGTCGCCTGAGCCCACGTGTGACGTCACGGCAAGTCCGAGACGTCACGGGTGCCTCGAACCCACAGAACGCGCAGCACGCCCGTCCTAGGGCAGAAATTTGCCGTGATTTAGGGCGGGTTTTTTCTTTTTTTTTTCTCAGTTTTTATTTAATGATCTTCGTGGGAAATCCATGTCAGAAAGGTTTAACAGGGCACGCGCGCTCCGCAGACGCCCACGAAGGTGGAACCAGGATGAGCCCAAAGCAGCGTTTTCTTTCACAGAGCTAAAGCAGATGCGTTCATCATGGCAGCGACGGCTGCTGGGAAAATCCCAGCCTTCGGTATTGGGCTGACTGCGCCCACCGCCTGCAGGCACTCCCACCCCAGATGTCATACCAAACCTCAGGTCTTTTCTTCTGTCTTTCTAATTCTTTCCCTATCCCTTCTAGTTGGAAGCCGTTGGCAAAAGCATACAGAAACAAAACTTAGAAGCTAATAAACAACAGTTCATATATATATATATATATATATATATATATATATATATATATATATATATTTGATTTTTATTGAGTCCTGCATTTTTCTCTGCTCCCCTCCCTGCCCACTCCCCTCCCCTTTAACCCTCTCCCAAGGTCCCCCTACTCCAAGTTTACTCAAGAGATCTTGTCTTTTCCTACTTCCCACAACTGTTCACTGTAAGCGAAAACTTCAGCTCCTCAGTTGAACCAGCCACATTTCAAGGCACCCGACTGAGCGACGGGAAGCATTTCCTGTGTGGTTTGAATGTGCTGTGTCTCCCTGGGAAAGTTGGCCGGAGTTGAATGCCTTTGGAGACGGATTAAGAGGAGGAAATTACTCACTGCGGTATTTAGAGGAGCATTTGGTAGGCAATTAGGGTTAGGTAAACTCATTAGAGTAGGCCCTGGCTGAATCACAATTGCTGTACACAGAAAGCAGACACATGCTCACATCACACACACACACACAGACAAACACAGACACACATACACACACATCTGTGCTCTTCTATGGGATGCTCTGAATCACCCGAGGCCTTCCTTCATCATCAAAAAAGAGTGTTTCTAGATTCCACTCTTGACTTCAGAACTGTGAACTGAAAATAAACCTCTTTTCTTATAATTCACTTGGTGTGTGGTATTGGGCGAGAGTACAGAAACAGCAGCCTCAGTTTTCACCTCGGCACACAGGTCTGTGGGGTGCAGCTGCTGGACCTCGGCACACAGGTCTGTGGGAGCACAGCTGCTGGACCTCGGCACACAGGTCTGTGGGGGTGCAGCTGCTGGACCTCGGCACACAGGTCTGTGGGGGTGCAGCTGCTGGACCTCGGCACACAGGTCTGTGGGGGTGCAGCTGCTGACACAGTCACTTGTTTACAAGGTTCCTTCTTCAGATGGAGTTTGAGTCCAAGTCCCACTATTATGGATGTAAAATGTTCTCCCACAGACTGTGTGTTTGAACACTTGGTCCCCAGCTGGTGGCGCTGTTTTAGAGGTGGTGGGGTCCTTTTGATGCTGAGGCCTTTCTAGGAGAAATGGGCCACCAGTGAGCCTGGAAGGTGACAACCACATCCAGTTCCTGCCACTGAGGTGTGTACAAGCTCCACTGCAGACGACAGAGCCCATGTGGCCACCATGCCTTCCCCACACGAGTGGACTGAACACCCTGAACCGTACACCAAAACAGGCCTCTCTTTCTGTAGGCTGCTTCTCTGGGACTTGCCAGTGGAGAAATGTAACTAGCATGAACATTTCTCTGTGTATCCTGATCCTCTTGCTGGAAGTTTGAAGTAAAAATTCTGATTTGCGCTCATGATCCGAGAAAATTGAACAATTGTCCATCAGGGAGAAGCTGCCTGATAAATGACTGGATAATACTATGAAGAACCAGGCCTAGTGATGGTTGGAACTCACAGTGGGTAGGTCTTAGCTAGCTGGGTTATGGGAACCAGGAGGGCATAGGCTGGCACCCTCTCTGTTAAATGACTGCAGGCAGGAGGCAGAGAATCCAATGCCTAAAGCACATACCTTCCACTCTGGCACCTAAGTTATCAGTGGACACTCATGGGACAAGAAGAGGGTGCTAATGGAGTCAGCACGGCCACATAGGTCTTAGCAGCTACCTTGATCTGCAAACGAGGAGTGACACACAGGCAGTATAAGGGGAAGGCGGACAGAGGACCAGTGGTCTACCCTGGGCTAACTCAGAGACCAGAGCTTAAAGGTCAAGTGCCAGGCTATGAGGCTGTTTTGAGACAGGGTCTCACTACAAAGCCTGAGCTAGCCTCAGACTCTCTGGCTCCCAACTGCTGGGATTAAAACATGCACCATCAGGCCCAGCCAGAAGGAGTTTTTAAGAGGTACTTTACAGAGGAAGTTCCAAGGGTGGGCTGGTAACAATTCCCTGGGACAGTCAGTTTATTCCTGTGGGAGTCATTTCCCTCCAGAATGCAAATAAGAACCTGACTTCTGCTTCTGCCAAGTGGGAGGGATACAGGAGGTATATCTTGGGAGGCTCCATTTCCTCTCAATTCCTGCCTAGGAGGGTGGTGAGATCACTCTGGGGAGCTGTGTCATGGCACACACCTGTAATCCCAGCCCTCAGAATGAGTGATGTGTCGGAGGCTAGTCTGAGTCCCCGTGAAACCTTTAGAAACATTGTGCTGAGATGTGAAAGACTGAGCTTGGCTTCTCCTGGACCACCTCTCAGCAGGCAGAACTAGGTACACTCAGTATCCAAGGGCACACTGGCCCCCATCATGCCAGGACCCTGATCTCTGATGCTGTGACCACACCAGGTCCTTGTGCCTCAAACTTTGAACATAAACTGCCTGCTGTCCAGCATGTTGAGGTCTTCCTGGTTTTCTGCAGATGCCATGGGCTCATCTCAAAACGTGGCCTTCTCTAGGTCTGACCTGTCTGGTCTTTTTTTCCGAGTACTGTATTCAAAATACAGACTATAAAGTTTTCCCACTGGCCTGCAGATTTCTACCCCACCACTCTTCTGCCTGACATGGGGCCTGCCAATGCCATGCTACTTTCAGCAACACAAAGCAGCATCACGTCCTCTGTGTGCGAAGGAGCATCCAACATATTCAGCACTCTGCCTAAAGACAAGAAACAGAGGAGGACTCCTGCCTGTGGAGACAGGCTCCCACTAAAGCCAGTGCCAACTGGAGAAAGGTGACCGGCTCCCTCCCCTGAGCAGGCATACCTGGGCACAAGCTGTGGCAGCCAGGGCTGGAAGGTGAGGCTTGGAACAGCTGCAGCCCTGCCCCATGCCCAAGTCAACCCCCTTAAACCAACTGCTGGAACCTTATTCCATGATTTCTCGGACTGCACGCCAGCTGCTTTGCATAGGCTGCTGGGAGGCCTCAGTGTGTGTGTGTGTGTGTGTTTGTGTGTGAGATAAAGGAGAACTGACAAGATAAAGAGTCTTTATTGATGTAAGGCTCCACGTGGCCTGGCCTGCCCTCTTTGCAAATGTATTAGGTGTCACAAGGTAGAGACATACAGACACTGCTCAACCTGGCCCCATCTTTCTAGAACAAGGTCAGATTGCAGTCTGTTGTCTGCTTACCCTGACTTCCTGGCCACCAACCAGAACCAGCAGCCTCCCCTTGGGGTCTCGCCGTGACTGCCAGTAGTGACCACTGTTTGGGGGATCTCCACTTCCAGATTCCAGGAGCCCTGGCTGCAGGTGGGCAACCGGCGGTGACTGTGCTGCTTCAGGCAATCAGAAGTGTCTTGTAGCCTTGGTGCTCTCCACAGCTGTCTTAGCCAGGACAGCAGATTCTGCTTCCTGCCTCAACCCACAGCAGCTGCTCAATGAATGGTCACCTTGGGGCCAATAACTGCCTTCCCTGAACTTACAATTCCTACCTAAGCCACTGCCAGGCCAGATGTGAGTTTCTAGGGTCAGCTTCCAGCTCAAGGAGAGTCAAAAAGCTGTGAACCTTGGACAACAGGTCTATTTGGTGAGAAAAAACTGGGCCCGAGCAGGTAGGGCAGCAACAACTAGGGGAGCAGGGGACTTAGGACCCTCAGGACTGCTATGGGACACGGCACACTGAGCCCCTGAATCCCTTGTGAGAGGAGAGCTCACGCCAGTGGTGGGGAGTCAAACAGGCTCCAGGCCCCAGGGTCAGGCTAAGTTCACATCTTCAATTCACCATTCTCTGGATTTCTGGGAAACCTGCCAGCTGGGCTGTCTCCCGAGAGGCACGTTCCTGGTTTGGATGAACCCTGGCCTCAGTGCAGACCTCAGCAACAACAGCCTACTAGCTCACCTAAGAAACTGCCATGCCCAGGGTGCCTGCAGACACCTTGGGGGTCTGGCTGGAAATAGCATGACCCAGAGTCTTGCCCTCCACTGACAAGTCTGAAGGTGTCCTGGGTGTTGAGGTGGGGCTGGCTTTTGGTAGCATCTCCCCAGGACAGGATTCCAAGGCTTCTGAGAGGCTCCCTGGGGACGGTGACCTGTCCCCACAACAGCAGCCACAGCAGGGGCTAGCAACCACGTGGATCTGGCCACCTTCATCCTGGCTATGGTGCTGCTTCAGGTGGCCACACAGGTGGCAGGTAAGGGAAGAGTAGACAATGCCAAGGCTCAGGTCGTCCCCAAAGGGACTGGGCACTTGATCTGTGGGAGGAGGGGCCTTCAGCTTGTCACCTCCTTTGAGTCCCAGCTCAAGGCATTCTGTGGTGCTGCTGGGTGGGACTGAGTTCAGAGGACTGGACGGCAATTCCATGTCCAGTCCGAAGGTGAATAAGGGCATGGACCTAGGGGACTGATTAGGAACGGGGTTCTGGAAGGGTTTGTAGCCTCCAGGCCCACTGTCAGTCCCTGATCCTGCTTGGAAAGGCTTGTAGCCTCCACGCTCACTGTCAGTCTCTGGTCCTGCTGTGTCTGTGCAGCCAGCATTGCTGCTGAGCAGGCTAGAGAATGCCTTGTAACCAGCATCTCCACTGGGCCCAAAGCAAGGCACCCTGGGGTCCTGGGTGGCACTCTGCTTCACTGCTTGCACGAACTCCCGGTAGCCACTGGTAGGGGCTGGGGCGGGGCCAGCTGCCCCATGCCGCAGGACGCTCAGGTGAAGGATCTGCTCCCAGCTGTCCTCCTGCTCCACAGATGGGCATTCTTCAGCTGGGCTTGGAGGGTCCCCTTCTTCCAGGTGTCCAGCCTGCTGCTGTTCTGAGGCCAGCTCTCCAGGATGTGGAGAGGAGCCGCAGAAGTCACTAAAACTACGGTAGGCAGGATTGTCTGTGATGACAAGTGGCACCTCTGTGCAGGCCAGGTTAGGTGCGCTGGGCGTTGGGCTGCCTGAAGCAGGGCCCAGGTGTGAAGGCTGCTCTGTGGCCTGATTTGTGGCCTCCTTGGACCCCATGGGGACGCAGGCCCAGGCCACAGACGCTTGCCCACTTTCTGAAGGCAGAAGGGAGCATGACCCCACCTGGCTCGACTGGCCAATGCCCCCATCCTCAGTCTCCAGCAAGTCTGAAAACAGGTTCTCAGTGAGCCGGGCCATGATGTCTGCCTGACCCTCCTGGAAGCCACCGGCACTGCTCTCAGGCAGCATGTTCAAGTCCCCTTTGACCGTCTCTTCTTCCTCCTCCTCACTCTCTACTGGGGCCTCAAACAGCTCCATACAGCGCACCACACTGACCCTGACATTCTCTGGCCAGAGGACCGTCCTGCTGACCTCCACAGGATGCCAGGCTGCCTTTTCAGGACTCTGGAGAGGCCTAGTTTTGGCAGCCTTTGGGGACTCTCCCTCCCTCTTCATGCCATGCTCCAGCAAGCAGGGCAACAGCTTTGTCAGACATGTCTTCCAGCGTCTGCAGAAATAAAACTTAGGGTTCAGTTTTGCCACACTTGAGAGATTCCTATTCGTCCCCCAGAACCCTGCAAGGAATCATCCTGTATTGATTGATATTGGAGTGCTATAGGTAAGACTTCTGACTTTATAATCAATATCCAGTCTGTTCTCACTGCAGACTGGGGACTCAAGTTACCCACAACTGCCTCCTGACACCCTTGGGAGGAGCACAGAGGAGAGGAATGACCCCGCTGTTGGCTGAGTAACTACCACACTTCCCAAATCCTCAAAAGCTATGACCCAAGTTCAAGTTCAGATACATACGGGCATTTGGTTGACTCCCGGCTTCGGGTCTGCTTTTCCCACAGGGACACCTAAAACAGACAGTTAAGTGAGATTGGGGTGCTGTCTGCCCAGGCCCGTTACAGAAGGCTCAGTGTCTTCAGAGACAGCTGTGCCTGGACAGCTGAGGTCCTCGTAGGCCCCACAGAGGTCTGGGAGCCTTAGACCACCCCCCTCCCCATGAATAAAGGTGCATTGGGGACAGCAAACGGCTCCAGACACTCCAGCTTCCCTGTTACATTCTTGACTCTGGCCATAGGACTCACTGTGACCAGAGGGACATGGCTGAACTAATACTGGGTCCTCCTGGGCCTGGATGTGGGCTTCACAGCTGCCCACTGTGAGTTTATTAGCACTCGAGCACCACCTTCCTCAGCTCCCTGCCCCCACCCTACCCGTGGCTGGGAGTCACACTACGCAACACTTGCATCCTCCTACCTGTGAGTCCTGAATGATGATCGCCACCAGAGGGCTGCGTGCTGGGGTAGGAATCTGGTCCCACCACACCTTTTTAATCCTGAGGGTAGAAAAGGAGAGGGCCGATCTCTGAATATGCAATGGCCACGGTGCTCTGGCAAGCACCTGGCCAGCACTCCTCCCAGGGCACCAAGGCCACACTGATTCCACTTGGATACGCAAAGACCATCTTGGTCCTAACCCGACGAGGACGATTTCATCCATTGCCAACTGTGGGCAACTCCCTGGCACCCATCTTCAGTTTCTTCTAATCTCATTTCACACAAAAAAAAACATGGCCCCGGGCCTGAGTTCCAAGGTAGAGCTCAGCAGAAATAGATTCCCCCCATCTACCAGCCCTGTCCAGGCTCCCCTGGAGGTCGTGGTCTCATGGTCACTCAGAGCCTACAGAAGAGCTCAGGCTACGGGCAGCTTGATAGCCACCTGCCAGCAAGCACCCTCGCTAGGCCTCACTCACATCATTTGCTCAAATGCCTCTGCTCCCACCACATGCCCAGGGCCTGGACCATACCATGGGTCCTGAGAGGGACACAGAGACAACTCCATTTAGCTTTGTGCCAAAGAAAGATTCCATCCCCAGCCCAAGACAGTTCCTTCCCTCTAGAGCATCCACCACCACTAACACCGCCCCCCCCACACACACACCCCTTGGCTTGCTTCTCCAGAGCACAGCCACTGTGGAGAATGCTGGTTACTGGCCTGCCCTGAGAGGCCGACTCTGGACCAGGGATGCTGTCATCCTTGTCTCAGCCACGGCAGCCAGGACAGGTAAGTGGGGTATCCACAACTAGTACCGCAGAAGGGCCAGCTTGAGGCACCGGCCAAAGCAGAGACTCACTTGATGATGCTGATGTAGCAAACCAGGCAAAACAACAGGATGCAGAAGCAGGAGATGCCAACTCCCAGTGGGAGGCGCTGCTCCAGGGGCAGTTGGAAGTCTGCAAGGTGAAGGGAGCCGTGAGCTGGAAGCCCGCCCTGTGCCATGTGCAGTCGCCTCCACTCACTCAGTTCCCGAGACCCTTGGTGACCCGGCTGCGGACAGCCCTCCCACCTGTCTCCCTAACTCTCCTCTCCCCCTTACACACCAAGGCCTTATCACATCCCGACATCACCGTCCCTGATCCAAGGCCAGATCACAACAGCTTGAAGCTGTCGCTCCTGTCTTCCTTAGCTCAGAGGAATGCCCTGACAAGCGGGAGGACCTGAGTTCAAAGCCTGTCTCTATCCAGTCCTTGCTGAGCAGCCCGGGGTGGGGGGTTGGTTCTTCCCTCGGGGTTAGAAACATCCTTTCTCACAAGCTGTGAGGACCACAGGATTTACAAGGTCATACACTCAGCACGAGCACAGGTGTCTCTTCCTTGCTTACTGACTCTGACAAGACCTCTGTGACACCGTCCCCCACCACCTCTGCCACCCTCCCTCCACTCTGCCTCTCTTCCTTCCTGGCACTTGCTGTCATCTACCTGGTTTCTTTGTTTGCACTTCTGGTTTTTAATCAATTTATAATCTTTCCCTCACGGTGTGTGTGTGTGTGTGTGTGTGTGTGTGTGTGTGTGTGTGCGCGCGCGCGCGCACGCGCTTGCTTATGTTAGGGTCTGAGGGGAGGAGTGTGTGAGCCACAGCACCTATCGGTCAGTTCTTGCCTTTCACACTATTTGAAATGGGTCCGATTTCATCCCTGTCTACACACGCTAGCTGGCCACAAGCTTCTGGAGACTCCTGTCTCCTAATCCTCACCCTGGGCACAGATGCGTGCTGCTGCGCCAGGCTTTCACGTGGGTCCTGGGGACTCAAACTCAGGTCCTCTCGCTTGCATGGCATGGAACCATCTCCTGAACCCCACATTTCTGTTTCTGACACAGGTCAGCTCCACTGCACGCAGGTTCCCCTGTATTTCCTCGCTGCTGGAGCCCCAAAGTCACTCAATCACAGCTTGTCAATATTTGCTGGAAAATGTGTTACCTATGTTGTGCCCTCTGCGTACAAGCTCTTCCCCACCTCAGCAGCTACCACGGAACCAACCACACAACTGTCCCTGGTCCTGACTGCGAAGCCACGCTGTGTTGGATACAAGGATTCAGACTAACACTGCTGCACGAGTGACTCAAGAGTGACCACCGTGGAATTGTGGGCCTGTTTATGACAGCGGCCTCTGACCACTATACCACATTCCAGGACTGAAAACCCTGAGGGTCATCCAGGGGTAGTTCCCGACTAGTGTAGAGATAGACCCTCACAGCCCAGGGCCCCGATACTCACGGTTGTCTATGGTGACGCTGGGGCTCCACTCACTCCATGTGCCACTGAAGCTATTGGCCAGGACCCTCACCCGTGCCCTGTACTGCACCCCCGACTCCAGGGTCTTGGTTGGGAGGAGCAGCATGGGTTCCTGGTAGGTCACATTATGGACTACGAACTGTCAGGACAGAGGGACACACCAATGCACAGTTGGCAGGGATTTGCTATGTGCAGCATGGCTGCTGTCCTGAATGATCCCTTCATGCTGGGCACACCCCTGCCGCCATAGAGGAAACAGGGTGCTAGTCCTCCCCCAGCCCCTCCCATGATTAGCTATGTGACATCAACTATGATCTGGACAAGTGGATTAAGCTGGGTTTGAACACACTGTAAACTACAACTAACTAAGCTGTATGACCTTGGGTAAGTGACTTCAGCAGTCTCACCCCTTGGTTTCTGGAGGTCATTCCACCACTGGAAATGCTGGGAAGGAGGGGCAGGAGGACATGTGTGGTAGGAAATGACCCCCACCTGCTTCTAATTCAGGGGCCCAGCCCTACAGACAACTGTCTCTGTCTAGCTGATGATACCTTCCTGTGCAGGAAATTTTGGGGATTCTGTTTGTTGTTGTTTGAAAGGCCTATGTAGCCCAGGCTAGTCTCGAACTTCCCATCCTCCCTCTCAGTCTCCTGAGGGCTGTGATGACAGGCATGTGCCACCACAACCAGCCTAAATCTACTTTTAGATATTCAGCAAGGAGCGATGGTGTCACCCATGCACAGAAGACAGGTCACCATGAATGGCACACGAAAGCCAAAGTGACCAGGAGTGTATCCAGCCTGAAGTGACCACTCTGCCATTCATAACCTCAAGTGTCCCCTTTTGGGAAGCAGGTGGGGCCCAAAGCCCTTCACTAACAGAGTTAGGATGGCAGGGATAAGTCCTCTTCCTGACAGTAGGGTCCAGCTTCAGAATGTTCCCTAGGGTCCACTTGGTAGAGGCCTAGTCCTTAGACTGAGCTACTGTGAGACAGTAGCATCTGGTAAGGGGTGGGTCACAAGGGCATGTTCTTAGGAGACATTAGGACAGTGGCTGCATGCTTGTGTGTGTCCCTCTCTGTCTGTCTCTGCTTCCTGGCCACCAGGAGGTGAGCAGCTCTGTTTCGCTCCTGCCACGGTGCATCAACACTAGCCCAGAATGATGGGGCCACACGATCACAAACGGCCATCTAGGAAATCATGCACTCGAATAAACCTTGCCTCTTAAAAACTCATTATCTCAGAACTTGATAGTGATAGGAAACTGGCCAACGCAGCTGCACACTGAAAATGGAGAACCAGGAAGGGGAAGGGCGTGCCTGGGGCGGAGCCTGGTGAGGAGGGAGCTCTCCCGTCTGACTCCATGCCACTCCCAAGCTCCCTACTCCAAAGATGGAGCCCTCCTTCCCAGCCCCGTTCCCAGGCAATGGCAAGGACCCACGGTGCCCACTCACTTCCTCGGGGTGGTCCACTCTGGAGATGTTGACCATGTACATGAGTTGGTTGTACAGAAAGCTATTCTTGGGGTATGGGTTGCTCCACGTCAGCAGCCATGCATCGGAGCCATTGTTGTGAACTGTGAGCTTATCTGGAGCCTTGGGCTTCACTGGGGAGGAAGGGGGCCTGCATGAGGGGCCTTCTCTTTCCTCCCTTCTTCCCTCCCTCCCTTCCTCCCTCCCTTCCTTTCCTCCCTCCCTCCCTTCCTCCCTCCTTCCCTTTCCTTTCTCTTTTTCCTTCCTCCCTCCCTCCCTTCCTCCCTTCCTTTCTCCCTCCATTCCTTCTTCCCTCCTTTCCTTCCTCCCTTAGGGGAGGCTGGCCTTGAACCCCTGACTCTCCTTTTTTGACTCCTGAGTGCTAGGATTACAGGTGTGTGCTCCCTCACCCAGCTTCATCACTTCCGAAATCATATCTATGAAATCACAGCTGTAGCGTGTATGTTAAAGCTAACATGAAATGACCTTAAACTCACCCATGGGCTAATTCTAATAGCTCGTGGGTCCTTGGTGGTCTGAGCAGCAGTTCTAACCACAGACAAAAAAAAAAAAACAAAAAAACAAAACCTTGAGTCCTTGGGGAGATGTGCTCTCCAATTCTGCCTCCGGTACTGAGAAGCTGTGTGACCTAAGGCAAGCAGCCTGCCTTCTCTGATCTACAAAATGGAGGCAATCTATCTTTTTTGCAAGCCAAGGTTCAGATAAGTAATGCGATTTGCCCCATGTCACCCAGCAACAAACTCTTGCTTTGGATTCCTGTTGTAACTACACCTGCGCGGAGACGTATAGCTCAGTAGCAGTGCCCAGCAACTGTGAAGTCCTGGGTTCTGTCCCCAGTAATACAAATAAACAAACTATCTGGGACAGGTGAGCAGGTGAGCCTTCCACAGTCAAGGCCACATGATAACCCAGCAGCCACCCTGCGGCCAGCGCGCACCTCACCTCCCTGCACCGCAGCACCAGCCTAGCTAGGCCTTACCATTATTACTGGGCGTGAAGGAGCCAAGCCACAGCACCTGCTCCTCAGCCCTTAGGACCAGCAGGTAGGTGTCTGTCAGGACCGGTTCTTCTATGGTTATGCGGCACATACACACGGAGCTGGCGATGTTCTCTGGGGTGCATGTCTTGTTTCTGCAGACACAGGCTAGATTAGGGTACTTCCCATGGTCACCAGCTTCCTAACTGCCCGAAGACCAAGGCAGCCAGGACAAGGCGGGCACCTGACTTGGTGTTAGCATCTTGCTGGCCACAGCCCTGAACCACCCCATTCTGGACACTCCTGTGCTGTTCTGACTGTAGACCTCAGTCCCAGGACTTAGCTCCAGGACATTAAGAAAGTCAGCATCCCTCAGGTCACAGTGAACTGTGACAAGTTCCAGCATACTTCCCACAGACCCCGTCCTGTATATACCAGTATAATTTTGCCAATGGGCCACTTAGATGGGCCACCCACAACTCATGGGCCAGGGGCTAAAACCCATTTCCTGTTAAAGGCCAGAAAGGAAACCAAAGGCTTTTGAAGACAACATAGCTTCTGTCACCACAACAAACTGCTGATGTAGCCCCAAAGCAGTCACAGACAAGATGCCAACTATGAGAAGTTGCATGCTAATAAAACACTACTGGTCATGAAAACAGTAGTCCGCCCACTGTGGTGGCACATGCCTTTAATTCCAGCACAGGCAGAGGCAGGCAGATCTTTGCGAGGCTGAGCCCAGCCTGGTCTACATAGCAAGTTCCAGGACAGCCAGGGCTACACAGAGAGATCCTGTCTCAAAACACAAACACAAAACCAAAAACCAAGTAGTGGCCAACTGAACCAAGGCTCACAGCTTGCCAGCGTCCACAGCTTGCCAGCGTCCACAGCTCTGTGCCAATGAGCAAGGCAATAAGAGGGTGGAAGGTCACTCTGCAGTGTCTGGGTGTGTCTCTGGAGCACTGGGTCTGTGGACTCGGGCTTGTCCTAGGCACGATGCTCACAGAACACCCAGAACACCTAGGTGACAGGGAATGGCGCAGAGCAAGACCTGGACCCCATGCCCGCACACCGTGCCTTCAAAGCAAACACCACACAGTCTAGTCCTATGGCTAAGTATGCTCAACCAAACTTCCACAGTTTTCTCCAACACGTGAATCCTGGGATTAAACTTAAGCCATCAGGCACGAGCCTTGACCAGCTGAGTCATCCTGCCAACCTCAGCTAAGAATTTTTTGAGACAAGATCTAGCTCTAGCTCTTGCTAACGTCAGGCCCAAGAGAAGTGAGAGAAGTGCTGATCGAGCTGAATATTCCAGTCATGTGACACAGTGACAGTGGGTCCAGAGTCCTGCAGTGTCCCCTGTGCCCTGTGGGGCGCTGGCGACAGAACTGAAGATCGTCTGTCACAAAGTGCTCTGCCACTGAGCTACATCCTCGGCCTTTCGCTTGTTTAATTTTGCGACAGGATCTAAGTTGCCCAGGCAGGCCTTGAACTTTTGACCCTCCTATCCCTCCTACTTCAGCTGCCCAAGTTGCTGGGTTATATAGGTCTGCACCACCAAGCTTCAAGCCCAGCTCAAATGCAGTATCACACAGGATGCCTCATCCCAGACTGGCTCCACCCAATAAGCTGCCACAAGCCACAAAGCACAACATAGCCTGGTGCCTGCTGGGAGCAGCAAAGGCCTGGACAGACCTCTGGGCACTATGTCCCTACCCTACTTACTCAGAGATCTCAAAGTCCAGCCAGTAGGACAGGTGAAGCTGAGCTCTGCAGTCGACAGGGCCATCCAGATACCACTCACAAGTGGAATTTTGGATGTAGTCAGAGAAGCAGGTGGGCTCACCCAGGACCGTGACGCTCCCTGCAGAGACAAGATGGCCTGAGCAGTGGAATCATGGCAAGGGACTCCCACCACCAAGGTAAGAGGGAGGCTAGTGCAAACAGGACCAAGTACTCAGACCTGCCCTCGCGCGCGCATGCACGCGCACGCGCGCGCACACACACACATACACATATGCACGCACGTGCACACATACAGGTGCTACACCACCCCAGAAGCACAGAGGAAGAGGTGGGACCCTGTAGTTTCCTGCCTCCTACATCTCCTTCCCCACCCCTTATCCAATGGGGCAAGAGGCTGACCCTGTTCTGTACTGCTCAGGCTCCAAGAGGCTTAGCCAACAGAAGAGACTGAAGGAGGGCAGGAGGAGGGGACAGGCACTTATATGTCAGCTTCCTGCCAGCAATTCAGAGACAGGGAGGGGACAGGCACTTATATGTCAGCTCCCTGCCAACAATTCAGAGACGAGGAAGGGACAGGCACTTATATGTCAGCTCCCTGCCAACAATTCAGAGACCGAGGGGGCTGTGGTGCAGCCCATGACTGTGGGGGGTTGTTGACTGTTGGTCGCTCTGACTATTGTTGGGGGGCCTCAGGAGCTTTCTGAACCAAGCCCTGCAGGGTCACGTTCCAGACAAAGTCACGATACCCACGCCAGTGGGTGTACCCCACAATGCAGTAAGTGTTCACACAGTAAACAAAAGTCTGACCTCCAGCCGGGCGGTGGTGGCGCACGCCTTTAATCCCAGCACTCGGGAGGCAGAGGCAGGCGGATCTCTGTGAGTTCGAGGCCAGGCTGGTCTACAAGAGCTAGTTCCAGGACAGGAACCAAAAGCTATGGAGAAACCCTGTCTCGAAAAAAAAAAAAAAGTCTGACCTCCTGACCCCACTCGTCCAGCAGCTGCTGTGGTCTTCCCTGTCACACAGAACAGTCTGTCCCTGTCTGGGCTTGGTGCAGAATTCGTGTGCCCATTTGTTTTTTGTTTGTTTGTTTCTTACAGTGTCTCCATAGCTATATCAGTCTGGCCTCAGACTTACTATGTTGCCCAAGCTGGCCTCAAACTCACAATCCTTCTGCCTCAGTCTCCCTAGTGCTAAGCTGGCAGGGGTAAGCCACACCTGGCCGGCCGTACGGATGAGAAAGCATGCAATCAGTTCCTTTGGGTCCTCACGTTGACCTTCCAGGTTGACTCAGAAACCTCTTTTCTGCCCAGATCTCTACTCCACCCTGGTCTTCACTCGAGTGCCAGCCTCAGTTCAGACTCTCCATATGTCACTCAGTGGCCCTGTGACATATGTGTCATCCCCAACCCCATGCCAGGTAGCTCTTTCGGGGCGGGGGGCTCACCGAGAACACACCTGCAGGCACTGGCAAGCCCTCCTCTGCCTTCCTTCAAGTTGACCCTACTGCCCCTTGAGAGAACATCATTGAGCACCCTGCAATTGCCTCTCGCCACCCAACCCCTCAAGCCTCCCTCCTCAGCTCTGAGCTGAGTTTTCCCACCATCTTTTGATAACCTTTAATTCCAGGACAACCTCGATTTTCAAGGTGCGTTAGTGTCGAGGCAAACAACTGGTCAGGACGCTGATCATCGGCTGTCCCCTTCTGCTACCTCACAATCTCCACAAGAGCTTTGTTGGGTTCGCTGATGAACCTTGGGACCCTAACATGTCATTAATGGTTGTTGCACGAATAGCAGAGGGAGGTGACTTACCAGAGCCAGACACCCACAGCAAAATCAGACAGCCGACAGAGGACAGGAACTCGGTCCAAAGCCACCCCATTGGGGATGCAAAGGTGCCTGAATAAAAAAAAAAGAGCAGGTGAGTGTTGATCTGGGTTCAGTGGGGTTCATCTCACATGTGACTCTATGCCCTCTCCACACAGAGCCAGAGGTCACGCCACTGCTCAGCTGCCCCAGAAGAGCGGTGGCATACATACATTCACAACTTTCTCAAGTTCAAATCCCGGCTCCCTCCCAAACCAGCTGTGAACCTGAGCAAGCAGCACACAGTGCCTCAGCATCCCCATCTGCTAAGCAGCCATCTACTGATAGCCACATTTTAAAGGGTGCTGGCAGCTTAAATGAACAAAGACATCTGGGGCCACACTGTGGCTGCAACAGTCTGGAAGTGCTTCAACTGGCTTGGTGATAAAGGCAACCCCAGGCTAGGGGGTCACAGGGAGGGAAGGATACAGGGATCCCAGGTCCAGGAGTGCTCAGGGACTAGGGACAGCTGAGTGCCTGCGCATGTACCAGGCCCTGGGTTTTACCTCCAGCATGGTGGAGGCAGCAGAGAGGCTCAAAGCACGTGGAAAGAGAGGAAATGGGGACATGGGAGGGAGAGGAGGGGAAGAGAGGTGAGGGGAAGAAGAGGGAGAAAAGCGCCACAAGGGGAGCTGGGTGCCATTCTCTGAGCAGCAGTGGGTTTGTTAGCCCCAGTGCCCCCCTCCTGCTTGGGTCTCTCTCAGGGTTTATGGAAACCTGCAGCCCCAGGCCCATTTTGCGCCGAGCAGCTGTGAGCCTGCAGCAGGGTTCTTAAGCTTCTGGGTTCTACCTCCTTCTGCCACGCGGGTCTGTCAAGCTGAGCCTGGCATAGGCACACAGACGAAGCAAGGCACAAGGTGGACACCCGACCATACACGCATCCAGTTCCAGTCACCAAAGGCTCATGCTATCGACGACCCTGCGGGACACTGTCCGCACTGTCACCAAGTGTGAATTCCTAGTGCACCTGCAGCACTCAGGGAGTGACACAGCCCCACAAGCAATGCTACACTGTGACACAGTGACAGCTGCCATGTGCCTCGGCACTAGACTTCCTCAGCTCCACTGCAACCCGAGGGACTTCACTGGCACGCAGGTCCATCACAACCTAACTGTCATCATACAGGAGTTTGCAGTTCCACACTGAGGGACCTGGACTCCAGAGAAAGATGGATGATTTCTGGAAGGCGAACAACAGATGAGCTTAAGGGAGTACTCAAAGATTGAGGGGACACAGGAAGACATGGCGCTCAAAGATTGAGGGGACACGGGAAGACACAGCGCTCAAAGATTGAGGGGACACGGGAAGACACAGCGCTCAAAGATTGAGGGAACAGGGCAAATCACAGAAAGCCCAGTCTGGAGAGTACGAGAGGCCGGTGTCCAGCAGGAAGATCATGACTTCAAGGCCCAGAACCTGCAGGGAGGCAGACCCAAACCCAGAAGCCAGGTCCATCTGCTTCTGAGCTCCAAGCACGTTCCACAGCTTGTGGAACTACAGCCTGCATCTAACAATGAAGGAAAATGAGCTGAGAGAATTGACCCTTGCACTTGTCGACTTCAAATGTGAACAGCCTGTGTGAAGGACGGAAGCCTGGCCTACCTGTGGAGAGGCCTCACAACTGGACAGTGGCGCAGCAGCGGTTTAGGGACGATGGTCTTCATGGGTCCCAAAACAGAGCCTGAGACACAGGATGAGGGAGGTAACCGCGCCCAAGTAAGCCTGGGCTCCTCTAGGAGAGGACCTGGACCTGAGTCTGTCCTGGAAAGCTCCACCCTCCTCCAGCCTCCTCTCTCACTTAAGCAGCAGCTTTTCTTCTACTCCCCCTCCCCCAACTCAAAACAGCCTTATCAAGGAATCACTATGGTTCCCTCGTTTTCAGCTGAAGGAACAAAGGCACAGGGAGGTTGAGTGACTTGCTGTAGAAGATTTAGGATTTGAATTTGCCTCTCATGGGGGAGGCCCTGATATTAGCCACTTTCTAAAAGAAGTCCTCATTTGAGAGGTCACTGACTCGTATGAGCCTGGGTGCAAGAGAAATCCTCTTTAGGCAGGCACATACACTTAACTTTTCATTCCATTTTAGGGGCTCCTGGAGCCTCACATGTGAACTCAGTAGCAAAGGCAACTCCTTTAGGTGATGACATCCTATCTTTGATAGATGGGGTTTTGAAAACTCATTCTGGAGCTGCAAGATGTCCGGAGCAGTTGGCTGTGGACGCCTATGGGCCACCCTCTGCACACTGTGGCCAGAGTCATTCCTAAATGAGGAACAAGGCCAGGGACCGCTACTCTCCTCAACAGCCCAGGCCTGCCCGGCTCTACCTGGGCCACAGACCACGGGCTCCACAAAGAAGCCTGCCTCAGAGTTAAGTCCAGGCGTCTGGACTCTTACACAACACAGTTGGAATCATATAATGTTAGGAACAAGTGCTCGGGCCATGAGGGCTGGAAGGAGGCCCAAGACTGTGAAGGAGTCACACGTGGGCTCCTGCGCTGAGCGATGTCCTGGTATCTACTGTGGCCAAGATGCTGGTGTGAGAGTCACATAAGCCTAAGGAGATGCTGACGCTAGGAGTAGCTCTGGGAACCAATGGGGCCAGTGCTTGGGCTGTGACTCTGTACATAGATGTGTAAGAAAGCAACACAGCGAGGAGCTGAGGAGATGGCTCAGCGGGTAAAGCACGTGCTACACAATTATAAAGACCTGAGTTCAGAACCCACGTAAGATCTAGCAGTGTGTGTGTAAGCCTGGTTCTCAGGGTGAGGGAACAGCTCCTCCCTGGAGTGTGCTGGCCACAATCTAGCGTAATGTGTGAGCTCCAGGCTATTATTATTATCATCATCATCATCATCATCATCATCATCATCATCATCATCATCATCATCGACCCTGTCTCAAAAATAGATGGCTACAGGTGGTGGTGATCCATGTCTTTAATCCCAGCACTCGGAAGGTGAGGCAGGTGGATCTCTGTGAGTTCAAGGCCAGCTTGGTCTACAGAGCTAGTTCTAGGACAGGCTCCAAAGCTACAGAGAAACTCTGTCTCGAAAAACCAAAAAAGGGTGTGGGGGAACTGGAGAGAAGGCTCAGCAGCTAAGAGCACAGAGAACTGGGGTCTGATTTCCAGCATCCACACTTCCAACCTTCTGTGACTCCAGTTCCAAGGAACTCAGTGCCCTCTTTTGGCCTCCAAGGACAACAGAACTCATGAAGTCCACCAACATACAGTCAGGCAAGATAACACAGAACACAAGATAACCATACACACAGAAGAAATAGGTCCTTAGAAGAAGTAATATGAAAGTAACAGAGGAAGACACTCAACATCACTCATGCATGCACACACATGCACGCACACACACACACACATGTGTGAGCAAGCATGTGTGTGCAAGATCATCACTGGGATTTAGGGGCCCCCATTGTTTCTCTGTTAGTTTTGAAACTGCATTAAACCTTCAATTATCTGAAAATAAAGTTTAAATTTAAGAAAATGGAAAAAAATAAACTCCAAGTCCCACGTGACATGACTTCAAAGACTCCACCCATCCTCCCGAGGCCCCACAAACCTCCAGGGAGCAGTGGCCACCAGCTCCCTTCTCACTGACACTGCTGTGAGCCACAACTTCCCTCCACCATGCTGAGGGCTCTCCCTCCCCTGTCACCAGAGCAATCACCTCTGCCTCAGCCTGGTACAACCTCCACCCCCAACAAGGAAGGCTAAGCAGAAACATCTCTGGCCCTAGCACAGGGATGGTGGAGAGAGGGACTTGACTGGAGGAAGAAGAAGGGCGCTGAGGATGTGGCCAGGTGGTAAAGCTCACACCGAAGCCTACACAGGGCCCTAAGTTTCATCTCCAGCCATGGGAAAGGGGAAAACTAAAACAAGAAAGACTAGAGGAAGCAACAGACAAAGAGTTAATAGCTGTAATACAGATCCTACAAGCCAGCATGATACCTCTTTGAGAAAAACAGGCAAAGCATGCAAAAGGTTTATCAAATTAACTGGGACAACAGGAAGATGTGGGACCCCTTAGGATACTCCTGGTTTGAGAAATGGAAGTTTATGGGGTAACCTGCGGCCGGGCATAACAGCGAATGCCCATAATCCTGGCATCTGAGAGGCAGAGACGGGGGATTCTAAGTTCAAGGCCAGCCAGCACAACGTAGTGAGACTTAACCCCTCTTTGAAAAAGAAAGGAAACTGGTCATTTAAACCTTGTATTTGTCACCAGAGCTACTATGGGTCTGTCTCCAAGAGTGCTAGGCATGAGAAGACAGGTTTGTGTCTGCCCTCACCATTAATTTGTCCCTGGTCCCCAGAACACTGCCTGGCATATTATGTACTGTGCATTTAATTGTTGTCTGAACTCAGACCTTGGCCAAGCCTCTGCCCTGATGACTCTACCCTAGCTTACTTCTCAGACACCCTATAGGCAGGTGCCGTCAGCATCTCATTCCACAGGCAACTGAAGCAGAACTGGTAAGATGCTCGCTGTGGTCCCAGAGCCAAACTGAGACCCACAATCTGTGGGCTTGACCACCTTGCTGCCTCTTGCAGTGCAGGGCAAGCATGCGGCACATGGCAATATGACAAGCTGCACGTGCATTGGAAGCAAGGTCAAGAAGCTGGGGCGGCTTCTGAAGTGAGCGACCCAAGATTCCAGTCTCAGTAAGACTGTAGCTTCCTCCCAACTTTAAGGCAGCTGGGCTGGCCTGGCTGGAGGCCAAGGACACATTGCTCCCAGGCAGCAGCCACTGGGGTTCCCAGAAATGGTGGCCACGTCAACAGCCCCACCTCAGACAGGGAGGCAGTGCAGGCCAGGGCTCTTATCTGTGCTGGCTCAGCCCAGGGAGGGGTTGGCAACAGCCTGCTCCTGCTGTGGCTGGAGTGAGAAGAAGTCAGAAAGCCCATAGATGCCACCTGCCTCCCTGTGTACCTTTTCTGGCTATGTACACTTCCTACAGGTGTGAATATCACTGTTCAATTCCTTTACTGCTCTTCCTTGGCACAGGGGATTGAACCCAAGGTCCAATGCATGATGAGCAAGCATTTGTACATCCGAGCTAATGCCCAGAAGTGTGTGTGTGTGTGTGTGTGTGTGTGTGTGTGTGTGTGTGTGTGTTATTTTGAGGCAGGGCCTTATTACATGGCCGAGACTGTTTTTTACCTCGGGATCCTTGTCTCCACTTCTTGAGCGTCAGCTGCCCTCACTCTTATTCTTTAAACAGGCACCAGAGTGTGATGAGAAGATCTGAGAGTTTTTTAAGCAAATGTGAGATTTTAGAAATGATGATCTCGTGCCTGGTGATGGGCAGGACTTTGGAGTCCGGGACAAACATAAGGCCAAGTAGCAGGCCATGGTGCCAGTCCCAGTAAGAGGTTCCAGGGCTCCCACGAGGGTGGAAGAAACAATGGGGGAAGGACTGATGACCTCACCATCAAGAATTACCAGCACAATGGTCGGGTGTGGTGGCACGTGCCTTAATCCCAGCATCAGTAGGCAGAAGCAGGCAGATCTCTGTGAGCCAAGAGTCGGCTTTCAAAGCTCCCTGTAAGGGTGGGACAACTGAAAATTCTCAAGGAGGCCTGGAGGAAGGGAAGGTGACTCACCCACCAGACACCAGGCAGGGCCTGGAACTTCCTGCCTGCAGCTGAGGTCTTGCAGGTACGTCAGCAATAATGGCAGGCCCAGGTGGCAGCACTGTCTACCAAGGTGGAGAGACTAGGGCTGTCTGGGGGCGATAGGGGGCTCCTGAGGACTCTACAGAAGCAGGAGACACAGGCCCCGTTGGAGTTGGAGAAAGGACAGGGCTAGTGACACTTGGTGGCTGGTACAAAGGAGAGTGTGCTCGGGCACTCGGCCATAGAAGGACATACAGGAATAGCAAGAACTGTGGACACTGATCTAAGGGACCACTAGCCCCAGGGGCAAAATGTTCCATTGGCTTGGAGACAGCTTGAGAGTCCTGAGGAGAAAGGCGAGAAAGCCCAGGAGGCTGTGGAATGGCTAGAGCCTCCTCTAGAAGAGGCAGGGGTGGCTGGGCACCCTTCCTCCCTCTGTGGACCAGGGCTCCAAGCCCCCGCAAAGCTATCATGGGGACAGAGTCACCAAAAGCTAAGCACTACTTGACAGCTATAAACACACAAGGCCAACAGTGTCCCTGGGGAGGCCTTCAGGCAACTCCATCCAGGATCCCTGCAGCCCATCTTATGGAAAATTCTAGAAGCCCAAGAGAGCACCTAGGTCCAGCTCCTTTCAGCATCCACTCAGGCTGACTAACCCTGCCCAGCCTCCTCCTTGAGAACTCTGGAGGCGGCCCTGCGCCACGCTGCACAGCAGCCCCATGGCAGCCCCACGGCAGCTAGGCTGGCGCTACAATTCCTACACCCTGTTAGGATATCTGGAGCGGGTACAGAGGGCTTCCATGGAGACATGTTGACGCATGGTGCCCCCTCCTCTGCTAGAATTTTCCGTATCTGGCCCACAGCAAGGCTCTGGGCTGTGGCCAGCGAGCTGGCATCTAGCTCTACTGTGGTCATTACTTACTGCCACAGAAACAGGATGCCTGGCTCCCGAACACTGATTAAATGCTGTCCAGTGAGGGCTGATGCCAGAGATCTGCAGAAGCCAGCGCCGTCACCCCTGCATGGTCCCCATCCTTTTGGCTCTCAACAGTTGGGTGCAGCTCCCTTTCCTCTCAGGAACCCACTGACCCCTGATACCAACCGAGAAGACTTTCAATCAGGTGTCTCAGCCCTATTTTACAGACGGGAGAACCTGGACCCAGAGAGGTTCTGAACCTGCCTAAGGATGTACAGTTGGTGACTACTGTGGCCGGGATTTGAACCCAGGTCTCTGACTGTGTAATTCTTGGTTCAGTGCCTGACAGAGAGGTAGCTGGAAGTGGTGGAACCAAAATTCAGGCTTTGTCATTGTTTCCACAGCCTTCCACAGAAAACTTGTCTAGTGGTGACTGGGACTTTGTGCCCCTCCCCCACACCCACAGCAGGAGACACTGAACATAGGTAAATACCCTGTGTGCCAGCTGCAGACAGGTGTGGTGAGGGCAAGGGGCACTCGCCTGCATTCTTCCTGCTGTCTCAATCCTGTATTGTTCTGAGCCCTGGCACAAAGGGCTTCTCACGTGGGCAGGGACCCCAGAGCAACTCAGATACAGGTCAAGGCTCTGGGACAAAGTGCAACTCCACCCTGACTGCCCAAGACCAACAGGTTGAGGTCAGAATGCAGTCTCTTCCTCTGGGAAGTAGGGGCAGGTTCACTTGCCTCAGTGGGCAGGTTCAAAGGAGCAAAGATAATGACCATGGCCCGGGACGGGGTTTACAAAGAAGTGGGAAGGGCTTACCTCTATCCACTGAGAAAAGCCTAAGCCCTAAAAAAGTGACCGTTGCCACGACAACGGGGATATATCTCACAGGCACAAGCTTCCTTCCCACTGTGGAATAAAGGCTCAGAGGCACAAGGCCCCCAATTCCACGGCACACAGCATGGGTCGGGGACGCGGTGGACAGACACGGATCTCAGGGTGAGAAGTCAGGACCTCAGGAGATGGGTGACTGGCATGGCAGCAGAGGACCTGCTCTGGAGGTATAAGGCTACACTTGCAGTCAGAGCTTTGTTTTTCAGGGAGCTGACAGAAAGGCCATGGCAGGATGCCCTGCAGCCAGCCGTGAGGACAGCCTAAGACAGGAGTTCAAGGCCAGCCTGATCCCCATGCTGTGAGTTATCTCAGAGAAATTGGCAAAGTGAAGAAAAAAGACGAGTCTCCAGGGTCAGTCTACTGTGGGATCAACAAAGGCCTTGGCCTGTGGGTTTCTCAGGACCCTTTAGTGTTATCAAGGTCCCTCAAGTCGCAGACCTTACACTTCATGGTCACCCCACTGTGTCTGAGCACCACAGGCTCCCTATGCTGAGCTGGCGTGAAGAGTGGAAGGCACTCTGTACCTATAAACAGAGCACTGCCTAGCCTGATCCTGGCCCTGTGTTCAGCAATAATGAAGTAACTACTAAATAACTGAATTAAGCTTGTGGTCCCCATGTGGCCACCACCATTAGCTGGTGCCCAGTGGGTAGGAGCTGACCTGAGAAGCGAGGGGACCCCAGCAAGAGGGACAGAATGGCAGAAGGGGTTCCCATGACCACTCCAGAACGGGCACCAGGCAAAGTCCCCCCTTACTGCCCCTATGGCCATTCCCACGCCCCAATACTGGTCACCATGATGATGGGACGGGAGATGGGTTAAGGAGGCCTCCTCAGTGGCTCATCGAGGTGCTAGAGAAGATTCTAGAACTTCTAGAGCCCCCACTACCATCTTCCTCATAAGGCAGATGAGGAGCCAAAGAATTGTCCTTTTAAGTCCACACCCTCTCCTGCCCTGCAGGTCCCCAAGTACGTCTTGGGCAGCCCCCCTTGCTGGGTCACCTACACTGTCCCCTTCACTCCCCACTCTCCTCCCCCAGCACTGCCCTCCTCCGCACACCTCCACCACCCTGGACAAGCCTACCCCTTCCCCGGTCTGCCTTCCACTGTACAACCATCCCTTTCCTTTCCACTCTCCCGAGCTTTGCCAGTTCTGTGCCAATTCTCAACTGAAAGTCCCTTGAGGTCCATGTCTCACATCCATGGATGCGGAGGCGGCCAGACTGGAGTCATCCACTGTCTCATAACTACCCTGGCCAGGCATTTTCCCACTCCAGGACTTTTGCCTCTGTCAGCCTCACTGCTGAAACGCCAGCTAAGGAGCTTGCGCCTGAGGAAGAACATGGATACGATCGGCCAGCAATGCCTGACTTCTTCAGTACGGCTCTGACTTAGGATGCTAGGGACCAAACCCAGGCCCACAAACACACATTTGAGGCTAGTGCTCTGCCATGCATGCAGCTACACCCCTATGGCAGACAGGAGGGGCAGGCCACACCCTGCACTATGAACGAGAAGGCAACAAGCTCGGGATTCTGTTTCCTGCGCAGACTGGAGTGCTAGTCCCCTAGGAGCAAACAGGCACGAAGTCATCAGAGAAGAAGCAAGTGTGGCATGTGTGGAGGGACTGCCAGGGAGCAGGACACTTCAAATGTGGCAGGAAAGAGCTCAGGCTGACACACGCGGAGAGAGGGGAGGTGACATCCAAAGTCTGCTGTGGCTGCCTGGTCTGCATCTGACCGCACTGCTTCAAAGTCTAGGCCGAGACCAACAGAAAAGGAAGGAGAGCGCGGAGCTGGGGCACACAGCCCACATAAACAGCTGGCGTGGTGAGGGGGCTCACCCTGGCAGATGAGTTCTCTAGGACTTCACTCTCAATTGAAAACGCACGCTTTTTCTTTTTCTTCTTTTTTTTAAATCGAGGATTACTTGTTGTGTCACACAGGCTGTCCTTGCATTCAGGATCCTCCTGCCTCAGCAGACCCAGTGCTGAGATTACAGGCGTATGTGGTTAACTTCAAACATCTATCATTGGGGTTGGGGAAGGGTGGTTCAGTGGTTCCAGTGTTTGCCGTGCAAACATGAGGACCAGAGTTTGGCTTCCCAGAACCCATGTAAATGCTGGGTAGGTGTGGCAACCCACCAATAATCCCACTGCTAGGAAAGCAGACAGGGTATCCCCAAGGCAAGCTGGCTGAGGAGACAGACACCATCGGCAAACTCTAACGGATACACCGAGCTGTGCAGACAACGGGAACAGTGATCCAAGAATACACGGGACTTCATGTACATGCACATAAACCTAGCTGTGCATACAAGGGGGCAGCGATCCAGGAAGACAAGGGGCCTTCATGTACATGCACATAAACCTAGCTGTGCATACACAGGGGTAGCGATCCAGGAAGACACGGGACTTCACGCACATATGCACACACACATACATCCTTTCAAACACATCATAGCAGCTGGGGAAAAAATGGCCAGAAAAAGAATCCTTTTTGAAAGACCAACAAATTCCCTACTATTTAGACAGAAGCTACGTATGCCTACCACAGCATCCTGAAGGACCAGATTTAGGATCCATAGCAGAGATCACAGAAAACTCCACCTGTCGCAAAACACTCCAAAAGCACACAGCATTTCCAAACAGCTTCCGCAGCAGACACAAGAAGAAATTAGCACCTCTCCAGCAGTGACAGACGGATGGACAGCACAGACTTATTTAGCCAGAAAATACTGGAAAACACGAAAGACTGAAGACAACTGTAGCCTCAAACAATACATTTCAGGTGGGAAAAACACCGTAGAGAAAAATGGAGGTTCCCTTGGCCCAACCATTACAAATGCCAAGGGGGCTGCAGGCTCTCATAAACTATGACTGCAGATAGCAAGAGATAGGACCTGCTCTGGATAGGAGGAGGTGATGATCTCTGGGTCTCCTTGGGCTCTGACCTCAAAGTCTTTAAATAGGACTCCAACCAAGTCAAATTCGGAGTCAAACCGAACACAAAAGTCACCAAAGGTAGATGAAACACCTAGAATAACTAACTGTAGCCGAACAGCCTGTACTAGAGGAGCGTTAGGCTGAAGCGGAGCGATAGTCAGTATCTCCAAGGGAGCAGAATCAGGGCCAGGAATCTGAGGTTCCCGGAAAGTTGGTCTCAGTGGTCATCCCCAGAGCAATGCGGTAGGACCTCGCTGTCCCAGAGGCCAGTGGACAGGAGACTGCGACTCTGCTGTTTGGAAGGACAGCCAGCCCATGGCCAGCCAGGGGCCAGGCCATAGCTCTCCTCCCCACCCCGGGTCTCACTTCCTCATTTGAAAAGACGGAACACTCCTCTGGCTGCCCTAGAAAACCTCAGGCCGACCAAGTTCTCCAAAATGGGCCCGTAAACGACGTTTCCCGGATCCAACCAAGACAACCTTGTTCTTTTAAATGCTCCTCCTCCCCCAGGGAGCTTCAACAGAGGTGTGTCACCTAGCAGATCTCTACAGCAGCCTGTTTTCTTCCTTGGGGATTGGAGCTCAATCCAACAGGCTTCTATGTACTTGTCCCCGCCCCCACACAGCTTTCTCGCTCTCTGGGGCTGTGGGGAAGGGGTTCATCCACCGGTCATCTGTAAACTGGCTGGGTGGGGGTCTGGCAGCTTTCACAAGATTACTGGGCACAGCCAAGTAAAAAACTGACTTCAGCGGCATGGACAGGAGAGGGAGCTCATCTTGTGAGACTAATTTTCGTTGTTTATGACCAGTGGTGAAGGTGAGAGGTTCGCTGAGTGACCCCAACTGAACTTTTCTGTCACTTCATCCAGAAAAGTTGAGCGTCTTACAGCCCCTCGCCTCCTAGGGTTTAAACAAACTAAATAAGATAATGCAGGTGTCTGTCTGGCTCCTCCCTCCTCCCCTGACTTCCACTCCTGCCCTTCTCTGCTCCCCCAGTCCCATCCCATCCCACTGCCTCCTTGCTGTGGGCAAGGTTCGCTGCTTAGCGCCTTTATACTTGCTCTTTTCTATTCGGGATTTCAACCCTAAAGTCACCCCCTTAGAGTCACCTTCTCCTCAGGACTGTCAGCTTCCGGGGGCCTCTACTGCTTGGTCACTCGGGGTTTTGACCCTGGCCTGTTGATTGATACCCAACACACACGAGCATTGCCCTTCAATCTGTAACGACTTCTGGGGACTGGAGGCTCTCAGTCCCAGAGCACCCCCTATCTTCCCACCAACCCCCTGAAACCCACTTCTTGCCTTCCCAATGCCCACACATCTAGGAGTCCCTCAGCCGGGGCCCCCGCTTGAAGGTCTGCTGCCTCCAAGAGGCTGTGGGCCCCAGCATCTGCATGAGTCAGTGGTGGTAGCACCTGGAACTGCTTGACATCAGCGCTTCTTAGAAAGACATGATGTGCTCAAGAGATTGAACGGCACGCGTAGCCCACAGGCGACAGGAAGCCCTGTGTCACCACTCCAAGAGACACCTACTGACCCTTGTTCCCACTCCCATCTTTCCGCAGGACCCCTGCCCGGCCCTGCCACTGACTGCCAGTGCCTGGGAAACCCCAGGAGCTTAGACACACCATCTCTCCTCATTGTATGAGCTGCCACTCAAGACCCAACAGGGTTGGCCTCACCCCTCAATCAGTGGCCGGCAAGTGTGGTGCTACGGAGTGACACTGATTACTCTTCAGAGTCTGCGGCGAGTCTCTTCCTCTAGGGCAGTCTAAACTGCAAGGACTCTGTCAAACACCCCATCTTTGTCCTGATACAGCACCCGGCACACCTGGCCCCTCAGAGTGAAGAAGTGCCAGGGGCAGCTCCGAAAAGCAATGTCACCCTAAGGAGGAGAACACAGTCAACTGCCTTGCCCTCCCCCAAGCAATGGTTTAGAAACACCCTCTCCTGATCATTCTCATCCCAGATACCTCTGACAAATGGGAGGTGCAGGGATGCAGAGAGATTTTCTTGAGATCACACAGGTAGGAGCAGCAAGGTCAGATTTGAAGCTGGGCCCCTGTCTTTAGTTCTACTCCCCACTCCCTTCCTTTGGCTCAGAACATTGGACTCCAAGACGCTCTGTCTGATTAGTGCTGGATATCTGCAGATATGCCAGCCCAGAATAGGAAATCCAGCCAGACACAGCCAGACTGACCTCAGAGGCTCAAGAGTGTGCTGGCACGGCAGACACAGGCACAGGGCAGTGCCAGGTGGGAGGAAAGGAGCCTCTGGTCCCTGCCTTCCTCTGTCACTCTCTGATGCGGGACCCCCAGCAAAATCACTGCATAACTGGATGTCAGGATTCTCACTTTGCCAAATTAATCCTTGTGGGTGACAATAAAGATTTGTTCATGTTCTCCTTAGTGCCTGTTGTCCCTAGGTGCACTTTTGAATGGGGCATAAATGACGTTATGTACCCTCACCACAATGCCAGAGTATTCTCAGAACTTCACAACAGAGACTGAGCTCAAAGCACACAAGAAATAAATCAAGCCTTTGCTGGGCAGGAGCTCTAGCTTTCAACCTCCAAGCCTCACCTCCCAAACAGACCTCCTAGGCCATGGGGATCATGACAAGCTTCTTGTGCCAAGTTTGAATGTGTACCCCAGTTGGGTGGCTGCCCCAGGCCCCAAAGGCAGCAAAGTGAGGTGTGGTGTGGACAAGGCCAAGCATTCTCTTCATCTGTCGCCAAGTATAGCAGCAGGCCATTGTGCCTGCCTCAGGGACAGCCTCCCTGACCACCTGGCCTTCCTCAGTCTGGGAGGGCACTGGAGAAGACCTCAGCACTTCACAACACAACCCAGACACTGTCAACGGTCAGATGACCACAACCCTGCCCGATTACCAGTGTGTGGCCGGTTTGGCAACTCACCCGGGGTTCCCCATCCCTGCCCTCAAGATCCAGGAGCAGCAGGCCCAGGAGGCTGGCCCTGTGACTCACCCAAGCCCACCAGCAGGACACCCAGGACCTCCTGCGGCACTGTCTACCTTTCCACACATCTGGCTTTTCTCTTAGCTAGGTGGTACAGTGAGTTTTCCTACCTTCTAGCCTTTGCGCATGCTGTATCAACAGCTCAGCATGCCTTCTCTTGCCTGGGATTCTCAACCTGCCAAGGTGTTCTCCCACACCCCAAACTGGCTCAGGGATTGCACTTCCCTAGGAAGAGGTGTCTTGCCCATTAAACCCTAACCTCCTGACTTATGTGTTCTTCCCTCAGTTAGATAGCAGAGCCCGAAACAGCAGAGCACAGATGAGATGGAGAACAAACGGATGGAACACTGGTCACTTCCCATCTCTGCCTCAGTGTACCCCAATGCAGTCATGACTCCTCGGGCGGATTTCTAAAAGGCTTTGCCAGGACTGTGGAATCTCATGACTCTCTTCTGGCCAGACATTTCCACAATCCTCAATTTTCCCATCAGACTTTAAGATAGGACAAATGTCCCAGCAAACGCTCCCAGACTCCGAAAAGCCTGTAAGGGGAAGGCCACAGTGGGCCCCACACTTCCCAGAGGGCTGTGGAAAGACAGGGCCCAGGAGTGTTGGTTTGGGGACAGGCTCTGAATCAGTAACTGGCTGGCTTATACAACGTCCAGTTTGCCACAATAAACACTCAGGTTCCTGGGTTACTGAACCGGAACCTGGGAGGAGCCTGGAAGTCTCAGCTTCTAGAAGATCCCTTACCGTCCCGTCCGGATTGGGACAGCCGAGGCTGCCTGGGTTGCTAAGGGCAGGCGGTCCACCTGCTTCCGACCAGCGGCCCGACGGTTGGCGACCCTGACCGGGAGGGGAGCCCAGCAGCCCCACGCCCACCCGAGGATCCGCGGACTCTGGTCCCAGCCCCGCTCAGTTCCGCGGCCACCTCTGGCTGGTCCTGAGCCTTCCCCACCGCCCATTCCTACCTGTGCGCTCAGGCTCCACGCGCCGCGCGGGGCTTTCCTGCGCGCGGACCTCGCCCGGCTTCCTACGCGCCTGGGGCCCCTTATTTACATGAGACGCCCCGCCCCGTGCACGATCATTTACATGCCCCGCCCCACCGTCCTCTCATTTTCACTCGCGGTCGGCGCGTCTTCGCTTTGTTGCCCGGTCATTTGCGTGCCCTACCTCAAGCGGCCGCAGCCGTCGGGGACTCTGGCTTATGAGTTCCAGGACCTCAGGATTCGAATCTTTGTCCTGGCCCAATAGACCAGCCGGGCTTGTGATCGCGGCTGTTTGCTCATTCTTCCAATGTTTACCCTGCGCCTGCGCCTGAGAAATTAGAAAGCAAAACAGCTCATCAATCAGGAGCCAGTGCTTCTCGTCAGGTTCTGGCAGACCATGCTGCCACTACCTCATGAGGGAGTCATGTGCAACCAACCATTCTTTCCAGATGGAAAAGCAGAGGCATGGATGGAGCTGTTAAGAAACTTGCTGAGGGGCCCATGAGATAGCCTGCAAGTCTGAGGATATGAGTTCTATCCCCAGAATCCTTGTAAAAATGAAAAAAAGATAGCACTTACTCCCGCGCAACTGTGGCCGACCAGAGTCTTTGCCAGCTGAGCCATTCCACCGACTTGCCATCCTGCTTTTTGAATTACGGTTTGGTTTTGCTTAGTTTATGGTTTTTGAGACATGATCTTGCTATGCAGCGATGGCTGTCATATTGTAGCCCAGTCTGAACTTGAACTCACAGCTATCCAGTCTCAGCTTCCCAAGTTAGTATTACAGTTATGAGCCACCACACCTCGCTGTCTTCTGAGTCTGAAAGTCACCTTTATATCCCTCCTGGGCCACCTGTCTGCGCGCTGGCTCTGCATTATGGTAACTGGATGACTCAGGGCACGGTGGGCTACCCTTGCCACCCTCGGTGACCCCAGTTTGGGAAAAGGAACCACGTGAGAGGCTTGGTGCTTGGAAGCAGCGCTGCTTGGCTTAGGTACTGCAGAACTAGGCCAAGAAAGCAGCTGGGCCATAGACTGCATGCCTGGTTGTGAAATCAGAATCTAAACAGTGCTGACAGACGGGAAGGCCAGTGCTCATGCGGTCAGGGGAGGCGTTTGGAAATGTCGGGGGCTCTGCGGCTGGAATTCTCAGCGCTCCTCTTGCAATCTTTCTATGAATCTGCACCGATGTCGAAACAGAGCCAAGGAAGCTGGCCACAAAGACAGACCATAGCAGTGGGTTACCTTCCCGCCACAGTCCCAGACTTCTTGAGTGACCACTCTGCTTGGCCTGTGAAAGGGCTGGGAGCCCCAGATAATCCGGGCTCCGTCTCTCAGTGCAGGGGCTTCCCAAGCTTGCCTCATTACAGGCTCAGAGCACATTCCAGCATAGAGCATAGAGCTAGCTGCCTTGGAGCTTACTTCAGATTTTAATAGACTGCTTTTGGAACAGTGACAGTGTGATAGCAAAATTGAACCAAACTAGGCTGGGGAGAAAGCTCAGTTGTTTTGTTGTTTGTTTGGTTTTTTGAGACAGCGTTGCTCTGTGTAAACCATCTTGGCTATCCCGGAACTAACTCTTTAGACCAGGCTGGCCTCAAACTCTCAGGATCCACCTGCCTCTGTCTCCCCAGTGCTGGGCTTAAAGGCCTGCACCCCGCCTGACAGAAAGCTCAGTTTGATCCCCTCAGTGGATGTGAGTTTGAACCCCAGCACCCATGTAAGAAGCTGAGGGTGGGGCTGGAGAGAAGGCACCGCGGATAAGGAAGGGCACTTGTTGTACCAGCCTGAGGGCCTGAGCTTGGATCCCAGCATGGGAGTGAAAAGCTGCATTTGCCTGTAATTCTGTGCTGTGGGAAGTGGATGCAAGTTTGCAGGGGCTTTCTAGCTGCCAACCTTGCCAGATTCAGTGAACTGCTCTTTCCCAAGGGAATAAAGTGGAGAGCGATAGGGCAGAACACCCAGCGGAGGCTGTGGTTCAGTTGGTAGAGTATCTGCCTAGCATGAGTGAGACCCTGAGTTCAATCCCCAGCAGTCCATGACCTCAGCATGGTGGCAAATGCATGTAATCTCAGTGTAGGATCACAGATGGAGGGGAAATGGAGGCAAATGAAGTTTAAGATCAGCATAGCAGGCCTGACGTTAACATGTACTGCCTGAGATCCTGCCTCACAAACAAACACAAACAAGGTGAGGGCTGGGGTTATAGACTGATGGTAGAGTAACTTATGCCCTCCACAGACCTGTAAACCCGACCAAACAAGCATCTGCACATACATGTACACACGCAGGCAAAACAAAGAATTGAGCATGTAGTACTGCAATTGTCCCCCTGTGAAGAGTCCTCAAAGGGCTCTTGTGCTGCTGCGTGGTCTCCAATCTGTGGACACAGTCATTGAGAGGTCACTGGATCCTAAGGACTCTGACCTACTCCCTAGACTGACCCACCAGTGGATTCGCTGTCTGGCGGCACAACTGGGGAGTGCTGGCCGGAGGATGTAAGTCACCAGGGGTGCACCTTGGAAGAGTAGATTGGTCCCTGGTTCCTTCCTGTTGCTCTCTCTGCTTTCTGGCTGCCCCAAGGCAAGCAGCTTTCTTCCGCCTTGCCCTGTTACCGTCATCTGCAGACATACTAAGCCTGAATCTCACCAGTTCAGCTAGACAAGTCCAAAAACCATGGAGCAAGCCAAAACTCATACAGAAATGTCTGGAACTATGAACCAAAGCGAACCTCTGGTTAAGTCATGCCAGGTCCTTGTCACAGTGATGTTGAGATGACAGCTGACTGACTCGAAAATAGACTCCACACACGCTCTGCCCAGTTACCATTATCCACATTCTACACAGAGTGGAACAGTTACTACCCATGTACAGACTAGCTAGAATGTTCCCTCTCCTCTTGGATAGTGTTTTTAAACCTTCATTTTATTTGTTATTCTTGGAGGGAGGTGCCTGTGTGCCACCACAGGCGTGTGAAAGTCAGAGAATCACTCTGTGGAGTCAGTTCTCTCCTTCCATCTTTACATAGGTTCATATGTCATGCCTTTACCAAAACCCACAGAACAGGACTGGTGGGGTGGTTCTTCTGGTAAAGACACTTATTGCCAAGCTTGACGAGCTGAGTTTGATTCCTGACCAATGGAAGGCAAGAACCAACTCCTTCAAGTTGTTCCCCACACATGGTTTATGGCGTGCACCCTTTCCCTGAGAATAAATAAATACATGTAATAAAAAGTGCTATTTGATGATTTTATGCATGTATATTCTTCAGTGGCCTCACTAAGGTCCCCCACCCTGCCCACTGCACCCTTTCCTTGTTGTAGTCCCCCTTACAGTTTCATGGGCTTTTGGGGGAGGTTTTGTTTTGTGGCTGTATCATTGAACAAATAACCCCTCTCCTCTGGTAGCCGTTAGACAGTTCAACCTGTTCCTGCTTTAGCTTCTACTATTGATGACGCTAGTAAGAGAAGGGATGATGGGGGGTAGAAGTCAGAAGCTGCCAATGGCTCCTCGGAGAGAGGTTAGCTCTCCCGGGATCTACTCTCCTCTATCATGGCGTGTTTAAAGGGTCCAGTCTGTGTGGGTCAACCATTGCTGCTGTAATTTCATGAGTGTAACAGCTGTGTCATGTCCAGAAGACAGTGTTTCACAGCGCTGTCCCCAAACCTCCTGTTCTCACATCCTTTCCGCCTTCCTCCGCTGTGTTCTCTAAGCCGTGGGAACGATGACAGAGATGACCTGTTTCAGGCTGAGCTCTCAACAGCCATCCATTCTCATGCTTGGACCCGTTTTCGGTCTGCGTTAGCTGCCGCCCATTATAAGAAGCTTGTCTGAGCGAGGCTGCGAGAGCCCTAACACATGGATACAAACGTGGGTTTTTCTTTTAGAAAGTAGTCAGACAACACATCCATTTGGTTGTGCTTCATCTGTTCTGGCATTTGGTGCTGTTGAGTTTTGGATTTTAGCCAATCTTTTTATATGCTTTTTTTTTTTACATTGCCATTTGTATATCTTATTTGCAGTCTGCAAATAAGTACCTCTTCTCCCTCCTCCCTCCCCTTATTTCCTGGAGACAAGGTCTTGCTGTGTTGTTCAGGCTACCCTGAATCTCATTATATGGCACCAGGCTGGCGTCTCAAATGCACATCTGTTTTCCTCTCTCATTCTCCCAAGTTCAGGGATGCGGGTGTAAAGCGCAGTGCCTTCCTTTTCTGTACAAATGTGGCTAGCTTTATGTGCTTGATTTTGAGCCCAGCTTTTCATGCCTGGCCTATAGGGAAGCAGTCAGCTTTTTGTTTATTAACCTTATATCTTGTATCTCTTTCTCAAACAGCCACAACCTCCAGGAGTTTATTGTTTTTGACATTTTAGGACTTAAAAAAAAAGATTTCTTTATTTTTATGTGTTTAAGTGTTTTGCCTGCATGTATATGTGCACCACATGAATGCAGTACCCACGGAGGACAGAAGGGGGCATCACATCCAGGCCCTCTGGAAGAGCAGCCAGTCCTCCTAATCACTTGGACATCTCTCAAGTCCCCAGATTTTTAAAAAATATAAACAATAATATTACTTTCTTCCTTCTCAAGCTGTCTTTCTTCCTCCTTTGTTTCTTTTTCTTTTGTTTTTGTTATTGTTGTTTATTTGCTTGCTTGAAGAGGGTCTCCTGGGTGGCCTGATTATCTAGAAGTGGCCTTAAATTCACAGAGAGCTGCCTGCCACTGCCTCTCAATTGCTGGGATGAAAGGTGTGTACCGCCATACCTGACCTCCTCTGTATTTTTGCATTAGACAGGATTTCTGGTGTGATGCTGAGGTGGGAGAAGGGACACTGTTGCCTTGTTGCTGATCTGGGTGTGCAGGGGCATCTAGAATCTCACCAGTGAGGGACATGCTAGCTGTGCGGCTTTCTGAGAATGTTCCTTATCAAGTTGAAGACATTTTACTCTCTTGTTAGTCATCATTGTCACCCTCTTCTTCCTCTTTCTCCTCCTCCTCCTCTTTCCCTCATCTTCTTTTTCCTCCTTCTTTTTCCCACACTCAATTCCTAGTTTTCTGAGAAATTTTAGTTACCCTTTTTTTTTTCTGATCATGAACATCGAATTTTTGTAAAATGCTCCTTCTGACCCAGTGGGCATGGTAAGATGTTTTCTTCATCAGCCTGTGGATGTGAAGGATGGTGCTAATTCACTTCCGACTGTTGAATCAGCCGTACACAGCTGGGATCAATCCTGCTTGACGGCAGCTTATGATTCTTCCCATATGGAATTGGATCTGACTTGATCATTTTGCTGAGGGCTTCTGCGTCTATGCTTACGAGATATACTGATCTGCAGTGTTCATTTCTCGTAATGTCATTTTTGGTTCTGGTGTGAGAGTAACGCCAGTCACACCCAATCACTTAGAAAGAAATCTTTCTTCTACTACTCTCTGGAAAGTGTCATAGGTAATTGGCGCCATTTTTCCTGCTTATTAGGATTCACCATTGCAACCATCTGTACCTTTGACAAGTTTCAAAATTACATTTATTTATTTTGTGCATTCATTCAGAGAACAGCTTTGGGGAATCAGTTCTCCCCTTGCATCTCTTCCCAGGGAATGAGCTCAAGTCCTCAGGCTTGGAGGCACACACCTTTACCCGCTGCTCGCGCCATCTTGCCATCCCCAACCTTGTTGTTCTCTTTTCTGATCTTATTAATTATTGATTCCATTGCTTTAATAGATAGCAAGTAAATTAAGATACTTATTTCTCCATCTTGCCTTGTAGTGATTTATGTGTTTAAAATGCTTTTTAATCTGTTTTATATTCTATCAGATTTGTGGTCAGAGGGCAGGAGGGATAGCTCAGAGGTTAAGGACACTGGCTGCTCTTTCAGAGAACCCAGGTTTGAGTCCCAGAACCCACATGGCAGCTCATAGACACCTGTGACTCCAGCTCCGGGGACCCATTCTGGACTCCAAGGACACTGCATGCACACGGTGCACAGACACACAGGCAGGCAAACACCTGGACACATACAATAAAACACTTTAAAACTTTTAAAAATTGTGGCAAGAGAATTGTCCATAATATTTGTCATAGAATATTAAAGACGTGTTATGCTTGCTTATGCTGTGGAATATTTGTTTGATGATGCAAAGATATGTTGCATTCTTTTGTGCTCCGTTTATTTAACTCTGTGAAGCCGTGTTAATATGCCTGCCTGAAACAACTGATTGGTCTAATAAAGAGCCGAATGGCCAATAGCTAGGCAGGAAAAGGACAGACAGGGCTGGCATGCAGAGTAGAGAAGAGCAGACCAGTCTTCCTAGTGAATATCCCAGTGTCGGGGGTTGGCTGAGGTGCTCTTACGGAACATTTATGTGCCCTTTGGATATGGGTGATTGACAGTACTGGCGAACACAGTGCAGTGTGGTGCAATGCAATACAGCCTTGCTGGTTTTCTTCCTGCTCTACCTGTCAGTCACTGAAAGAGGTGTCATCTCCGACATCTGATGAATCCCTCATCTATTTCTCGTTAAAGTTCCATCAGTTTGTGCCTTGAGCATTCTGACTTTGTTGGAGGGAGTGCATACACATTAAAAATCTTCATTCATATTTTTTGTAGAGAATTTCCTCTTTTGTTGTGGTATAATTGTTCCTTTAAAATGTGTACTAGCATTCTTTTTTAAATCGGTGTTAATATTCCTATCTGAAGCCTGCTTTGTTGGAAATAAATGTGGGCACTCTTGGCTCCTTTTACATTTGTTTTGATATTTATTTTCCTATAGACAGAATATACTTAGATTTTTTTTCCTTTTTGAGACAGGGTCTCCTTGTATAATCTTAACTATTGTAGAACTCACTCTGTAGACCAGGCTGGCCTCAATACCACAAAGACCTACCTGCCTCTGTCTCCTGAATTCTGGAATTAAAGGTGTATGCCATTACTTCCAGGACTTAAATTTTTAAAAAATTCCCCTGTGACAATCTCTTTCAGCTGGTGTATTGACACCAGTCACATTTAAAATGACCACTGAAAAGAGGACATTGTGTTCTTGTCTATAGTCCCACCACTGGAAAAGCTAAGACAGGGGGATTGCCAAGATTCAAGCCCAGGATACATTATACAGAAAGCACAAGCCCAGGCTGGCTACAGTGTGAGAGCCCATCTTGAAGCAATTAAAGCAAAACCAAATAAATAAATAAACAATAATAGTGCTTGTGTGTTTGAATAGTATCAGTCATTCAGCAAGCAAATGTCACAGTGAATGGTTGGTAGAGTCTACTCAGAAAGTGAGTGCAGGAGTAGCTGGGACTTGGGCTGGAGAGAAGGGTCAGCAGTTAAGAGCACCGCCGAGAAGTGATTTGAAGTAGTTGGGACTATCCTCAACCATCCTGAAAGTAAATGCTTGTGAGCTGGCCTGAAGATGGTGTAACCAGGCATTGAGAAACCATCTCAATGGGGCCTTCTGGTGTATCTGGGCTTGTTACACCAAAGCTCATTGCTGATGCCACTGTGCTAATACCAACTGTCTAGAAAGTGGCTGGTTGCATCACATGGCTAATATCAACCAAAAAGATGACTGTTCTGTATAACCGGATAATACGGAGCATCCAGAAATA